>NC_091766.1:36796726-37099757 GCF_029378745.1 Bos indicus | reverse complement strand
CACCACTTATCAGTTTGAACTCTCCCCCAAGTGATATTTCATTCTTTACATGACCATTCTGCGAATGATACAGAATCATGTTTCTCATAAAGAACCTCATGTAGTCTGCATGGCAAGATAATGGAAGCATGTTCAAGTCACTGCTGTCTGAAAATGTTCCAACAGAATGCAGCCTCCAAGGTATTGATGCCTTGGAGGCACCAAAAAAAAAAAAAATCTGTAATCAGAAATCATTAATTAAGGTTAATTAAAGTCTACATTGTATTTGACTGACAGCCTCACAAAAGCCCTGTGACTTTTCTTCAGGCTCCGGTGTGCGATGTTGTGTCTGACCGGATACTGAAGAGTAATCACATCTTGGATTGTCGAGAGGACAGCAAAGTCAATTCCCAGAAACTCTCCTTGGAGCAGAAAAAGTTTCTGATCTGAAATATGAATCCCTTTGTCCTTCCCACTCTATGCCTTTTTTAAAAACAACAACAACTATCTCGTAAGAATACCATAGAAGGAGCAGGACCTATTTTCTGACCCTACCAAATAATCAATAGTCCGTAAGACTGAATTTACATATGCATGTTTTCTTTGCTTCTCCAGAGATGTTGGAGGGAGGTGGGGAAGGGCTGGGGGATAATTGCGGCCTATGGGTAAGCCAGACCACATGATCAAAAACTGCTGTGACACTTAAAAGTGTTTCTCCACAAGGAATTCTGGTGCCCAGAAGCCTGGTGAAGCCAGTAGCAATTAAGGCCATGTTATCCTTTTCATTTACTTCAAATTATTGGCCTCTAAAATCAATCACTGAGTGTGGCTGAGTAAGGGAGGGGTCAATTTAATAGGCACGTGCATTACAAATGCTTGTTGATCTTAAGTAAAAATTTTGGCAGGCCGGATCTGTGGAAATTTAAAACGGCTGCTTTGAAGCTTGCCCTGTCATTTCCTAGTTTTTTAAAAAAATGACTAATTTTCTAGATTAAGCCCATTTATAATGAATGCAAGGTTTGCTTCTTCTGAACCCACCTGGATTTTCATATGCTGTGTTGCATGTCCTGAATCCAGTGCTGTGTGCTTCAAGTGTGAGACAGTTTTATGTTTTAATCTACAAAGGAATGAAATGGCTGGGCTTAGATGGGTAGGAATCCTTGAAAGTCCACTTGGAATATGGGAACTAAAATGTGAAGACATGTACCCGTATCTGTCATATGAGGCCAGATTTACCTAACAAAGGAAAGCTGTGTTCTCCACTGCACACAAAGCCCATAAATTGTGGAGTGTATCTCCCTCTTGTAGCAATTTACTCCTCCACATCTTCTCTTGACTGGGTCACTCACACACTATGGCCACAACTGGAGAGCTTTTCCTTATCACTCTGACATAGTAAGATATTATAATTACAGGAAGAAAAAAAATCGCTCATACACTCAAGAACTGGCAAAGCAGTAGACCTCTGGGCCAGTGTTGCAAAACGCAGTCAAATGGTCCCTAGCCCTTCAGTAATGTATGTCGAACCTGAAAAAATTAAGGGGAAACCTGAAGGAAAGCACTGAATGCTCACATGGCCATACCAAAGCACAACATTCAACACTCCTGAGGTCACTTTATTTATTTAGCCATCTGCAGAGCCGAAACCCAATTATGAGACTGAAATGTGAGTGAAGTCAGGACTGGCCTCATTTACCTCCATGTGTAGGAACAGCCTAACGAAGGGTTTGCACCCTTTGGCTTGTCCAAGGATGAAAGTGCCACCAGCCCCTGGACCGTAATTCTTTACCAGCAAGACTGAGTGAGAGACAGGTCCTGGAGTAAATATCAGCTGGATGCGCACATAACAAGGTCCAGAGAGACACTCTCAGAAGTCGCCTCTTTTAATCCAATGCTGAATTATACGAGAAGTTGTTTTCAGTGCTTTCAGAAGACCATGGCTGCCAAAATCACTGCGAGGCTCGCAAGCCTAGTCTATCTCAAACCTTTCCCAAGACACCCCAACTCTATCTGAGGCCCTGAAACTATGGCAACCGAATAAGAAAGCAGCCTCCATGATTAATAGATGAAGATCTCAGCAACAGTGTCTAGCTAGGGCCATCATTCATGATGTGAGAAGAATTAGCACAGAATCCATCTCGGAAACCATTAGCGAGTATTTATAAAAATCCACCCAACTGCCATCCTGCTACGTAGACTCCAGTTTAGAATGCTGTAAACAGTTTGTTTTCTGTTTAGTGCTCACTCTACAGAAAACGTTCTTAAAGTAACTCAGAGCTCACATTTTTAGAATAATGCAAGGCTTTATAGGCTGGTTTTCCACCTGGGTTTCTGAGGCCTAAGAACAAATGCATTCATACACCAAAATACGTGAATGAAGTCAAGTGGCTCTTGGGTAAAAAGGAGAGACAGTCGCTGGACTGTTGTGAGTGTCTTTTACGGAGTGCAATTTTTTTCATAAAGCATTCCATGTTCAGGAAAGGAACCTTTTCATTCACCAGCTCCATCAGTATTCTTTTAGTTTCCTCATTCAAGGGCAGTAAGAGTCTCGGGGGCAGGAGTCGGGGGAGCACTGGAATCGCTGCAATATTAATGAAAAGATTGAATATGCTCCTGAAAAAAAAAGACTCAGGAATAAGAAAAAGGAAAAAAGAATGGATCCACAGATAGCTTGTCTTTAAAACTCTCATATAACATGAAACCATAATAGATTCTTTATTTCCCAGTCCCTCAAATGCTTATTTTCCAGTGGTGTGTTTTCATTGTGTTTTGATGCCAGATGCTGTTCTCTTCTATAAATGCTTCAAATCAAACCATGGACAAAGGCTTGGTCTTAAACACGTGTGAGGGCAGAAGGGGTAAGAGAGGGATAAATAACATCAGTTTTAGAAATTCATCGGCTAAGGTTTTCAAATTGGCTTGGATTCTTTGAATTAAAGTTTCTGCAGATGGCAATTATAGGTTAGTTGAAAGCCACTCAAAAGTGCTGAGTCATACTAAATGAAATCCTCAGGTCTGAAGGCTGAATGTGGAAACATCTATACTAACAACATTCTCAAAGCACCAGTCATCGCACAGGCTGCTCCGCGGGAGCTGGTCCTTCAGTCTTTGGGGCCTGTGGATTGCTGATTTATTCTGCTCTCTGTACATCCTCTTTCCGCTTACAAAATTTAAGAGAAAAATTTTGTCCTAGATGAAAATAACTGTAATTCTAAGCGTGGAGGGATTCTTACTCCTTCAGGGAACTGGAGTGATAATAACAATTTATTGCCCCTTTTGCTATGCTCTTGAGGAGTCAGAGTCTTCTCACTGATAAGGACATCTATGGCTATCGTTTGAATCAAATTTCAGGTTGTGTATCAGCATATCAGCAGTAGCGTAATCCCTGTCTCCACTGGGGTCAGCTGACTATTTTCTGCATTTGGTGGGAAAGGTGCGCTCAGTCTCCAAGTTAGTCCAACTCTTTGCGACCCCATAGACTGTAGCCCACCAGGCTCCTCTGTCCATGGGATTTCCCCGGCAAAAATACTGGAGTGGGTTGCCATTTCCTTCTCCAAGGGATCTTCCCGACCCAGGGATCAAACCTGTGTCTCCTGCATTGGAGGTGGATTCTTTACCACTGTGCCACCTTGTGGGAAAGTAGTGGTTTGCTTCGGCATGGAGATTCAGGCACTCCCGAACTGTCCCTATGTCAGGTTTGGCCATGGAAGAGTCATCTGGCAAGTATATGTCCACCATGAAGAAACTCATGCAGATCCCAGCCATAGCTTCTTGGAGGAGTTGATTGACAGCCAAGCTTCTCCTCTGTGACACGTGTGTGGTCCTTGGGGTCAACTCAGCTCATCCCTGAATGGTCATTATGGGCAGCTCTCAGATTCTAAATATGGGTGCTCTCAGATTCCTTAGTGGATACAGGCTGTGTGTGTATTTTACTTTTACAGTGGTAGTAAGTGAAAGCTATCATTTTTTAAAAACAACTGCCCTTTGGGTACTTGGTTGATATACAGATAAACAGATATAAATAGCTGTTTGCTATTGTTTTACTTGTATAGTGTTTTCTTCTTCCCTGTTTTGGGTATGATGTTTCCACTTCCAAAGTTAGGCAAAGGATCCCAGCTCTTCTTCTCACGCAAGTGACCCTTTCACACACTCCTCTGCTTAGAACCCCTGACATCGTGGCCAGCTTATGGTGTGAATGTTCCTTTCTAGTCCAAAGGTCATTTCCTTTGCATCCTCTCTTCATGTTGCAGATGTGAAAGGCCGTTTCCTTTGGTCCTCTCCCCACCAGGGCACTCTCCATGACAACTGTCACCCAAATAAAAATAACACCTCATATTTAATGAGTGTGTGTAGTGTCAGGCATTGTGCCATGAATCTTACAGATGTTGTCGTATTTCCTCTCCTCAACAACAATAACACCACCAGCATTGACAAATGGAAACTGAGACAAGAGATGTAACTTCCTCAAAGTCACGGCTATTTGTAAATGGCAAAAAAAAAAAAGGGGGGGTATGCAAATCTGTGTTGTGTCTGCCTAAGACTGTGACCTCTGCATCACCTCGCAAGCTGTCTACAGTCCCTCCACATTTTTAGAGATTTTACACCACAAAACCTAATGAATTTGCCCTGCATTTGATGGGGAAGATAGCAGTATATACCAGAGATCAAAACTTTACCCTGGTGTGTCTGTTCTACATTAATGCTTTCATTTTATTTTGTCTGTAGTTTTGTTTGTTTATCTTTTGGTGGTGCCTCACAGCTTGTGGCATCTCGGCTCCATGACCAGGGATGGAACCCATGCCCCACCCCACCCCCCACACTGGCAGCAAGGAATCTTAACCACGGAACCACCAGGGAGGTCCCAATGCTTTCACTGATGTGAACTATTTAAAACTTACCTGAGCAAAAAAATGCCCTTACTTAAAAAAAAAATAATGCCTGGCAGAGTGATACTCCTATGACCTTGCCTAATTTAATGGTCACATTGAAAACAATCACTAGTTGAAACGGTTGGCATCTGATTCATAAATTTGCCATCCATACACTACCTAGATTATTTTCAGTAAGTCTGAGGACCTTATTTAATTTCATCATGTGGTTAACATTAAAATGATATCCACAAGGTATAATCTTTCTTTTGTTCTATAAACGACAATGAAGCAGGGTCTCTGCTAGGCCTGGGGTCTCTGGAGATGAAAAGGGAGTTAGCATCAAACTTGTCAAACCACAGTGCATTTTATATTTTACCAAATACAATCACACTCATGATTTTGTATTATTCTCCCTATACTTCTACTAGATAGAAAGCATGCGTTTTTACTCTTTACAGTTTTTATTTAAAATATTGACCTTCAAAAGAGTTAAGGGGCTTGTCCGTGGTAATGAGCCCGGAACTCAGGTCATCTGACTTCAAGCACAGGATCTTCAACAATAGTCATCACTGCACTGGGACCGGGCAGAAATGTGAGTTAGTTAATGTGCATGCTTATTCCTCCTGATGGAAACTTGAATTTTAAAAACTACTCCGAGCAAACTCCTAAAAGGCAAGAAGGTTCTGGGGCCAGCGGTTAGAATGCAGAACAAATGAGTCCAGGGTCAAAAGCTCAAGCCCCATAAGTGCTGGCTGTCTTCTTAGCTCTGTTTTTTAGAAGGTTGATTCTACCTAACTCACAGTCCCTTCAGCTTCAACCAGGTGTCCCACAGATGTGCGCTCTGAACTACAGAACGGGGACTGATGGGCGCGAGTGTGGGAACGGGCAGGCTCCAATCCATCACCAAGACTGGGAAAACAATCACAAAGGGATGATCCACTGATGGTATATGAGGCACATCACCTGTGTACATGGAAGACAGTGCTACACACACACACACACACACACACACACACACACACTCATCAAGGCAGAGAGACGTCTCATTTGATGGACACACAGAAACAGGAGCAGGTGAAAAAGATTGGCTGTTCACAAAACGATTCCCTCTTCATTCATTCAACAAGTACTTGTTATGAAAGGCCTGTGATGTGACAGGCACAGGTGTTGGTGCTGGAGACAGCAATGAGACATGAGAATGTCTACCCTTGTGGCGTTATGTTCCAGCGGAAGACAGAAAATAAATGGGGACAACCGACAGTCTGTCAGGATGTGAAAAGTCCTAAGGGAAAAAAAAAAAAAAAAACAACCCTGAGGCTGTCCACTGGGTTAGGGAGTGTTGGGGGAAAAATGGTGAAGTAAGAAAGATGATCAGGAAAGGCTTCACTGAGATAGCGACATGTGAGCAGAGAACCTGCAGGAGGAGAGGAGAAGCAAATTCTGCAGCTCTCTGGGCAAAGGCATGCCCCAAGCCTTGAAAGGGCAAGACCCTGCAAAGGGCCAGATTGGGAGAGGGTATGCTCAAGTGACCCCAAGGAAGAGTGGAGGTCAGAAAGGTGGGGGCCCCAGTGCAGATCATGTGGGTCCACAAAGATCATAGGAAGGACTCTGGCTTTGATGGAATAAGATGGGAAAGCATTTGAGAACACGTAAGCTGATGAGATTTTGCTTTTAAAAATATTTATCACTTTGGCTGCTGTGTTGAGAAAAGACTGTAGGGGACATAGACCAAAGGTGGGAGAGTAGCCGGGAGGCTAGCCCGGTAGATCCCCCGGCAGGCAGATGGAGACAGGGGTTTGGCCAGTGTGAGGGCCACTGAAGTGGAAGACCTGGAAGGAGTCTGCACGCTCTCTGCAGGTGGGGCCAACAACATGGCAGTGAGAACAGGTGATGACATCAGAGAGAGGCCAGTCGAGGATAACCCTCGAGTTTCTTGGCCTAAGCAACTCAGAGGCTAGAACTGCCATTTACCAAAATGGAAAAGATGATAAGAAAGGCATATGTGGAGGAGAAAGATCTGTGCTGAAGGGGTTATTTGGGAAAGATCAGAATATTGATAGTTATATATGACATTCTCCATTAGTGTAATTAGAATTATTCTAATAAAAAGGTTTTACAAGCACTCATCTGCTTGCAAATGAGTGTATACCCTACCCTTGTGTATAAACTATACTGTAATAGTCCCAGGCTAAGAAGTATGCTCAACTCCCTTCCCCCCTTGAGGTTTGTGTGGTATGACATCTTACTTGCCCATTTCAAAGGGATTAAATGCCTCCCTCCCTTCCCTCCCTTCCCATATCCCCAAGAGGCAGCTGTGTGGTTGCCAGTAGAGAAATAGCTCAGTTGCTCTTGCAGCACATTTTAAGGCAGAGGAGAAAAGCCTTCACTCTGGAATAGAAATCTCTCAGAGACAACTTGGCTCCAGGGCACCCCAAGAGAGTGGGGGACACTGGGAGGTCCCAACAGGAGGCTTCCAGGCTTCCCCTGGAGATGTGAACACCCAGGAACACTCACTCTGGGAGGAGGGCGATGAACTTTAAGTGTGTGTGGAGCGCGGAAGGCAGTGCAGGGATTTGTGCAGATTTTCCTAGACTTTCTACTGCTGCAAATGGCAGATGCCTAATTAAAGCATTTGCAATTAGTTTGGCTTGTTCTGTGATTCCTTTCTGCAAACAAATATGATGGGAGAATATATTAGCTCTTGGCAATCTAGTTCTAAAAAAAACTTTTTCTCCCATCATTACTCTTTTGTCCTGCTCAGAAGAGAGCTGAAGCACTGTGTACACAACCTTAAGTATCTGACTTACCTCCTTGTCCAAAACAGTATTTTTCCTTCCATTTCCTAAAGGAATGCAACTACCCATTTGCCTTTAAAAGCAGGAAGATTTATTCTGAATTTAATACAAGTTCTTAATTTGGGTGTCTTATTTGTATTCAATGATGATAACAGTCTTCCTAATTCTTGCCATCCTTCTGATTCAACACACTTGGCTGGCGATGTTATCCACCTCCTCGAAATGCAAATGCTATATTTTTTTAATGATGGGAAAAGCAGTCACTAGACTTTGAAAGAACTTGAGGGGTGTATGTTTGTGTGTGTGTGTCTGTGTGTGTAAATAAAGAGTTGCACTTACCGCCACTTTATTATAACCACTTACTTAAAGGCACAGATTTTTTTTTCTTTTTCACTGCAGGGAAAAAAATGTGCCCAGGTCGCCTTCAAGGGGAGACACGTGACCCATTTGGGACTGTTTCTTTCCTTTACTCATTCAACATTTACTTGAGTTTCTATACTGGTTCTTATGAAATTTTAACTTATTTAAACTTAGATGGTTTTATCCAATGAGTATACTCTGCAAGTAGCCCCTGAGATAACGATCTTAGGTGTCTGTTGAACATTAAATGCATTATGAGACTGTGGCCCATCTCTAAAGGGTAATAACTGCAAAACAGAACACTTAGGGAAGATTGCCATCAAACAGTGTAAATAAGAAAAATGAACGAGAATGCCTAACACAAAAAAGGTTTAAATCTGATGGTTATTCATTTCTGCTTTCAGATAGGCTTGCAAAGCACCTCATTTAAGAAGGTCCTAAAACCAAAATAATAATAGAGAGTAGTGGTTACTCAAGAGTCAAATAAAAGTTACCATATAAACAAGCATGGGTAAGCCAAATTCAAATAGTGCAATTTTTTTTAACAGATAGTTTAGGTTAATAGGTGGAGACACACAGTGTTGCCACTATATTTAAGGTTAGGTTAATAATTAACTCTGATGCCTGGAGTAGTTTAATCAAAGCTTACTATAAAAACTGCTCCATGCAGACTAAAAGGGTATTAAAGAACCATACAAAATACTTGCAATCTTGACCTCTGTAGTCATTTGGAAAGGGTGTGAAAAATCAGATGTTCCATTCAGAAATATGTACCAGCATCTTTACTTTGGGGGGAAAAAATCTTAATAAAGATTCATATTATCTGGAACCAACAATCGTCTCACTGTCATCAGAGTGGCAGTTTGTGGACTTAATGCCCAAGAGGTATGTTGAAAGACGACCAGACAATTATCAGGATTAGAGAAAGGCAAGGCAAAGGCACTCGACCTTCCTACCCGGAAAGACTTAAGAGTCAGCGCTGGGGGGCATTAAATAGCTTTCCTGAGACCTGCTGGCAGGACACTGCCACTGCGTTAAACGTCTTTTCAGATTGGAGGCAAAGAAAGTTGGGCGTACATGTTAGAGAGTCTGTGTCTGTACGTGTGTGTTTTCACACGCCTGTGTTTTCAACCTTTCATGGATCACACTCAGCTGCTACTTAATTTCCATCCAGCCCAAGCAGAGAGCGATCCCACGATCCCACCGTGATCGTCTCTGGTCACCAGATTCACTAAGCAGCCGCCTTTCTCCCAAGGACCGACGCGGACTGGCTGGAGGGGCTGCTCCTTGCAAAACAGGTAGGGGGAGGCCCCTTGGAAGTGTTTGCCTTGGCTGCGAAAACAGCGGGGCCTCCCTGGCTCCACGCACACCTGACTCCCGGCTCTGCTCCTCCCTGAACACCCGCCGGCTGGAAAACGGCGAGCTGGGTGCAGGACACTGGAGATGCTGCGCTTGGAGCCAGCGATCCCCGGCCGGTGTCCACACGCACCCTCGCGCCAGCCGCTGTCCACAGTGGCCGGACCAGCTTCCGAATCCTGCTGGGAAACTTCCCCTTCTCGCCCCTCCCCACGCCCTCCCCTTGTTCGACTGCTTGAGAGACCAGTCCAGCAAGTGCCGCACCGCGACCCCAACCAAGCTGACCATCGGCCAGGGTGCCACTCTCCGAAGAGTTGGCTCCTGGCTCCTGCCTCCTAGCCATATCCTGGGCAGTCTGTCCACCTCCCTGGGGGTTCGTTTTCCCGCGGGGTGCACGTGCTGAGCCCGAAATCGGTCGTGCCCTCCCCCCGCCCATTCCCTGGCCTTCAGAGAAACTTTCCAGAAGTGCCTGGTCGAGTGACCCCGTGCAGGGAAAAAAAAAAAAAAAAAGAAGAAGAAGAGGAGGAGACGCTGGGCGGAGGGTGGTGGCGGCGAGGGAGCGGGAAAGACAGCGGAATCCTGTTTCCTTTCCCGATACCCACAAGTCTAAGACTGCTCCCTGGCTCCCCCTGTACCGTTCCGGTCGTGGAAGGAGGGAACGGACTACGGGATCCTGCTATGCACCGTGTAATACGGTGGGGAGCCGAGAAAAAAAGCAGAGCATCTGGGAGACGGGGGAGAAACACTTCCCATCCCAGCGGGGTCATGCAGAGTGGGTGGGCGCTGTCGGTCTGGGTTGGCAGCGGAGCGCCCCACTGCCAGCGAGGCAGCGCTCTACACGCAGCAAGTAGTCCGGACAATCGAGAACCCCGGGCCCCTGCAGAGGTCTCGTCTGGTTAGCAAGTACTGAGCCATTTCTAGCCAGGTCTTCCCACCCTTCCCCCTCCCGGGACACCTCCTTTCCGAAGAGGGACCACGTAGTATTTGGAAGAGGGAGCAGCGGGCGCCAGCCCCCGGCACGGGGTTCTGTGCCCGAGAGGGACGCAGACGCTACAGATGCTGTCTTCGCCGCCCAGGAGGGAGCTGCGGCGGGGAATAGGACCCAGGGCGGGGAAGCCGCGCCACACCAGGAGGAGGCCACTCATTCGAGCAAACAAAGCCCGGAACCTCTGGTGCCCAGCGGCCGCGGGAGCCGGGATGTCACCAAGTGGCAGGGTGCGCGGGTGCCAGGGCCATTACAAGTTTCCCGCACTCCACTGAGCCCAGCCCAGACCCCGCGCCGACAACAAAAGACTCTCTTTGCCCCCCACCCCCAATCTCTCCGTGTCTGTGGAACCCCTCCTCCCACCTCGAACCCAAACCTAGTGTCGAGCGAAAACAGCGCTCTTGGACCGAACCTCCTCTAGCCCTCGAGGGTAGAACCCCTTCCCCTGCCTTCGCACCAGGACCGGGCGCTTCCGAGAATCTCACCCTTTCTTGGCCTCTCTGCTGCCCGCTGGCCCGAAAGTGAGGACGACCCCCCAGGGATACTGCACACACCTCCCAGGGCCAGGCAGCTATCCGCGCGGTTGGGGTCCCGGGCGGCGCCTGGCGTGTGCGCGACGCGAGTGGGGAAGCTCATAACGCGAAGCCCGGAGGTCTCTGGGGCGCAGGGCAGAGAGGAGCGGCGGACAGGGCTCGCGACTGCTCCCCCAGGGCCGGGCAACGCTCGGAAGACAGACACAAGACAAAATAAAACGCAAGCACCACAAAGCCGACACGGTGTGCGGACCGCGGCCCCGGGACCCGCAGGAGGGAGCGGAACCGCCCGGGAGGTGGGGCGCACCAGGGCGCCCCAGCCGTACCTTTTCGGTGCATCGACGGGCAGGCGGCCGGGGCTCGGAGCGGACTGGTACAGCGTGTATCCCATTTAGTAATCCATTATCGAGGGGATCTCTCCGGGCCGCGAGCTGCGCTTTCCTTCGCAAGCCTTTGTCATTCCTACATGGGTGCTTGTCTCTGTGGGGGTACAGTCGCAGCGACTACTTTCTGGGATGCAAACGCGCCGTATTCATTTCCAATGACAGGCGGAGAAGGGGAGATGAAAAAAGAAAGAAAAAACCAACAAGAAAGGAGGAAATGTTCAAGAAACTCTTCTCCAAATCCAAATTTCACTTGGATTCCACTCCGGCGAGTCCCTTCGCTGGTGTTTGCGCCGATTAACAAGTCATTTCAGGGTGGGGGGGCGGGGTGGGGGCTGGGGCAGGGGTGCGCGCTCTAGCTCCGCTTCACAACCGGGAGCGCTACGCCGCGGGTGTGGCGGTGCTGGACGCTACCGCCGCTCCTAAGCTGGCATCGCGGGCGGTCGGCTCCGCGGAGAAGCGCTGCTGCTGCGGCCGGAGCGCCTGGGTAAGTGCGCGGGGAGCGGAGTTGGCTGCAGCCTCACCCCGTGCCGCTCACTACTCCTCTGTCACTGGAGAGGCCGCCGCTCCAGGGCGGAGCCAAGTCCCGGACTGGATTGCGCAAAGCGGACTCTCTTGCAACCCCGCCTACTTTGGCTGGCGTCTTCTCCGACCCAAAGGAGGGCTGCGGTCTCTGTGTGTGAACCGGAGCGAGCGAGGCGGAGAGAGGGAGAAACTACGCGCAGTGGCCGCAGGTGGAGCCTTGGACCGACTGGTCAGCGCCGCTTCCTTCCACCACTATTGCCCGCCCGCGGCGCGTTCGGTGGAGGTCCCGGCGGGGGCGACACCCGCAGAAGCCCAGCCCGTGCCTCCCCTCACCCCCGCATTTGCTCTTGCTGGGGGGGGGGGGGGGGGGGCGGATCTCGGACAGCATTGCCGAGCCCTGCCAAATCAAAAAAATAAATAAAAATAGACGTAGTGCAGGAGCAAGTTACAAGAAAGGATTTGTTCATCGATTTTTTTAAATGGAAAAGTTTTAAAGGATGAGGGTAAGTGAACGGCGAGCCTTTCTGATTACTATATCAAGAGGTAAATTCCAGAAGTGACGGACGCTCTGCGCACCCAGATGAGTTGGATAGAAACCGGTACACTTAAAAATACACTTCGACGATATGAACTCAGCTATTAGTTAACGTACAAACAACACACGGTAATAAAGCATGTTAAGTAAGCAAATTAACTATAGTGCAAGAAATGCTGGTGGCGACGATCTGCTTTTAAACTTAGAACGTCTGTACACTGTTCTTAGAAATAATTCTGTAAACTTCAGAAATAACACACAATTCCAATGAGTATCCAACAGCTTCATGGAATAACTAAATCGCAACTTCTTCCAAGGCGCTTTTGTGTTATCATCAGGAGGAGAGTGGCAGACACAGTCTTCCTCCGCTTGAAAGTTCAGTAGCCCAAAAGTCCCACAGTTACAAGGCTTGTGCCCACTGGGCAGGCCACACGACGTCCCCCTGGCCCGGCCGTTGCGCGCTCCCTGCCTGCTGGCCGAAAAGACCGCAAAGGAGCACGTTGGCCCCCGCACCCAGGGGGCTTCTCACTTGGTTCGCGCTGGCGGCCAAGCAGTTCTCGGATCAATATTTACTAGTTATGGGGTCGGCCGAGGAAAGCACTGGGACGATCAGGGTCTCAGTCCCCCTTAGGCCGAGTTCCCTTAAATAAATGCATTAGAAACTGTACCTGTTCCCTAATTGGGGCTGCTGCTGCCTAATTGGGGCTAGGGCCACTAATAAGACCGCCTTCCCCCATTTTTTTTGCCTTTCGTACGGGCAACTAAAATACGCACAAGCATGCTAATGAAGGCTCATGAAGAATAAAATAAATGCACTCGTGACAACAGTATAAATATTGTCCACAAACCATTTAGAAAAGGTGAGGAAAATGGTTTGAGGGGAAAAGGTCCGTCTCCCTGCTGTTCGCCAAAGATGCCAGCAGGGGCCGCTATCCCCACCTTTCGCAGGCAAAAGCCGCCAGAGATCCGCGGTGGTGGGGGGTGGGGTGCTGCGGCCGTAGGTGCGCGCGCAGCCCCAGCCGCACGAGGCGCCAGCTCAGGAGCGGCTGGGGCTAAGGGGCCGTGGTCTTGTCTGCGCACTTCTGCGGCCCGGGTGGCGACTGGCTCGCGGACATCCCTTTCGAATCCGGTCCGGACCCGGGGGAAGGGTCCCGGCTAGCCGTGACCGCTCAATCCTCTGCCGTGACTATTTAACGCCCTTGATTTCGACGTTCAATCCCGAGCTCGTCTGTGCGTCCCCGGCGCGGTCCCTCATGTCTGGCCCAAGACGTCCCCGGGGTTCTCCGCCGGCAGTCTCCATCCGGGCCGGATCGCCGAGGCCCCTTCTTCCTTTTCTGCCCCTGGTTTACATGCTAATTGTGTCTGGGAAAAGTTCTTTAATTGGCAGAATGAGGCAGAGCAAACGAATTGTTTCACAGGCTGAACCAAATTAATTCCTGGTTTAGCTTCTTCCCTTGGAGAAACAAACAATTAAACTGTCTTGTTTGTTTTATGGATATATTGGAAATGCCCCACATCGACTTTCAAGATATGTTTTTAAAGGGAAATTATTTTCATTATTAATACTTGCATGTTTAATTTGCAGTAACGCTGAGCCAAGAAGCAAGAGATTAAATTTACGTAATTTAAAATTAGAGAATACAGGAAGAAAAGAATTTGAGTTAACTTTTTGCGTGGCTGAGAAATACCGCCCAGAATCTTCCTGGCAAGGACTAGATCTGAAGTCTCACCATCCAATTAGGCACCCGTCGTCCTGACCAGGTGAGATGACATTTCCACCTGCCAGGGGAGAGATGCTCCCTGGGAGCTGGCAGAAAAGCCAGCTATTGTGTCTCTGCCTGAAGCCCTCGGGGGAGCACCTGTGGGGAGCTGCCCTGAGAAACCTCATGACGTCATTTCCCCTTCTGCGCTGCGCTGACTGACTCCCAGAAGTCTGCCTTAACTTTTAAGTAAAACCGCTGCCCTTCCAGAGCCTTTGAAGTCTGCTGTCTACCCTGTCCCTTCAGGGAAAGAAAGTTAATGGGAGTTAAAAAATCACCAAGCGTTAGGACTAGAAGAAACCCTGGACTGTTTGGTAGTTAAGTGGCCTGGAGTGAGAACAGCCTTAGTCTCTGGAGGCCAGCTGTTTTTAGGTAACTTACTAGCTGGTGGTGACCTTGGGGGCAGTCACTAATTTTTCTGGAGCAGTGGATTCACTTGTTAATGGGGATTCGCTATTACTTTCTTCCCAGGGATTGTGTGAATTAAATGAGATGGAGAGTGTAAACGGCAGGGGTGTAGAGATAAAGGTTAACTAGCATCTATAAAGATTAACTAGCATCATTGTCATCCTTGCCATCCTCCACTTCAAACCTCCCACCACCGTTTTACAGGGGTCAGACGGAGGCGGAGGAAAGAAGGGGCTTGCTTTGTGTCAGTGCTGGGAGCTAGTCCATCGTAATTCCTCTTCAGTGCTCAAAAGACCACACCTGCTTTCCCCCATATCACCTGGAAAAAGTATGATGGAGGAAGAGGAAATGAAAATGTGAACTCAGGATTCTTTTAAAGATCACATCTAGTTATTTGATCTGATCTCTGCTATACCACTGGCCTCCCTGGTGGCTGAGTGGTAAATAACTCACATGTCAATGTGGGAGGTGGTGGGTCCCATCCCTGGGTCTGGGAAGATTCCCCTGAGAAGGAAATGGCAGCCCTCTCTAGTATTCTTGCCTGGCAAGTCCCATGAACAGAGGAGCCTGGCGGGCTACAGTCTGAGGGGGTCACAAAGGCACACAACTTAGCGACTAAACTACAGCAGCTTTACCACAGAATGGAGTAGTGAATTTGGAGGAAATGTCTGCTGCTGCTGCTACTGCTGCTGCTAAGTCACTTCAGTCATGTCCAACTCTGTGTGACCCTATAGATGGCAGCCCGCCAGGCTCCACCATCAGTGGGACTCTCCAGGCAAGAACATTGGAGTGGGTTGCCATTTCCTTCTCCAATGCATGAAAGTGAAAGTGAAGTCACTCAGTCGTGTCCGACTCTTAGCGACCCCATGGGCTGCAGCCTACCAGGCTCCTCTGACCATGGGGTTTTCCAGGCAAGAATACTGGAGTAGGGTGCCATTGCCTTCTCCGAAATGTCTGCTGGTGCTTACTTATTGCTCAACTCCATGTGGGTGTTCCTGGAAGTTACATGAGGAGTACAGTTTGTACAAATAGGCCGTTATCACAAAGTGAAGTTAGTATCATGAAGGGAAATTAGTGTCTTTGGTGCTTTTCAGACCATTCTTCCTTCTCCCCAAAACTCTCAGAGCTTTGGAGGCTGTGCCCTGTGAATACATTGGTACTATTATCCACAGACTTTGTTTTACCCTACTCAAGATTTTAGCACCAGGCTTTCTGTCCTCTTACCTGTCCCACCACCTGTCACCATTCATGGCAGTGTGAGCATCCACCTAACCATGCCTCTGCATTCTCAGCTTTTTGCCTTCCTCATCTACTCTGTCCTTTGTTCTTCCTCACCTCTACCTCCCACTCCAGGACTTCATTATTATCAGAAGAGGCTCCAGGTTCTAAATCACTAATTCTGACATCCTCTCTTTAATCACAATGGACTCTCCTTCCAGCTTACTTGCCTACGCACCTCCTCACACTCACCCTAATTGCAGGAAGCCTTCTGCCATTCTTTCCATCCATCCAGTCCCTGCTTCTTTCATTCCCTTCTGTGTCCAGGAGAGCTTCATAATAACTGTCTCTCTGGCGAACACTTTCAACTCCCTGACTCCTCTTTCTTTTGGTCACACCCATCTGAGTGAAAACCAGTCCTAAATTACAAAAATACCTTCCTTCTCTGCTCTTGGTTCTGGCAGCTGAAACCTACTAGAAAAACATTTCAAGCACACATCTAAGCAGGCTGTACACTCTGTCGTGAACCTGACTTGCTTCATGAAGTTGCTTCATCATCATCTTCCCTTTCTTTGTGTTAGTCTGTAACTTTTCCCCCTAATTGGATAGTTCACCCTCAGTGTCTTCTACTTCCCTGAAAAAGAGTCCGTCGCGTGGGTGCTTCTTGCTTCTGTACCTATCATTTCCTGCTTATCTCCTCTTAGGGTGAAGGCAGTTCCCTTCTCCAATCTGAGGCCAAACTCTCCACCTGTTTTCAGATCATTTACACAGTCTCAGAAATTCTGCCCCACTGTCTTCATCTCCTCTGCATCTCCCCAACTACATATAAACAGGCTTTAGTCTCTCTCATCTTAGAAACAAGCCTTCCTTGTGTCTTCTGCGCTTTTCAGTATTCTCTTCTCTCTTCCAAAGATGAAGGATTGTTGATGATCACCATTGCCATTGTCTTCTCTCTTATTTGTCGTTCCTGTCTGGCTTCTATTCCCAGCGCTCCATTGCCAGGGCTTTTGCTTATGTCTTCAGTGACATCCATGACAGTAAATCCAGTGGACATTTTAAAGTTTTTATTGTATTTGAAGTCTTAGCAGCCATGCACACGACCACTCCTTCCTTTGGGAAATAGGCTTTGCTCTCTCCTGGTTCTCCTCCTGCCTCCTTTTTTTTTTTGTTTTTAAACATTTGAGGCCATTGAAAGATACAGAAAATTTTGAGGAATAATAAAACATTCCAGTTTTTACCATCCCAGAATTAGCAACTGTTCATATTCTTTCATATTTGTTTCTTGTCTTTATTGCAAGGAATGAAACATGGTGTATAAAGCTTAGTGTCCATAGAATCAACACTGTCTTTCCACTTCTTCATATTACTCATGGTCTTGAGTTTCCTGTGCATCTTTATAGTTCCTTTTCTATACTTATATATAGATCATATGTACCCAGAACCAGTATATAGAGAAATATTTTTGGTGGGGTTTTCCCCCAAATTAACATAAATAATATCCTGTTCACTCTTGTCCTCCACATTGTAGCTAAATCGATCTGTGAAAGTTGCGTATCTGATCACATCACTCCCTGGCTTAAAACACTGTGATGTCCCCAAACCTTAATAGGACCTTCAAGCCTGTACAGGACTCACTTCTAGCCTACCTCTCTGCTCTCATCTCTCTGCCAAGCTCCCATGCCCTTCTTCCCTCACAGGATCACTGGTGTGGAAAGTTCCAAGCTGCTTTGTAACTACACACCTACTCTGCAACACTATCATCTTCCCCTCTTTACCTGGCTAACTCCTACCCATCCTTCAAGTTTCAGCCCACATGTTTCTGCTCGAAACAGACTTTCCTGATACTCCAGAAGGCATCATAACCCCTCCACTATGAGTCCTTAAAGTACCCTGCCCAATCAGTCCATCTGTCACAGCTAGAGGTAATTTTTGGTCCAGTAGCTTATTGAATGCTTCTCTTTCCTGTCAGATCACAAACTCTTTGAGTCATAGGACTACATATCTTTCATTTCTCGTATACCTCTAGCACCTAGCAGACAGTAGGGGCCTGGTACCTAAAAGACAGGGTGAATTAGTGAAAGCAGAGAGTTCTTTTTCAGGGATTCAATTGGAAAAGAAATAGATGGTTGGATGGGACCACTTTTAAGCACCACTTAAAAAGGGGGGGGGGAACAAGAAAATTATTTTGAGATTTCAGTTTTCAAGATTAACAAAATCTAGGCTTTCCCCCCCATCATAGAACTTTCAGTGTATGATGTCTGACTTGTTTTTTGAATGAGGATAAAAGGGTTTACAGATGTGAGTGATGAGTAAATACCACGGTTACAAAACAAGATGCTTGAAAATGAGGTGCAATAGGAATAGAAATGTAACCCTAAAAGACCACCGGTGGAATGAGATAAAACTGTAGTTTGAATCCCCTGGGGACGATGTAAGAACATCTCTGGGGACTGCTGTCCCAGCAGGCTGGAGTCTGCTAACAGTGATTTACTGTCTGCCCATCGTGAATAGCTTCACGGGTGGCACCCTCTCCGTGTGTAACAATTGTGCCACTGTCCCAGAGGGCCGCTTGACCTCCATTCTCTCCTGATATCGAATCATTGTTTGGGAAGTGAAGAGAATGGTAGATTAGAAATAAGGCCATGAATGAACAATAAATGTTAACTAACCAGAACTCTGTTTTTGTCCCTCACAAGAGCTCTTTACATTTAATCGAAGTGTTTAGTTATGTAACACAGAGCCAAAGCTATGTCTGACCTTATTTTCGTCTTTCTATTCTAACCTAACTTCTTTTAATTATCCCTCCTCCTACTGTTTAGATTTTAAAAAGTATCTGCTTTAAATATGCGTTTGTTTAAAAATTCAGTTTGCTAAGTATAATTTAAAATTTTCATAACCAGATAAACCAGATGATGAAACACTACTTTGAAATTTGCTGTTTAGCCAAAAGAATGATGAAAAGTAAAATAACTTATTTTTTGAGAATTGTTTTCAAAGCCTTTGCTTCCAGGTAGTGGAAGGCCTCTGGAAGCTCTACACTGGCCTGTGCTTAGCTTAATATCAAATTATTAATAGGTTCAAATTCATTCCAAATCTAGTTTTTAGATTATGTGAGAAAACACTGAATTGATATCAACTGAAAGATTTTTTTCCAGGCTGTTTATGATGAATGTGTATTTAAGATAAATTTTATAACTAGAGAGATGGAGAAAACCAAGAGTATTTTGTTTGTTTTAACATCAAAATCTTAAAACAGAAGACAGCTGTTTTAAATGTCAAACTTAGGCTGGATAATTGCGGACAATGAAAGCACTTTAAAAAAATGATATACTCGGATCTAACGTAGATTTTTAAATGAGGTATAAAAAAAATGATGTCTTTGAATACAAAATGATCCTCCGAAAACTCCTCTGTACTTATAAAATATAAGCATAGTTTCCTAAAGTCTTAGGCTGACTTTGGATTTTGTACCTGGGCAAGTCTCTAGTTAATAGTCCTATAAAACACTGACAACATGTAACTAGCTCTATTTACTAATGTTTCCAGAGATAAGTTTTTGGTGGAAATGAGCTTAAATATTACCTTTTAAAATAAATAGCATACTGTTCAGCACTTCCCCAGAGTTTCAGATGACTCAGTCACACGGTACTAGCGCTTAATTGGTACTTCAGAATTTAAGACAAGTAGAACAATTGATGTCATGTTCTTTGTGAAACCTCTTAAATATACCTTTATTCATAACCAGGTGCTTATTAATTTAAACTAGAATGCTCCATTTTAACATTTGAACTGAAAACCTACCCATCCGTTTTCTTAAGAAATATTGTGTCATGAATTGTATTATTAAGACTTATAAAAACACACATGTCGATTTCCTCCTAGCTCCTCTCCCTTTCTCTCCATGCTTCAAAGCGATTGAGTCATTTCCGTTCACCAAATGGCCCTTTACAGCCTCTTTCTTGTTTAAGCAAACTTTTGAAAGGCCCTAACTCTCCTCTCCTCCTCCTCATTTCTGTACCCTTCTCCACCCTGCGAACAAGATTGCAAGCATAGATTTTTGTATTATTACAACCTGGTGTCAACATCATTTTGTCAGAGTCCCTTGCCTTGGGCAGTTATCCCTTTTGCCTTGAATTAGTCTATCTCAGTTGTAAAGAATCCACCTACAATGCAGGAAACCCTAGTTTGATTCCTGGGTCGGGAAGATCCCCTGGAGAAGGGAACAGCTACCCACTCCAGTATTCTGACCTGGAGAATTCCGTGGACAGAGGAGCCTGGCATGCTACTGTCCATGGGGTCACAAAGAGTTGGACATGACTGAGCGAGTTTCACTTTCAGTTTTCTTTAGTCAATACATTTTCTGGTCACCTTTTTGGGAGAAGGAGAGGAGAAAGCTGTTTAGCTGTTTTTCTTAAAAAACACACTGTGTAAACTGTAATAATAATATTACATAATATTAACAATAATATAAAAATAATGTTGTATAAACAGTGGAAACAGTATCAGACTTTATTTTTGGGGGCTCCAAAATCACTGCAGATGCTGATTGCAGCCATGAAATTAAAAGACCCTTACTCCTTGGAAGGAAAGTTATGAGCAACCTAGATAGCATATTCAAAAGCAGAGACATTACTTTGCCAACAAAGGTCCGTCTAGTCAAGGCTATGGTTTTTCCTGTGGTCATGTATGGATGTGAGAGTTGGACTGTGAAGAAAGCTGAGCACCGAAGAATTGATGCTTTTGAACTGTGGTGTTGGAGAAGACTCTTGAGAGTCCCTTGGACTGCAAGGAGATCCAACCAGTCCATTCTGAAGGAGATCAGCCCTGGGTGTTCTTTGGAAGGAATGGTGCTAAAGCTGAAACTCCAGTACTTTGGCCACCTGATGTGAAGAGCTGACTCATCGGAAAAGACTCTGATGCTGGGAGGGATTGGGGGCAGGAGGAGAAGGGGATGACAGAGGATGAGATGGCTGGATGGCATCACTGACTTGATGGACGTGAGTCTGAGTGAACTCCAGGAGTTGGTGATGGACAGGGAGGCCTGGCGTGCTGCGATTCATGGGGTCTCGAAGAGTCGGACACAACTGAGTGACTGAGCTGAGGGAGTATTGACCACTCACATGGAGGGAGAGTCATCCTTGTGCTCCCAGGATTCTACTGATGCGTTATTGAAGGATGGTGAATCAGATTCCGTGATGCCTTTGTTATCAGCTTGCTCTCTGTGGATCACATTAGGTCATCGTCATCCTTCCAGCTGCTCAGGCCACGCAGCTGAGAGTCATCTGGACTCCTCTCGTTCTCCCATGTTTTTCACCCAGTTCATCAGCAGACCTTGTTGGCTCTGCCTTCAGAATGTATCCAGAGTCTGACAACTTCTCCTTTCTGCCATTATCACACTGGTCCATGCCACCATCGTTGCCATCTGGAGTCTCCTCTTAACTGGTCTTCCCACTCCTGAATGTGCCATACTCTGTACCCTACAGTCTAATCTCCACATGGCCATCAGAAAGATCCATTAAGTTAATGCTTTCAGTAAAGTCTGGCCACTCCTCTGCTCCAAACCATCCACTGGTTTCTCTCCCATCTCCTCAGGGTGAAAGTCAAAACCCATGCCTGGTGGTCTGCTCTCTACCTGCC
The DNA here is from genome assembly GCF_029378745.1 of Bos indicus. Classification (NCBI taxonomy): domain Eukaryota; kingdom Metazoa; phylum Chordata; class Mammalia; order Artiodactyla; family Bovidae; genus Bos; species Bos indicus. The sequence goes on along the minus strand of NC_091766.1, from coordinate 37,078,412 downwards.
CTCCTCAGCTCCTCTTAGCCTCCTCTCTCCCTCCACATCTCGCCCTATGCTTGTTTCTCCACCAGAAACACTGTTTCTTAATATATCCCTTGTGCTCACTCCTTCTTCAAGTCTTTGCTCCAATGTCAGGCATCCCTGACCACCATATATAATGTTACAAATCCTCAACCCATTATACTTCCTCTGATACCCCTTACCCTACTTCATTTTCCTCATGGCCATTATTGCCCTGTGACCATGTATGTATTTACTTGCTTATTGGTTTAGCGTCCACCTGGGCTTCCCTGGTGGCTCAGATGGCAAAGAATCTGCCTGCAGTGAAGGATACCTGGGTTCAATCTCTGGGTTGGGAAGATCCCCTGGAGGAGGGCATGGCAACCCACTGCAGTATTCTTGCCTGGAGAATCACCGTGGACAGAGGAGCCTGGAGGGCTACAGTCCATAAGGTTGAAAAGGGACTGACACGACTGAGTGACTAACACTTAGTGTCTATTTCCTGCCACTCAGACTAAGCTTCAGTAGGGCAGGAACAGACTTTCATGTACCAGTGTATCCCCAGCAGTTATAACAGTGCCTGCCACATCCTAGAAATGCAATCCCTATTTGTTGAGTAACTGAATGAACAGCCACACCTTACCAGGTGTATTGTCATCATGTTAGAACCACTGGTTGCAGGGACTGTACTAGGTAACTTTTAAAGCAAAGTGAGTAGGTCTCTTTGGAGAAATGCTCCAAAATACATAATTCCCTTTAGCAGTTTCTCTGTCTAATGTTACAGTAGGCAGCACTTGGTACATTTTTGTTCTTTGCTCTTAATACAGTGCTGCTGTTTGGTGGTCAGAGTAGAAGTAGGGCATACTGAGCTAGAAGGTCCTGAATGAGAAATACCTGGTATGATGATGAGGCTGTTTCTGGCTACTACTTGCTGGTTACTTCAGATGGTCACTTTCAAAGGCCAAGAGGTAAAGGACAGCTGGCCTCACATCACAGCCTCCCTTTGGGCCTTAGTATTAGCTTGGGCGGCCATAATAAAATGTCACAGACCAGATGTCTTACACAATAAAAGTATGTTTTCTCCTGATTCTGGAGGCTAGAAATAGGAAATCAAGGTTCTGGCTGGTTTGGTTTCTGGTGAGAACTGTCTTCCCGGCTTGCCGATGTTTCCCTCTCACTGTGTCCCTGCATGGCCTTTCCTGGAGATGTGTGAGCAGAGAACAGAGATGGTGAACTCTCAAGTCTCATCTTATAAAGACACTAATCTTATTGGGTCAGGGTCCCAATCTTATGATCTCATTTAACCCGAGTTACCTCTCCAAATAGAGCTCCACTGAGGGTTAGGGCTTTAACAAAGGGACTGTGGGGGAACCCAAGTATTTAATTCCTAAAAACCTCCCTTCCAGGTTTAGCTGAGTTCTAGGAAATTTCATGCTTACTGTCTTCCAGGCAGGCTTATATAAAGGAGTGCCCAGCAGAGCCCTTGGGTTTTGGTCTCATGTTTCGAGAAGTTCTCACGTGATCTTTTATAATTTTGTCTTCAAACAATGTCCACATACATACATATACCACATGCATAAAAATAAGCATGTGCATTAAAATATTATATTAATCAGTTCAGTTCAGTCGCTCAGTCATGTTCCCCTCTTTGGGACCCCACGAACCGCAGCACGCCAGGCCTCCCTGTCCATCACCAACTCCCGGAGTTTACCCAAACTCATGTCCATTGAGTCAGTGATGCCATCCAGCCATCTCGTCCTCTGTCGTCCCCTTCTCCTCCTGCCTTCAATCTCTCCCAGCGTCAGGGTCTTTTCCAATGAGTCAGCTCTTCGCATCAGGTGGCCAAAGTATTGGAGTTTCAGCTCCAACATCAGTTCCTCCAATGAACACCTAGGACTAATCTCCTTTAGGATGGACTTGTTGGATCTCCTTGCAGTCCAGGGGACTCTCAAGAGTCTTCTCCAACACCACAGTTCAAAAGCATCAATTCTCTAGCGCTCAGCTTTCTTTATAGTCCAACTCTCACATCCATACATGACTACTGGAAAAACGATAGCCTTAATATGTATATGTATATAAGATACATGTAGTTTATTAAATATAACATATAAAACTACTGTTTATTATTTTCTTTTATTGAACTATAGTTAATTTACAATATTAATTTCAACTGTACAACATGGTGATCCCATATTCTTTTACCATGTACTCAATTTAAAGTTAATATAAAATATTGGCTATATTCCCTGTGCTGTACAATATGTCCTTGTAGTTTATTTTATATGTAGTCATATGTATCTTTTAATCCCCTACCCCTATCTTGCCCCTCTCCCTTCCCTCTCTACACTGATAGACACTGGTTTGTTCTCTGTAAGTCCATTTTAGTTGTATTATATTGGTTAATTTGCTTCATCTTTGATATGCAACATACAAATAATAACATATAGTATTTGTCTTTCTGTGTCTGACTTATTTCACTGAGCATAATTCCTACCAGATCCATGTGGTTGCAAATGGCAACTTTTCACTCTTTTTTCTGGCTTGTTAATATTCCATTACATATATATGTCACAGGTTCTTTATGTATTCATCTGCTGATGGACACTAAAGTCGCTTCCATATCTTGGCTGTTGTAAATAATGCTGCTGTGAACATTGGGTGCATGCATCTTTTCAAATTAGTGTTTTTGTTTTCTTTGAATCTGTACCTAGGAGTGGAAATGCTCAATCATATGGTAGTTCTATTTTCAATTTTTGAGGAGGCTTTATACCATTTCCCATAGTGGTTGCACCAATTTAGGTGCCTACCAACAGTGTACAAAGGTTCCTTCTCTGTATCCTCACCAACATTGATAATTTATGGTCTTTTTGAAGATAGCCATTTTAACAGGTGTGAGCTGATATTTCATTTTGGTTTTGATTTGCCGTTCTTTAATGATTAGTGACGTTGAATAATTTTTCATTTGCCTGTTGCCATCAGTATGTCTTCTTCCAAAAACTAGCTATTCAGGTCTTCTGCCTATCTTCTTTTTTTTTTTTCAGTTGAATTGTATGAGCTGTTTCTGTATTTGGATATCCCTTTTCGGTCCTGTCAATAGCAAATATTTTCTCCCATTTAGTAGGCTGTCTTTTAATTGTGTCAATGGTTTTCACCACTGTGCAAAAGCTTTAAAGCTTAATTGGGTCCCATTTGTTTATTTTTTCTTTTTTCCCCCTTTCTCTTCAATTGTTGCTATTGTTCAGTCACTCGGTTGTGTCTGACTCTTTGTGACCCCTTGGACTGCAGCACACCAGGCTTCCCTGTCCTTCACTGTCTCCTAGAATTTGCTCAAATTCATGTCCATTGAGTCAGTGATGCCATCTAACCATCTCATTCTCTGACGCCCCCTTGTCCTCCTGCCCTCAATATTTCTCAGCATCAGAGTCTTTTGCAATGAGTCAGTCTTCAGAGAAAGAGCCCCTGGAAAATTTTCAATTTATGTCAAAAAATGTCCTATATTTTCCTCTAGGAATTTTATGGCTTCTGGTCTTGCATGTATGTCTGGTTGTGGGTCTCTTTGGGTTCATCTTGTTTGAGACCCTCTGTACTTCCTGTACCTGGATGTCTTAGGGGTTGAGAAGTTTTCAGCCATAATTTAATCAAATACATTTTCAACCTCTTACTCTCTTTCTTCTCCTTTTGACACCCTTAATATGTGAATTTTAGTATGATGTTGACATAGAGGTCCTTTTAAGTATCTTCGTTTTTACAAATTTGCTTTCTTTTTACTGCTTTGAGTGGTTTTCATTGTTCTGTCTTCCAAATCACTCACGTGTTCTTCTGTGTCCCCTATTCTGCTGGTCGTTTCTTCTGGTGTGTTTTTCATTTCGGGTATCATATTCTTCAGCTCCAGCTGTTTCGTATTTCTTTGCTACACTTTTCATCTGTTCATCTATTCTTTTCTCAAGTTCAGTTAGCATTCTCATTATGAATGCTTTGAACTCTTTGTCTGGTAAATTATTCATCCGTTTCATTAATTGTCTTTAGGGTTTTTTTCCTTTTGTTTATAGCAAATCCTCTGTTTTCTTATTATGGTTAACTTTCTCTATCTCTATGAAATTAGAGGAACCGGTTACTTATCCCTGTCTTGAAGGGATGTCCTTGTGAGGGAACGCTCTTATGAAGTCTCTGTCTGCCCCGTGGCTGTGGTGGGAAAGCTGGGTCTGAGTTGAACACAAGTCATGTCTTTCCCCAGGGTGTGCTGGCAATTACTGCCTTGGTGGGAGTGGGGCTGGAGGTGGAGGGGTAGTGCCAGGCCCAGGTATGAACCAGGTCTTCTCCTCCACCCAGTGGCTATCCGTGCCCTGTTAAGGGCAGGGGGAGAGCCCAAGAAGCTGGAAGAGCAGCCCTGAGGGTCAGGTCAGAGCTGATTCTGTTCCTGCGGAGCGTGTGTTCTCCCATCTCGAGGCAGTGGTCCTTTTGCCCCAGAGGGAAGCAGTGCTGAAGCCTGAGGACCCAGAGCAGGTGCCAGATGTGATCCAGGGAGCCCGATGGGTTGGTCTCCGTGTGCCAGTCAAAATTCCAGATGTTTCCTCATCCATTGCCTTCGTGAACAGCAGTACTGGCTGCCCTCGCATGTTCAGAGGCAGAACTAGATCTGAGCCAGCTCTGTCTCCCCTGAGTTTGCACTCCTTCTGGAAATGGCAGGCTTCACCCTGGTGGGGGGCTGTAATCTAGAGCTAGAGGGGACAGGGCAGGTGCTGGGATGGTTTCAGGAAACCAGCTAGAGCCCACGAAGTGTCAGTCTGCTTCCTCAGCCTTGTTCCTGGGAGTAAGCAAGCATATGAGCACTCGTCACAAGTTCTCTTACAGCCCTCCTGTGAGCTCCCCTTTCAGACCAGCTAAGGGGACTCATCTTCCCAGGGTCAGCATCTAGGGCTAGCGTGCCCACTCTGTGGTTTGAACACCTCACTCCCTGGGGATGATCTCTGAGTCTATGTAATCCCCTCCTTTTCTGTATCCACTCCAAGGAGCAAGGTTCCTGTGATCAATAGCTTCTCTCCCCTTCCTCCTTGACTCTGTGTGGATTTTTCTTTACAACCTTGGTGGCAAAAGACTCTTCCAGTCTCTAGTTTGTTTTCAGTGAGAATTGCTCTACAGGTAAATGTATCTTTTTAGCTTGTATTTTTTGATTGAAGTATAGATGATTTACAATATTTCAGGTGTTCAGCAAAGTGATTCAATTATGCATATTATTTATTCTTTAAAGATTCTTTTCCATTGTAGGTTATTATAAGATATTGACTATAGTTCCCTGTTCCTTTGGTATCTCTGATTTTCTTGAAGAGATCTCTAGTCTTTCCCATTCTGTTGTTTTCCTCTATTTCTTTTCATGCAAAGATGGGCTCAATAAAAGACAGAAATGGTATGGACCTAAGAGAAGCAGAAGATATTAAGAAGAGATGGCAAGAATACACAGAAGAACTGTACAAAACAGATCTTCACCACCCAGATACTCACAATGGTGTGATCACTGACCTAGAGCCAGACATCCTGGAATGTGAAGTCAAGTAGGCCTTAGAAAGCATCACTACGAACAAAGCTAGTGGAGGTGATAGAATTCCAGTTGAGCTATTCCAAATCCTGAAAGATGATGCTGTGAAAGTGCTGCACTCAATATGCCAGCAAATTTGGAAAACTCAGCAGTGGCCACAGGACTGGAAAAGGTCAGTTTTCATTCCAATCCCAAAGAAAGGCAATGCCAAAGAATGCTCAAACGACTACACAATTGCACTCATCTCACACGCTAGTAAAGTAATGCTCAAAATTCTCCAAGCCAGGCTTCAGCAATATGTGAACCATGAACTTCCTGATGTTCAAGCTGGTTTTAGAAAAGGACAAGGAAGCAGAGATCAAATTGCCAACATCCTCTGGATCATGGAAAAAGCAAGAGAGTTCCAGAAAAACATCTATTTCTGCTTTATTGACTATGCCAAAGCCTTTGACTGTGTGGATCACAATAAACTGTGGAAAATTCTGAAAGAGATGGGAATACCAGACCACCTGACCTGCGTCTTGAGAAATCTGTTTGCAGGCCAGGAAGCAACAGTTAGAACTGGACAGGGAACAACAGACTGGTTCCAAATAGGAAAAGGAGTATGACAAGGCTGTATATTGTCACCATGTTTATTTAACTTATATGCAGAGTACATCATGAGAAAAGCTGGACTGGAAGAAACACAAGCTTGAATCAAGATTGCCGGGAGAAATATCAATAACCTCAGATATGCAGATGACACCACCCTTATGGCAGAATGTGAAGAGGAACTCAAAAGCCTCTTGATGAAAGTGAAAGTGGAGAGTGAAAAAGTTGGCTTAAAGCTCAACCTTCAGAAAACGAAGATCATGGCATCTGGTCCCATCACTTCATGGGAAATAGATGGGGAAACAGTAGAAACAGTGTCAGACTTTATTTTTCTGGGCTCCAAAATCACTGCATATAGTGACTGCAGCCATGAAATTAAAAGACGCTTACTCCTTGGAAGGAAAGTTATGACCAACCTAGATAGCATATTCAAAAGCAGAGACATTCCTTTGCCAACAAAGGTCCGTCTAGTCAAGGCTATGGTTTTTCCTGTGGTCATGTATGGATGTGAGAGTTGGACTGTGAAGAAGGCTGAGCGCTGAAGAATTGATGCTTTTGAACTGTGGTGTTGGAGAAGACTCTTGAGAGTCCCTTGGACTGCAAGGAGATCCAACCAGTCCATTCTGAAGGAGATCAGCCTTGGGATTTCTTTGGAAGGAATGGTGCTAAAGCTGAAACTCCAGTACTTTGGCCACCTCATGCGAAGAGTTTACTCATTGGAAAAGACTCTGAAGCTGGGAGGGATTGGGGGCAGGAGGAGAAGGGGACGACAGAGGATGAGATGGCTGGGTGGCATCACTGACTCGATGGACGTGAGTCTGAGTGAACTCCAGGAGTTGGTGATGGACAGGGAGGCCTGGCGTGCTGCGATTCACGGGGTTAGGAAGAGTCAGACATGACTGAGCGACTGATCTGATCTGATCTGATAGTTCCCTGTGGTATGGTAAGTCCTTGGTGTTTATTTTATATGTAGTAGTGTGTATCTGTTCATTGAAATTACAAATTTATCCCTTTCCCAAGTGGTGATGGTAGTAAAGAACCTGCCTGCCAGAGCAGGAGACATAAAAGATGCAGGTTCCATCCCTGGGTCAGGAAGACCCCCTGGAGGAGGGCATGGATGACCCACTCCAGTATTCTTGCCTGGAGAATCTCATGGATAGAGGTGCTTGGTGGCCTACAGTCCATTGGGTTGCAAAGAGCTGGACACTACTGAAGTGACTTTGCACACACGCACACTCTTCCCCCTTAGGTAATTATAGCTTTGTTTTCTGTATCTCTGGTGGATGGATTTTTGATGTGTTTGTGGGGGAAATGAGCTCTGCAAACTGGATCTCTTCCCTGTATATTGTTATTTTAAAAATTAAATATTTGCACAGTGCTTATGAGCCTGGTTTGGGACGCCTTATCTTTTGGTATATGGAGCATCTTGCCTCTGCCAACATCAGAGGGGCTGCCTTCTAGATCTGGGGAACTGTATCCACCATGCTGGCTATCTCTATTACTCTTCGTTGTTGTCCAATATTGGCTCTTCCTCCCAGCATTTCTTTCTTGGGTCTTAGTGGTTGGGTCTCCCCTGCTCTCCTCCCATCCATATTTCCCTTTATTGTCCTTGTCTCATTCCAGAACTTCCGCAGAATGTGTAGTGCCCCTGTGTTCTCAGCCTCTTCTGTGACTAATCTTTCCACCACTGGTTCTCCCCTAATATGGCATACCAAAGGACCCTGGGTGCTTTAAGGCTATTCTTAGGTTTTAGGGTAGAGCCCCAAACATACAGAGGTTCCCCCCAAATTGATCATCCCCCAGGGTGGGGTTGACAGGGGAGCCTCTGAATTAACACTGAAGCCTGGATTCTATAAAATGAGGGCCTCTATGAGAGGGGGAGAAAGCCTGGGTGGTAAAAGAGCACTGGGGTGGGACCCAGGACACCTAGGTGACCCCAGAGATCCTGAGAATTAGTTTTTTAAAATCTGGGATAGATACCTGAAATCTCTTAGCAAAGTGCCTCTCATGAAAAGGTCCTGGACAGTAAACATGGCAAGATACTTGCAGTGTCATGAGGGAGCAGGGGTGCTGGGACCTGGAGCTGGGGTGACTATGGAAGGGTCCGGGGCTGGATCACACATCCCCTGGGATCTAGCTGCGTGTGGGGATCAAGGTGCTTTCCTCCTCAGGCTGGCAACAAAGACATTTCCCAACTTGCCTCGACAATACATTTGGGACAAAGACTATTTTTGAAAGTAAACAAGGAAGTCCTGATCATGGAAAAGAGAAGTGAATCTGACAACACACAGTTTAAAAAGGAGAAAATTGAGTGGGGCATCATGAAAGCAGCAGGTCTGAAATCTTCCTCTGTTGTAGAACACTGGTCTTGCTGGAGACTTTTCTAAGAGCTTTGTGGGTACTAGCCCGTTTTGTCTTTATGATAATTCTAATATCTGAGTAGTGTTATTATCCGCATTCAACAGATGAAGCAAAGAGACCAGTGAAAACATGGCCAGTGTCTGGTAGTTGCGATGTGGCTGAGGCAGCATTCAGAGCCAGGCCTTTGGTGGCAGCCACCAGCTGCACTGGGCAGTCAGGCCAAGGAAGGGTGTGAGTTATATACAGCTGGTTCCTTGTGTCAACCCTTTCGAGAAACACAGGGAAGTCCAAAACATTCTTGAGGTGTGTGGTGTTTAATGCTGCTGCTCACTTGATGAGATAGAGCCTGATTGTAACTTGTGTCATCTTCTGGTGAATCTGCCCCTAACACCATTTCAGAAAATTGTTTAAATGTGTGCTCAGTCAATCAAAACCAAATTAAAGGAAAATCTTAATTGTAAAAGAGATAAAGCAGGGATTGATAATTTGATTTATAGAAACATTGGTGTCCTTTTGAGAGGCATTGATATTTTAGTCGGCTCTCCATTCAGGTTTCGGAGAAGGAAATGGCAACCTACTCCAGTACTCTTGCCTGGAAACTCCCATGGACGGGGGAGCCTGGTGGGCTGCCGTCTAAGGGGTTGCACAGAGTCGGACATGACTGAAGTGACTTAGCAGCAGCAGCAATTCAGGTTTAATGTTTAGCCTTACTGAAGTATCACCTATTTAACCTGTGTTAGTTGCATGAGGAATGGATGCACCCTGGGGTCTGTGCTTGCAAGGGTGTGGTCTTGTTCTTCTGGGCCGTGTTGGGAATGTCCTTACACACCAGTACATTTTCCTCTTGAGCTGCATCCAGAAACAGCGAGGCACAAGTGTTTTCTCTTTTTAGAGCTTGAGCTTCTAACAAAAAGAGTCAAGTCTCTACACGCGAACAACCGGCTGTCCATTCAGACAATAGTAGCATTAGTTCCTACCTCACACCACTTTCAAAAATAAATTCGAGATGGATTAGAGAGCTAAAAGCAAAACATACACAAATGTTAGAGAGCTGGATGAGCATGTAAGAGAGCATGACTGATCTTAGGACAGAAAGGCCTTCTATGACCCTGAGAGCAAGACCTCTAAGCGAAAAAATCAGAAATTTTGACCATTTTCAAAGTATATAAATTAAAAGGCAAATGGCAAATTGGGAGACAGTATCTGCCGTCTAACTAACAGAAAAGGATATAGTACATATAAAGGAGCCAGACAAATTGAGAGTAAGAAAGTGATAAATAATTTGATAAGAAGAAATGGACAAAACAAAAAAGCAGAACTTTGGAAGGAATGCAATTGGCCGATATATATCCCAGAGGATGCTCGACTTCACATTAATCGGAGAAGTACAGATTTAAACAATAAGATGACTTTGTACTCATCTGCTTGGCAGAGAATATTAAAGTTTGATACTCTCACATGGTGACAAGTATGTTCAAGCAGCCTCATAAATTACTAGTGAGAATGTAAATTAGGATAGCTGCCTTGGAGGACTGTTTGACAGTGTCTATTAAAATTGATAATGTGTATATTCCATGATCCAGCAGTTCAGCTTCTGGCTATCTCTGCTAGAGAAATATTCTTTCACCTTTGTGCACAGAGAGGCAGGTACAAAAGTTTTTTATTGCAGGGTAGACTGTAATCAGGAAATATCCTAGAAACGACTTAAATGTTTATCAATATGGTGGCAGTTATTTAAAATAGCTGATAGGATCAGGTAATCATATTTTAGAATATCATGCAGCAGTTAAAAATAATATAGTAGCTAGCTACTTGTATACCACTCTGAGAATTCACCCAGACATATTTTATAAAAAACAAGTTGAAGAGGTCTACACACAGGATTTAAAAACTGGTTAGAATTAATGGCTCAGAGGGTAAAGCGTCTGCCTGCAATGTGGGAGACCTGGGTTTGATCCCTGGGTTAGGAAGATCCCCTGGAGAAGGAAATGGCACCCCACTCCAGTACTCTTGCCTGGAGAATCCCATGCCGTCTATGGGGTAGCACAGAGTCGGACACAAATGAGCGACTTCACTTTCTTTCTTTCTTTATAAAACCTGTAAGTCTATAGATTTTTTTTTTTTTTAAAGAAAAAAGTCTAGAATGTCCTTGTACCTGAGAACTGATAATAGAAGACATAATTGGGGAAGAAGCATTTAGGTGTGGGATGGAGGGGATGATATTATTATGAATTGAATGTCCATGTCCCCAAAATCTATATGCTGAAGCCCTAGCCCTCAGGGCGGCTGTATTTGGAATTAGGAAATAATTAAGGTAAATTGAAGCCATAAAGGCAGGGCCTACTTTTATGGGATTAATGCCCTTGTAAGAAGAGACAGGTGGCTCAGTGGTAAAGAATTCACCCGACAATGCAGGAGCCGCAGGAGATGTGGGTTTGATCTCTGGGTCAGGAAGATTACCTGGAGGAGGAAATTGTAGCTCATTCCAGTGATCTTGCTTGGAGAATCCTGTAGACAGATGAGCCTGGTGGGCTATAGCCCATGGGGGTCACAAAAGAGTTGGACACAACTGAGGGACTGAGCATGCATGCAAGAAGAGACACCAGAGAGCTACCTGGTGTCCCCACCCTTACCTCCTCTCTCTCTGTCTTCACCATCTGAGAACAGCCTGAGAAGGTGGCCCTCTGCAAGTCGGAAGAAGAGATATCACCAGAAGCCAAACCCTATAAACCCTGTAGGAACCTTGATCTTGGACTTCTGGCCTCCAAACTGTGAGCAAATAAGTGATTTCTTTTTAGGCCACTCAGTCTGGTATTTTGTCATGGCAGCTCAAGCTGACTAAGACAGTTAATATCTTCTTATTCTAAAATAGTAGAACACTACAGCTAACATGTCAGTTAAGTCTAAAACAACTTATAATTTATTACATACCTTCTTTCACTTATCAAACTTGTTATATATGCTTCATATTGTCACTTTAATGGCTTCTCAATATTTCATTCAGTTGGAATTATGTTGTGTTGGAATTTACTTATCTGTTCCCCTGTGGTTGACATCTAAGCCATTTCCGACTTACATGCATAGATACATAGATTACATACTTACTTACATAGATAATGTTGAGTAAACATTTTCATGCAGTGCATTTTTAAATTTGAGTTAGTTCTCTTGGATAAGTTTTCAAAGGCATTGCTAAGGGCCAGATGATACAAGCAGTTTTTATTCTTATTGATTAAAATTGTTCAATAGCTTTCCAAAGCCTTGTGCCAATTAATGATGGCCCCAGCGATGCACAAATATACCAGGTTCACCTCACTATTGTTGGCATCAGCTGGCATCATTTCAAGCTTTCTGCTGATGTAATAAGTTGAGGAGCTGCTCAACTCTTTGAAGACTACTTGGTGAGCTGATTAAAAATTCTTGAGTTGCATAAAAGTCCAAGGATTATTTTTCCCAGCTCAGCAGCATCCATGCCCTTTCTCTAGGAACAGCACACCGAGTTCCTCTGCTTTCTCAGTCCACGTGGTTTGATGGCACCTCCCCACCTTCAGATCCAGAAATCAGCACATGACAGTGTGCTTCCACATTTATCTCCTCTCACATGCGTACGTGCAGAGGAATGGGTTCAATCAAAGGCAAGCAGAGCCAGGAAGAATAAGTGAGACTCAGTCCTGGTGACAGTGTTTGAGTCCCTTGGTGAGCTGGCCTTGACACCAGATTCTCTTTGGATTTGGGGTCATTGTAGAGAACTTGTGAATTGCAAAGGGTTCCCAGCCAAAGCAAGGAAGGGGGCCTTAGTCCATTTTGTGGGTCTGGGAGCCAGTCGGCATCTACCTAGAGGAAGGGCCATCTTTTTGTTGTTGTTGTTCTCTTTGTTGTTGTTTTCACCCAAAGGCCTGTCGAGCCACATCCTCACACAGGAGTCCTTCTTTCCATTTCTCAGAAGGTGCTTAGTGGGCTGTCAGTAGCTTTGCAGTTAGTTATGTGAACCAATAATTCTCCCCTTTTATTTAAGTCTGTTTGAGGTCTGCCTCTGTCACTTGAAACCCAACTAACCCTGGTTAATATATCAGGTCAAGGGATTTTTAAAACTGGGATAGACCTTAAAAGTTCCCGAGTAACTGCAGGTTCTTTACCAATGAGATGATAGGGAGTTTAGTAACTTGGCCCAGGTCACTATGGGCAGGAGGCAGGCTACTTCCTATTGGCAGTGTGTTATACCACAGTGGGAGTAGTGGCCAGCACTGAAAACCTGATTCCCAAGTGAGCGCTCTTCACAACTCAGTATACTGCGCCTATGTTTACTTCCGGCAATGCTATTTTATGAGCTGGAGTTTGAGAGCCCAGCCCTGCAGGAGTGCTTAGCTCCTCTGGGCTACCCTGCCCACCACACTGCTGCCCCAGGTCAGTGTCGGCCTCTTGTTTATGGCTTTGTGTTCCACCTACCTCTCCATGGCATAAAGATCAGAAAAACAGGATGTGATTCAGTAAATTTATTACTGTGTATAAGAAGTCAATGCAGAAGGTGCCAGAACGCTATGAATGTTATGCCTAGGAAAATTAACAGTTGTACTCTTGAGCCTACGATTTAAAGAAAGAAATACATTTAGATATATTTGCACCTGTCCTTTAGCTGCTATTAAATCCTGTTTAGTTTGTGTGTGGTCTTTTCGAAGGTCTAAGTGAAAATGTGCTCACAGGTCCTCTCAGACTCATAGGTAAGGCCTTAGAGGGAACTTCCTCCTGGTCTGCGCCCAGTGAATGCTGGAAGGGGTTCAGGTGTTTTCAGACCGCCATCCACTGGGCTCATCATTCTGCCTGCTCGTTCTGATGGTCCTGAGTTTTATTTACCCTGGACAGTCTGTCTTCTGCTCTGTATGTCTCTTTAAGCTGGAAAAAGAAGGGAGCTTTCAGCTTTTTGACAGACACAAGGAATGGCTGCATGGTTTCTCTGGGTTCTTGTCAAGGCCTGTTATGGTCTCCTCCCAGACAGAAGAGGGTCACTGGCTTCTACCAGACAGCCCCTTCCTACCCAGATTGGCCCTGCGACAATGTAAAATCAGATTCTCTGCCGGGTTCTATAGACATCTTCTCATTTTGAGGCCTAGTTTCTCTGACAGTGACCTTTGAGCAAATTGCTTTTCAGGGAGGCCCCTTTTCCTCTGCTTGTTGTGAAACACATTCAAGCAGAGCTCTCAAGCTGGCCTCTCCTCTTATCGCATTTTGTCCATTAGTAGCACCCAGGGCAAGGTGTGCGACAGGTACCATCCAACAGGAGCTACAGCTCCCCTCCCCAGCAGCCTGATTCTACCCATGGGCATGGGTTCCAACTCCAGACTTTCAGCAGCTTTCTGCTTTCAATTATCCTGTGCATCTGTGTGACATGTTCTAATCATGCTCAAGTCTTATCCACCTAAATAAGTCCTTTTGTCAACCCAGAATTCCCTCCCAGATATCCCTCTGCCTTCTTTTGTCCCCTTATTCCCACGTTCTTGAAAGATTTGTCTGCATGCACCATCTCTGCTTCCTAACTGTCACTTACTCCTTATATACCACTCTCCAAGCAAAGAGGAGCTAAAGAACATTTTGATGAAGGTGACAGAGGAGAGTGAAGAAGCTGGTTTGAAACTCAGCATTCAAAAAACTAAGATCATGGCATCCAGTACCATCACTTCCTGGCAAATAGATGGGGAAAAAATGGACACAGTGGCAGATTTTATTTTCTTGGGTTCCAGAATCACTGTGGACAGTGACTGCAACCATGAAATTTAAAAAAAATGCTTGCTCCTTGGAAGAAAAGCTATGACAAACCTTGATAGCATATTAAAAAGCAGAGACATCACTTTGCTGACAAAGGTCCATATAGTCAAAGCTATGGTTTTTCCAGTAGTCAGGTATGGATGTGAGAGTTGGACCATAAAGAAGGCTCAGTGCTGAAGAATTGATGCTTTCGAACTGTGGTGCTGGAGAATTCTGACTCTTGAGAGTCCCTTAGACAGCAGGAAGATCCAACCAGTCAATCCTAAAGGAAATCAACCCTGAATATTCACTGGAAGGACTGATGCTGAAGCTGAAGCTGAAGCTCTAACACTTAAGCCACCTAATGGGAACAGCTGATTCATTGGACAAGACCCTGATGCAGGAAATATTGAGGGCAGGAGGAGAAGGGGGCAGCAGAGGATGAGGTGGTTGGATGGCATCACTGACTCAATGGACATGAATTTGAGCCAACTCTGGGAGATGATAAACAGGGAAGCCCGATGTGCTGCAATCCATGGGGTCGGAAAGAGTCAGACATGACTGAGCAACTGAATAACAACAACTATAGCATCCTTCCCCAGCTCTCCACCAAAACAACTTGGGCTCAAGGCATTCGTTGGGGAAACATGTAGGCATCTAAGTGGCTCCAACACAGGAGACCCCTTGAGCGCTCTGTTATCACTTCCTGCTGACCTTTTCCTCCTCCATCCAGTCTCTAAATGTTGGGATTCATTTGGGCTTTATAATACCCACCTCCTGTTTTTTTTTCTTCTGTCTTTATTCCTATGATTTTAAAGACCATTCATATGTGATGACTCCTGAGTATGCATCTTCAGTCCATAGCTCTGCTCTGGAAATCAGATTGACACACTCAACTGCTGCTTGACGCCTCCACTTAGATGCCACACAAGCACGACCCAGATAGGGCTTTGCTTTTCTCACCAATCTCGGGTTGCACTCAGTCTTCCTCATCTCACTTTTCAGACTAGAGACCAAGGATCCTCCCTGATTCTTCCTCACCTCTCAGTTAATTCATTTGCAAATGTTGTCTTCTAGCTCCAACATGTCACATCCCTCTCTTCTTTCCTGTTCTACTGCCACCACACCCATTGAAGCCGCTGTCGTTTCCTAAACTGTTTAGCTGCAACAGCCTCCTAACTAGTTTCTCTGAACCCCATCTTGTGTGTGTGTGTTGATCACTCAGTCGTGTCCGACTCTTTGCGACTACATGGACTGTAGCCAGCCAGGCTTCTCTGTCCATGGAATTCTCCAGGCAAGAATACTGGCGTGGGTTGCCATTTCCTCCTCTAGGGGATCTTCCTGACCCAGGGATCGAGCCCAGGTCTCTTGCACTGAAGGCAGATTCTTTACCACCTGATCCACCAGGGAGGACCATGCATCCCATCTTGGTTCCCTCTAATCTATTATTCCTAATACTGCACCTGGAATAAAGATACAAATGTCATCATATCATTCTATTGCAGAGAACCATTTAACCATTTGCCATTGACCTTAAATCCTGACCACCATCTGCAAGTCTTGGCTAATCCTCTGGAATGTAAGCTTCATGAGAGCAAGTGTCTCTTCTCTCTCATTCTCCTAGGGCTTCACATTATATTTATCACATGAAGGCATTTGATAAATACATATTGAAAAAAATGAATGATGAACACTTTACCATACCATGTGTGTTTATTTCCTTGAAGTCTACTCTCCCAAGTAAAATGCAGGCTCTGTGGAAGCAGGAACCATGAGTTTTCTTGCTTGACCCTTTATACTAGAAAGACTATAACTAGAAAAAAGGCTCCACCATTAATATACAAGAATTGGGAAGAGTAGACTGACTCTGTATATGGCCTTGTGTTTGCTTAATTGCTCAGTCAAGTCCGACTCTGTGACCCTGCGGACTGTAGCCTGCCAGGCCCCTCTGTCCATGGGGATTCTCCAGGCAAGAATACTGCAGTGGGTTGCCATGACTTCCTCCAGGGGATCTTCCCAACCCAGGCACCCAGGTCTCCTGCATTGCAGGCGGATTTTTTTTATCATGTGAGCCACCAGGGAAGCCCAAGAATATCTGAAAACATGGTGCTGAGTGGTAGTGAAGTGAAAGAAAATTTGATGTATAATACAAGGCCACTTAAAAAATAGCACATATATGCAGAACAGCAATGCATATTCTGCAGGATACAATTAAAAAGGCATACATTAAACATCTCAGAATGGCTGCTTATAGAAAGGAGGGATAGGCATGGATTGTTGTTGTTTAGTCACTAAGTTATGTCCACCTCTTTTGCGACCCCATGGACTGCAGTGCACCAAGCTACTCTATCTGTTATTTCCCAGGCAGAAATACTGGAGTGGGTTGTCATTTCCTTCTCCAAGATGTATCAGAATGGCTGCTTATAGAAGGGAGGGATGGGCATGGGAAATAAGATAAAATAGAAAAATATCTAAAGTAAGAGAGGGCAAATGTGTTTGTTAAATGATTGATGAATGGAATTTGCAAGTGATATGAAACTCCAAGTTGAGAAAATATGGGTTTTTAAGGACTCGCAAAATAGGGTTTCAAAGATGTTATAAAAACCCATTTGTTAGTTGGGGATTCTGTCCAACATTTTGAGAATAATGATGGAAATGTGACAGTCATAGCTTTATGACTTTTTTTTCAATACTTTAAAAAGAGAAAATTCCTTAGCACAGATGAAATAGAAACATTCCTATTCCCACTAGCATCAAACATTCCAAATAAGAGTACAAAATTGTCCTTTTTTCTTAAATAATTCTTAAAGAGTCCTTGAGAAAATTCCATTGTTCTTTGCTTTTGTGCGTGCTACTTAAGAATGGTTAAGTTTCAGTGTCCTCAGAAATGTGGTTTTTAAATCTGATTCTGTTGATCTTCAGGAAATCTCCATGGGTGCCAGCAAATTCTTCAAACAAAATTTGCTGTAATTCATTTTTAATAAGGACAAATAAGTATGTGTTATTCAGTACTTTTAAGAGAAAAATGGATTGTCACATCAAATTAATGAGGCTGGGCATGATAAGTGAGAAATTATCATCTTGGAATCAAAACCATAGGCTCTGTACAACATAGTGTAAAGATTTTAGGCTATTTAAAAATTTCCAAGATAGATTCATGGCTCAGCCTAAGCACGTAAAACTTGCTTTTTTTCAGTTGAGAATCACAGGCTGCTTATTCCAGCACCTAAAGCAATGGTGCAGCCAAAACAAGATGTAAAGTCTGAACAGACATTAATGAACAAAGAAAAGGTGAGAAGGAAAAAGTAAAAATAAATCTCATAGTTAAATTTAAGTATTATCAAAGAAGGTCAGCCTCACTGAAAGAGACACGCACACTCGCACTTTGTCGTGAAAGCTAGACAGCCAAAATTCTGAAACACCATACAACTGCAGCTTTTCTTATGAGTTTACTATTTGGTAATTTCAGCTGTGTTGCATAACTGTTTATGAAATGTTTATAAACTTAGGGGATTTCATTTCCACATTTTACCAAGGGGTCTCACATATCAACTTGATTATACTCATAAAGGCCTTCCCTGGTGGCTCAGATGATAAAGAATCCGCCTGCCATGCGAGAGGCCTGATTTTGATCCCTGGGTTGGGAAGATCCCTTGGAGGAGAGCATGGCAATGCACTCCAGTATTCTTGCCTGGAGAATCCCCATGGACAGAGGAGCTTGCTGGGATGCAATCCACAGGGTCGCAAAGAGTCAGACATGACTGAGTGACTAAGCATGCACACATAATGATAAACTTGACTTTTGCAATGGGATTATGACATCCTAAGTTCTGGAGAATCTTAAGAATTCCCGCATCTTCATTTCCAAATAGAGGAAGGAGCACGTATTAACTGGGAATCAAGATTCCATTTATAAAATATAACCCACATATTTTGTTGTGAGGAATATAACCCGGAGTGTTTTTACTTAGTTGTAATAGCTGGTTTTCATCAAGAGGCTCTTTAGTTCTTCTTCACCTTCTGCCATAAGGATAGTGTCATCCATGTATCTGAGGTTATTGATATTTCTCCTGGAAATATTGATTCCAGCTTGTGCTTCATCCAACCCTGCATTTTACATGATGTACTCTGCATATAAGTTAAATAAACAAGGTGACAATATATAGCCTTGACATACTCCTTTCCCAATTTGGAACCAGTTTGTTGTCCCATGTCTGGTTCTAACTGTTGCTTCTTGATATTTCAGGAGAAAGATCAGTAACCTTAATAATCAATATCAAATAATCAATAATCAGATATCAATAACCTCAGATATGCAGATGACACCACCCTTATGGCAGAAAGCGAAGAAGAACTAAAGAGCGTCTTGATGAAAGTGAAAGAAAAGAGTGAAAAAGCTAGCTTAAAACTCAACATTCAAAAAACTAAGATCATGGCATCCAGTCCCATCACTTCATGGCAAATAGATGGGGAAACAATGGTAACAGTGAGAAACTTTATTTTTGGGGGTTCCAAAATCACTGCAGATGATGACTGCAGCCATGAAATTAAAAGACACTTGCTCCTTGGAAGAAAAGCTATGACCAACCTAGATAGAATATTAAAAAGCAGAGACATTACTTTGCTGACAAAGGTCCATCTAGTCAAAGCTGTGGTTTCTCCAGTAGTCATGTATGGATGTGAGAGTTGGACTATAAGGAAAGCTGAGCACCAAAGAATTGATGCTTTTGAACTGTGGTGTTGAAAAAGATTCTTGAGAGTCCCTTGGACAGCAGGGAGATCCAACCAGTCCATCCTAAAGGAAATCAGTTCTAAATATTCATTGGAAGGACTGATGCAGAGGCTGAAACTCCAATACTTCACCACCTGATACGAAGAACTGACTACTTGGAAAAGATCCTGATGCTGGGAAAGATTGAAGATGGGAGGAGAAGGGGACAACAGAGGATGAGATGGTAGGATGGCATCACCGACTCTATGGACATGAGTTTGAGCAAGCTCCAGGAGTTGGTGATGGACAGCGAAGCCTGGTGTGCCTGGTGTGGTAAAACTCCATGGGGTCTCAAAGAGTTGGACACAACTGAGTGACTGAACTGAACTGAATAGGTGGTTTGTCTCCAGTCATGTGCCTTAACCAATATCATTTCTCCCATACTCACTACGTGCTGGATTGGATCAGTCAGGATGTCTATGCAATGGTTATCAAACTTGAGAGTACATCAAAATCACCTCGAGAGCTTGTTACAACACAGATTCCTGGGCTCCATCTCCAGATTTTCCGAGTTAGCAGGCCAGGGGTGGGGTCTGACAGTGTGCATTTCAAGCCCGTACCCAGATGATGCAGCAGTAGAAGGTAAACTCCCGAATTTCAGGAGCTGAAGATCACAAAGCTTTGTCTCTTGCTTTCACACAATCCCACGCAAGTGAGCAGCCCTCGTCCACCTTGTGGCCGCGCCATCTGCCTACACGGCCTCCAGCGATGGCAGAAGCACTGCTTCCTCGACCCGCTTGGGACACGAATGCAGTCAGCCCATGCACTGACTGGAGCTGGATTCCAGGAGCACTCCTTCTGCCAAACAGGTACTTGACATTGACTGACCTTGCTCTGCGCCTCAGAGCTGAAAGGCAGTGTGACAGGGGATTCAGAGATAAGAAAGTGGAAACTCAGAGAGATAGCTGCCTTGACAGGGGGAGGCCTAGAGCTGGGATATAGAGCTGCTGGGCTGACTTCTTCAGAAAACCACTGAACGTGCTGAAGTGGTAAGTTAGTTCAGTCAAGGGTTGGCATAGAGCTGGCTGTTCTATTGAGGTTGGGTAAAAAATGTGTTCAACCTTAACAGAACAGACCCACAATTGCAGGCCTGTGGCACGCTCTTTCCACAGCTCCCTCTCTCTATATAGTTTTGGAACCTGAGAGCCCCTCAGAGTAGCATGAATTAGCCATGTATTTTCACAGCAGTGTATGCCCCTGTGGTAGCTAGATATTTTGAGGAAATGTATCCTAAAGAGGAGAAAGAGGTATTTAAGCAAGAAGCCTCTAGAAGATGGCAGAGGAAAGGCCATCACAGGTTGTTACAGAGTCATTTCTCAGTTGGAAACACTGAAGAGAAACTGAGTCTGCCCAGCTCTTTATTTAATCTGGCATTCTAAGAAACTTTCAGCTATGCATCTCTTTCTTGCCATCCAAGCTTTATCTCAACATAAATAATACAATTTTATGTTTTAAGTTCAAATCTTTTTTTAAATTTAAAAAGTATAGTTGATTTACAATGTTGGTTTCAGGTGTACAGCATAATTATTCAATGTTTTTTATAGATTATACTCTATCTAATATTGTTATCGGAGCAGGCAATGGCACCCCACTCCAGTACTGTTGCCTGGAAAATCCCATGGATGGAAGAGCCTGGTAGGCTGCAGTCCATGGGATCGTGAAGCGACTTCGCGATCTGAGCGACTTCCCTTTCACTTTTCACTTTCATGCATTGGAGAAGGAAATGGCAACCCACTCCAGTGTTCTTGCCTGGAGAATCCCAGGGGAGCCTGGTGGGATGCTGTCTATGGGGTCGCACAGAGTCGGACACAACTGAAGTGACTTAGCAGTAGCAGTAGCAAAATTGTTATAACACGTTGGCTATATTCGCTGTGGTGTACAATGTATCCCTGTAGCTTATTTATTTTGTACATAGTAGTTGGTGCCTCTTAATTTCCTGCCCTTATCTGGCTTCTCACCCCTCCCTCTCCCCACTGGTAACCCTTAGTTAGCTCTCTATATCTGTGAGTGTTTTGTGTTGTTACATTCATTCATTTGTTTTATTTTTTAAATTCCATAGGTAAGTGATAACACAGTATTTGTCTTTCTCTGACTTATTTCACTAAGCATTATATACTTGAGATCCATCTCCGTTTTTGCAAATGGCAGAATTCATTTTTGATGGCTGAGTAGTATTCCACTGTGTGTATATATGTATGTATGTATACATCTACTGTTTATCTGTTGACAGGCACTTGGGTTGCTTCCATATCTTAGTTATGCTGCTATGACCTTTGGGGTGCATGTTTCTTTTCAAATTAGTGCTTTCATTCATTTTCTTCAGATATATACCCAGGAGTAGAATTCCTTGATCATATGGTAGTTCTGTTTTTTGGTTCTGTTTGAGGAACCTCCATACTGTTTGCCATACTGGCTGCATCAATTTACATTCCCACCAATAGTGTAAAAGGGTTTTCTTGTCTTCACATCCTCGCCTTTGTTATTTGTGGCCTTTTTGGTAACAGCCACTCTGACTGTGTGAGGTGTGAGGTGCTAGCTCATGGTGGTTTTGATGTGCATTTCTCTGAAGGTGAGTGATGGTGAACATCTTTTTGTGTGGCCAGTGGCCATCTGTAAATATAAATCTTAACTGAGTGAAGCAGAGCATAGTGATGCCTGGTGTTCAAGCCCTCCCACAGATGTTGTTAACTAGTTCTTCAATTCTAGATACAAGTATACCTAATACTGCTTTAAAACTTAATGTTTCAGGAACTAACGATCCTATATGTAGTCTTTATCTGCCTTGTGCTTGTTCACTCCTTTTGAGCTCCTTATGCTCTTCAGAAGAGCCTTTAAAAGAAACTGGTACACTAACAAAGATAAAACGAAGCACATTCCTTCCACCCACCCACCACGTGTGTTTTGCGTCTTTTAAGTAGTTCTCACAAGAGACTCAGTGGACAAAGGGGTCTGAAATACAGACTGAAAATTAACACTTCCTGTGGATTTACTTTACATTGTGACTAATTGGGAACTGAAAATATATCTTGACCAATTCTCCTCATTCTAAAGGTTAAATTTCATGTTGATTATTCTGTGTCACTTACTTGCATCTATTTCCTTGAGGGAGGGTCTGTAGACATTTCCAGTGTGATAATCTTTTAGACAGCCTTTAAAAAGCACTGTTTAAACATTGCCAGGGAAATTGAAAGATTCTGTTATCTGCAGTATTTTACTTCATTTTTGCTTAATGCCAGAAAATTTGATTTCTTCAGGTCTATATACTTGTTACATATTAATCAAATGAACTCAGTGCTAACATATGCCATTTAAAAAGAACCATGATGATCATTTCTTGCCATTTTGGCTAAGATCAAGTGTGCTAAAAAGAACCACTGATGTGGTATATGAAAAATTAATTCAGTATGGGAACTTGTTACTTTTTGATTCAGAAAGTCAAATTAGCCACATTCTAAGAAAAATTAAATATTGGATTTTTTCTCAAGCAGATGTCATTAACCCGCTGAAAATTAATGTATTAATGTAAAAAGAATATGAAGATTTTTTTAAAATTACTGCAAATAAATAGGCGCATTTTAACTATATGCTGAAAATATAGTGATTAAGCTTTAGGGAAAATCACTTTACTAAATGTTGAGATGTCTTATTCATGGTACAGTTAGAACTCTTTTATGAAGGGCACTTCTGCTTCATAAGTTTAGTAATGCTAAAAATAATTTGAATCTTTAACAAGATTCTCTGACAGTGAGGCCAAAATATATGTGTGTATGTTTTCCAGTGATCTAACTTTAATGGATATATGACTTATTAAACAGGTTCATTTTAAAGAACAAGGGTGAAGAAAAATATATAGATAAAAAATAATATGAAACATTCTGAAGTTAAAATGGACTAGGAGAAGGAATATATATCATATAACAAAGACTGAATTGATATTCAGAATATAGTTTATAAAAATGTCTATAAATCAATAAGAAAAAGACTAAAAAGTAGAAGTCTGTAAAGGTTGTAAGCAGATCATTATCAAAAGAAATTCAAAAAGAATAAACAGGTATTGAAAAAAAAGATTCAACTTCATCAATGACCAGAATTCTACAAATTGAAACAAAAGTGATATGCTGTTTATTATTGGTCATAATTAAAAAATGACATTAGGATTGGAGAAAGTGTGGGCAAACAATATACCAATGAAGGGGGAATACAACCATTTTGGAAAACGTTCTGGAATTATCTAGTAAATTTGAATTTTTACATGTGCTAAAACTTAACATTTTCACTTCTGGATGTGTTGCTTATATAACATCTCTCACAAGTGGATAAGGAGGAGTGGCAGGAATGTTTACAGCAGCATTGTTTTAACAGCAGAAATAATACCCGAACAATGGAAATGGTTTAAATGTCTGTAAATAGAGAAAAAGATAAATAAAGGATGGTTGGCCCTCAGTGTCCTAGGAAGAGCCGAAGTAACTATGCCATTTTGTGTAAGGGACTCAAGCATCCCTGGATTTGGGTGTCTTCTTGTCTGAGGGGATCCTGGAACTGATCTCCTCCCCATAGGCAAGGAGGACATACTGAGATGCCAAAATAATAACAGCGCTTGGAGTGAATGTGCCGCACCTATACGTATTAACACAGATCTTAAAAGAATACATTATAGCCTAGTGTATTGTTAGTAGAGGGGGAAAATCAGAAGTATACGTTGAAGAGTGTTATTGGGTGTCTCCCACCATGTTCCCAGCCTTCCCTCAATGTCTCTTAACCCTACCCCCTTTCCAGCATAGTTCATGCTTCCTGTTGTTCTTGTTCAGTCACTGAGTCGTGTCCAGCTCTTTGTGACTCATGGACTGCAGCACGCCAGGCTTCCCTGTCCTTCACTATCTCCCTGAGTTTGCTCAAACTCATGTCCCTTGAGTGGGTGATGCCGTCCAACCACCTCATCCTCTGTCGTCCCCTTCTCCTGCTTTCAATCTTTCCCAGCGTTAGGGTCTTTTCTAATGAGTTGGCTTTTCGCATCAGGTGGGAGTTTCAGCTTGAGCATCAGTCCTTCTGATGAATATTCAGGATTGACTTCCTTTAGGACTGACTGGTTTGATCTCCTTGTAGTCCAAGGGACTCTCCAGTGTCTTCTTCAGCACCACAGTGGGAAAGCATCAGTTCTTCAGCACTCAGCCTTCTTAATGGTCCAACTCTCTGTACATGACTACTGGAAAAAGTGTAACTTTGACTAGAAGGACCTTTGTTGGCAAAGTGATGTCTCTGCTTTTGCATATGCTGTCTAGGTTTGTCATAGCTTTTCTTCCAAGGAGCAAGTATCTTTTAATTTCGTGGCTGCATTTACTGTCTGCAGTGATTATACAGTCCAAGAAAATAAAATCTGTCACTATTTCCTGCTTCTTAATTCCTGGAAAAAGCCTGTTTACTCCACCCATCCCACCACCACCTTCCTCCTTCCACTACCCCAGGGCTGGGCTGCCCTGTTGATCTGTATCACACTATTATCATAGTGGCTGTTTTATTTGTGAGATCCGGAAAAGCAGGGTCTGTGCCTTTTAATTCTAAATCCCTAGCACTGAGCACCAGAGAAGGTGATGGCACCCCACTCCAGTACCCTTGCCTGGAAAATCCCATGGACAGAGGAGCCTGGTGGGCTGCAGTCTATGGGGTCGCGAAGAGTCGGACACGACTGAGCGACTTTACTTTCACTTTTCACTTTCATACATTGGAGAAGGAAATGGCAGCCCACTCCAGTGTTCTTGCCTGGAGAATACTAGGGACGGGGGAGCCTGGTAGGAGGCCGTCTATGAGGTCGCACAGAATCGGACATGACTGAAGTGACTTAGCAGCAGCAGCAGCAGCCGCAGCAGCAGCAGCAGCAGCACTGAGCACACTGCCCAGAACATGGAATAGTGAGTAAATGAAGCAGCTTGGTTTAACTGATGGCACCAGGGTTCATTTGAGGCAGCAGGAACAGAGACATGGTGCACATAGGAGAAGAAAGTTACATATTATTCTTTTATTTCTTTGAAGGATCATCAATAGTTTATAGAAATCTGTTGTTTTCCAAGTGCAAAGAATGTCTGAAGGTAGTTAAATAAATACATCATTACACTGGAAACAGAAATGTGAACTGAGACCCAGTTTACTAATTGGACCTATAATTCTTTTAGGTCTGTTTTTAATACAAATTAAATTCTCAGCTATTGACCTCCCTTTAACACGATTCTTTTTTCAGATGGGAACCATCTTTTAGTTTAAAAATCGACGGTTTAAATACTGACCTAAATTTTTCTTGGAGCTGGCTTTTCTTTACAGCTTTGATCACAACTAGATTGACTTCTTGAGTCATGTAGTTTGGGGACATTCTTCAAAGCATGCAATCTACATGTGGGCACTGAACTCCTGATAACTATCCTGGGGGTGGGACTGTGATTCGAGGGTATTATCTAAATAGGAGTAATGACATAGTCCAGAACAGTCCTGAACTTACACATGGAGGACATTTTCTTATGGGAGTTGAATCAAAAGTCTTCTTGAAATATTGATGCGTTTTAATTGTTATCAATCAGAGTCATTGCTCCATCAAGAATTAGGTCAAATTCCACAATTTTACCATTTCCATTGTTTAGCTGCTGCTATTACTGATATTAGCATTGCTGCTGTTTGCTTGTTCTTATTTTCCACTCTGTCTGCTCACACACACAACTCCACAGGCACCTAGATTATGTTTCAGTGGGGTCTGACTTTAGTGGGTAGGAGTCTGACTTTAGTAAGTGTTGGAAGGCAATTTAGCTATACAGAAATGTTTTGTAATGGCATAATTTGTAATGTAATTTTACCTGCAAGTTAAACTGGTCTTCCTTGAGTTTCCTGTCATACAACCAGATTGGTTGCTATTTCATCATCACTGTTTACATTCTTCTAGGAGTTTTGTATTTAGTGTTTTCTATGATCTTGGTCCACATTAAAATTAAGCTGACCAATTTAGCATTGTAAGCATCATTTTTTTTCTTCTTTAAATATAGAGGATTTCAGGAAAATGGTATTTTTCATAGCGATCTTTAAGCAGAAGTGAAACCAAGTGTTTGTATCAACGTAACACACCTCACCACCTTCAGAAATCATGCAATAATTATTTAAAAATTATTTTCAATTTTCCTTCTGTTGCTCTTTTTCTTTAAACATGAAGTTGGCAACTTAGGAGCAAAGACAATAAAATTCGCAGTTTTGCAGCTGTTATCCCTGTTTATGTGATCTGGAGCTACAGCTAACCCTACAGTGTTGTTTGGAGATGCAAAAGCTCTCCCTGGGAATGTGCAAAAGGCATCCTGACAGGAGCGTCATGGATTAAATGCTGTGTTCACAGCAAGACTTCATAAAGGCAGAGCATCAATCAAGAATTTAGGGGAGCAGTGGGAGAGGGTTGCGTTTGTCTTGGCAAGGTCCATGTTATCACAAAAGAAGACTGTGGGCCAGTGTAGACCCTTACCACCTCCTGAAATAGCCAAAGTCAAGGAAAGGGTGTAATTGCCATAATTGGGAATAAGTGGCCCAGAGAAGCCTGTTTTATATCATAGAGGTATTACATACACTTACAACATGGAACAGACCTATTAAACATCATATGAAAATAATAGAAAAAGTATGAATGGGTAAATGAAAGGCTGTCTCTATGACCTTGGATCCTTCCATGGATGAAGTCTGGTCAGCTGGACACAAAACAGTCTCTGGCAGGTGAGAAGCCATGTACACCTTCAGAGATTTGAACTCTGGGTTTGAATGGCTAATTTCAATTATTATGAAGCCAGTCGTTTTTGTTCTTGGGATAAAAGGGACTGAAGATGGGAAAAGAAGATGATACTCTAAAAGTTTTGCAGTAGAGGTTGTGCTAGAAAGAAAGTCAAGGTCAATAAATAAAAAGGATCTGGAAAGAAGGTGAGAAACAAAGGGGGAAATAGTGAATGCACTAAAAGGATGATGCCAAACAGGAATCTTATCTCGGAAAAGCTGGGGAGAGAGTGGGTTCTTTCCCCATGTTAGTGTCTGCTGCTGCTGCTGCTAAGTCGCTTCAGTCGTGTCCGACTCTGTGCGACCCCAGAGACGGCAGCCCACCAGGCCCCCCGTCCCTGGGATTCTCCAGGCAAGAACACTGGAGTGGGTTGCCATTTCCTTCTCCAATGCAGGAAAGTGAAAAGTGAAAGTGAAGTCGCTCAGTCGTGACCGACTCTTAGCGACCCCATGGACTGCAGCCTCTCAGGCTCCTCCGCCCATGGGATTTTCCAGGCAAGAGTACTGGAGTGGGGTGCCATTGCCTTCTCCAATGTTCATGTCTAGAGTACAGCTATTGATACTATTTGGCTCTTCTCATTAGCTGAAATAGGCTGATTGCCTAATCCAGATGAACAGTGAAACATGTTGTTAGTTATCCAGATGTTCCCAAATATCTGGAAACACCAAATAAGGCATCTCAACGATCAGTTGAATTTTTTTTCGCTTTGATTATATAGATGTTGACATCATGTGGCAGCTGAAGTTTGCTTGGCACCTGCCTGTGTAGACTATAAAATAGGTTTCAAACGTGAACCTGTTTAACATATAGTGAACCCTTAGGCAGCCACTATGGGCACATGTTTGCTCTGACTCCAACACAGTGCTGCAGCTATCTTTGTGTATCAGAAGGCGAATTAATGTTAAGCACGTTGTCATTACCCATGAAAAGAGGTGACAGTGTTTTGAAAGATAAGAAGAATGCTTCTTTTTCAACATGATATTCAACTGGTGCTCCAGAATTTGAAAAATCATTTTGATTTAATTCTAATCCTTGGGAATAATTGAAGAGCAAATCCTGGAACAGATGAAAAAAAAAAAACAGCATAAATTGGGGGTCAGCATATCCTTTCTGTAAAGGACCAGAGAGAAAATATAGTTTGGGCTTTATGGTTCCTACCGTCTCTGATACTACTTCTAAACTCTGCTGCTGGACTATAAAAGCAGCTGTCAACATTATAGACTTGAATGAGAGTGGCTGTGTTCCAGGAGAACTTTACTTATGGACAATATGATTTGTATTTCATATCACTTTCAGGCAGGGCTGAAATATAATAGGGCTATATTTGGCAGGGCTTCTCATATAGCTCAGTGGTAAAGAATCCACCTGCCGAGTAGGAGACGTGGGTTTGCTCCCTGGGTTGGGAAGATCCCCTGAAGGAGGGAATGTCTATCCACTCCAGTATTCTTGCCTGGAGAATCCCATGGGCAGAGGAGCCTGACAGGCCACAGTTCATGGGGTTGCAGAGTTGGACATGACTTAGCTACTAAACAGCAATGATTTTCATGTCAGAAAATATTCTTCTTTTGTTTCTGACCACTGAAAATTATAAGAACAATTCTTACCTGTCCAACTGTAGAAAAGCAGGTGGTGGGCTGGTTAGTTTGCTCTCCTCTGCCCTAACATAGGAAAGATTTAGATGAATAAAAATTAATAATAATAGTAAAGACTTGCAGCACACTTTTTTTTTTAGTTTAATTTAATTTTATTTTTAAACTTTACAATATTGTATTAGTTTTGCCAAACATCTAAATGAATCCGCCACAGGTATACATGTGCTCCCCATCCTGAACCCTCCTCCCTCCTCCCTCCCCATACCATCCCTCTGGGTCATCCCAGTGCACCAGCCCCAAGCATCCAGTATTGTGCATCGAACCTGGACTGTCAACTTGTTTCATACATGATATCATACATGTTTCAATGCCATTCTCCCAAATCTTCCCACCCTCTCCCTCTCCAACAGAGTCCATAAGACTGTTCTATACATCAGTGTCTCTTTTGCTGTCTCGTACACAGGGTTATTGTTACCATCTTTCTAAATTCCATATATATGCGTTAGTATACTGTATTGGTGTTTTTCTTTCTGGCTTACTTCACTCTGTATAATAGGCTCCAGTTTCATCCACCTCATTAGAACTGATTCAAATGTATTCTTTTTAATGGCTGAGTAATACTCCATTGTGTATATGTACCACAGCTTTCTTATCCATTCATCTGCTGATGGACATCTAGGTTGCTTCCATGTCCTGGCTATTATAAACAGTGCTGCGATGAACATTGGGGTACACGTGTCTCTTTCCCTTCTGGTTTCCTCAGTGTGTATGCCCAGCAGTGGGACTGCTGGATCATAAGGCAGTTCTATTTCCAGTTTTTTAAGAAATCTCCACACTGTTCTCCATAGTGGCTGTACTAGTTTGCATTCCCACCAACAGTGTAAGAGGGTTCCCTTTTCTCCACACCCTCTCCAGCATTTATTGCTTGTAAACTTTTGGATCGCAGCCATTCTGACTGGCGTGAAATGGTACCTCATAGTGGTTTTGATTTGCATTTCTCTGATAATGAGTGATGTTGAGCATCTTTGCATGTGTTTGTTAGCCCTCTGTATGTCTTCTTTGGAGAAATGTCTATTTAGTTCTTTGGCCCATTTTTTGATTGGGTCATTTATTTTTCTGGAGTTGAGCTGTAGGAGTTGCTTGTATATTTTTGAGATTAGTTGTTTGTCAGTTGCTTCATTTGCTATTATTTTCTCCCATTCTGAAGGCTGCCTTTTCACCTTGCTAATAGTTTCCTTTGATGTGCAGCACACTTTCTGTCTTTGCTCTGTAGCAATATAATCCTCCAAACAGCCCCATAAGATTCTTTCAGCAGACAAAGAGGAAATGAAAATTCCGAGATTTTGGGTCATAGAGCCACCATGTACAGCTGTGTGGATTGCTCCTTGCATGTGGGTACCTAGTTATGTTAGTGGGAGGCTGTGGGTTGAAAATGGGCCTTCTGCCTTCTTGGGATTATCATCTGCCTAGAGGGACACCTGTTTCTAATTTTCCCGAGGTCCTAAGGACCAGTCTTGGAAGTAACATACTCAAGGCTATATGTGGTCTTTAAGTGGCTGATCAGGATTTGAACCCGGGACTCTCCTTCTAAAGACTCTGCTATTTTTTGAAGCAATTCCTTGAATCCTTTTGAAGATATTTCATGTTCCAGAGGTAATTTTTGCACAAATCTTGCTTGTTTCTGTATGAATTCTCTCTTCCTTCCCAGAACTAACAGATGCGAGCGCTCTGAGGTGGCTTTGTTCCTGCAATTAGCTCTGTTTGTGTTCATAGCCGCCTTGTGCAGCAGTGCGTCAAAGTGTCAGAAGACATAAAACAGCAGCAGCTCGAACGTTACAAGAATGAAACATTCTGAGGATGGAAACACTTGTTTTCTCTTCACTCCTGTAATTCTTTCCCAAGCCCAAACCAAGACAACCCATTTCCGGTGGGACTGAGGTGAACAGCAGCTTAAAATAGCAAGCCAGAATGTATTACACGATTTGGGCCTGTAATATTACTTGTGTGTGCTAAGTCGCTTCAGTTGTGTCCGACTCTTTGTGACCCCATGGACTGTATCCTGCCAGGCTCCTCTGTCCATGGGATTTCCCAGACAAGAATACTGGAGTGGAGGGATTGAACCTGCATCTTTATGTCTCCTGCATTGCAGGCAGATGCTTTACTGCTGAGCCACCAGGGAAGCTCCGTTTTGGCTATTAATAATCTTTTGTATCAATTTCATGTTCATCTTAAAATATAAATCTTAAAATATTCATTTATGTATTTGATCGCATTGCGTCTTAGTTGCGTCATGCGGGATCTCTCACTGCAGTGCACGAGCTCAGTAGCTATGGTGCACGGGCTTAGTTGCACTGCTGCAGGTGGGATCTTAGTTCATCCACGAGGGATTGAAGCCATGTCCCCTGCATTGCAAGGTGGATTCTTAACCACTGGCCCACCATGGAAGTCCTTAGAATATAATTTTTAAAAAACGATTTCACAGTCTAGTTGGAGACTTTTGTTGCCTGTGTTGTATAGACTTGAGCCAGGCTCTCAAGACCTTCTACAGGACTTCCCACCTTTATTTTTCTAGTTATCCACTATTCCCTCAACTTATTTGGTTAGATTATCTCCTTTTCATTGTCACTGTCGAATATATATGCTCACTCTCCATCCTGGCTCCTTCTGCCCCATGGCCTGGAGAGCCTGCCCCCAGCCCTGCACATCCCGCTGTGACACCCTCTGCTGAGTTACCGTGTCAGCTACCCACCCTCTCCAGAGAGCTTCTTTTGGGTCCCTAGCTCCAAATCACATCTCCTACCCCACATTGTATCATGTAAGCTATGTTCTGTGTTTGTTGGTCTCAGATTCATCTTGTCTCAGTATTCTGGGTACTAGAAGATTATAAACTCTTAGGGCAGGGTATTGCATTCTCTTTAGCAGCCACAGGGTCCACACCCCGAACTCTGCTTTACAAGTAATACTTCTCACTTTCTGTAGCTCAACTTGAGAACTGACTATGATGTGCCCATTCTGGGAAGCCTGTGGAAAAACGAGCCAACAAGCAAAACACAACTAAATTTTAGTTCTCCGTGGGCTTCTCTCACCCCTCCTCTGGCACTGTGCCACGGTTCTGGGAGCTTCCGCAGAGCTGAGGATTGGGGAGGCAGGGGACACTGGGCCCTCTGTTAGCACTCCAGACAGGGTAAGCCTGAGAGCCTGTCGCCTCTGTCCTCAGCTTTAATGGTCTGCTGTTCCCATGTCATGCTGGGAGCCCAGGAATCTTCATGAAGGCTGCTTATATTTCTGTCAGTGTGCACAATGTAGCCATCCCTCTGGGGGCTGGCAGCCTTCCTAGAGGGCTGCTTAATGCAAGGCACAGCTCTCTGCCCTTGGGACGGGTCCTGGGCCTCGCCTCTTCTACGCTTCCCCAAGCCCCGGGAACTGGGAGAGTTGAGAGGAATGGCTCCATTCTTATTTCTTCAGGATATGAATAGAGAATCTCTCCCCATAGGTTGGGGCTTTTACAAAACAAAGACACAAAAGCTTGTGGTTTGCCCTGTTTTCTCCTCTATTGTGTGCTTCTCTTGAATGAATGGAGATCTGATCTGGTGTTGGAATGGGGTGGGGTGGGAGAGGTTTACTGGGATAAAATGAGAAACAAAGAGAAAAAAAAGTAAGTGAATATTTTAAAAGAGTAACCATCCACAGACATGTTTTGTTGTTTTCTCTAGTCCCTTACCCAGCATTACTGATGATGCAGAAAGAGCTTAATAAAGACTATCTCATGTAACTCATGGAGTTCATGGTTTACATGTACAATGAAAACAATAAGAGCATCCATTTCTACCATCAGACATTTTAATGCATTATTTTGTTTTGTTAACTTTTATAGCTGGATTAGATTTAACTAACATGGTTACCATGTAAGCAAAAAAAAAAATCCTCTTCCAAATAGGTGCTTTTTTGTCCTCATATCCTTGTCTGTAAAGAGGAGTGAGAAAGAGAGGTCAGAACTGTTTACAGAGAAAAACTTTGGCTCTCAGTGACATCAACAGGTTAGTAGGTGGTGGCGAAGTCTGTGCAAGTAACTGGCAGGAGAACTCCCTCTGTTTACCTAATTCCTTGGCATGAATCACTTCAAACACTGTCCACTTAGCTCTGCCAGGTATGTCCCTGTCTGAACATCGTGCTTCATTCAGATGAACCCTAGTTATGTCTCATGCTGAGTTTCAAAGGAAGTTACAAACAAAGGGTACGCAGAGAACACCCAGGATCCTAGTGGGAAATCTCAATGAAAGCTTTAAATTAGGGACTGAAAAGGCAAGAGCAGCAGAGGGTGATGGGCCAGCACTGGAGCCAACCTCTGGCTTGAGTTGCAGCATTTAAAAATTTATTTATTTATTTATTTTGGCTGTGTTGGGTCTTTGTTGCTGCATGGACTTTTCTTTGGTTGCAGTGAGTTTGGGCTACTCTTCACGGCAGTGCGTGGGCTTCTCCTTGCAGTGGCTTCTCTCATTGCGGGCTCTACGGTGCACCCGCTTCAGTAATTGCAGTTCCTGGGCTCTAGAGCACAGGTTCAGTAGTTGGGGCACATGGGTTTAATTGCTCCAAGGCATGTAGAATCTTTCTGGGCCAGGGATCGAACCCATGTCTCTTGCATTGGCAGGTGGATTCTTTACCATTGAGCCACCAGGGAAGCCCTTGAGTTGCAGCTCTTATGAACTATGGGACCTGGGACGGGGGCACCATGCTTAACCTCTGATGTTTCTGTTTTCTTCTCTGAAAAATGGAGATAAATGCAATAGTATTATGCAATTATTATGAAGAGTAAGTGAGTTAATTTGTCTTATGCCTAGGATACTGCCAGACATACAGTAAGCAAAATGTGTTGTTTTTATTGCCAGATATATATTCTTTTTTTTTTTAATCTCTTATTCCCTTTCTGATCATATCCTTTTACTCAAAAGCCACTAGAAAGACCCTGTCTAAAATTATTCACAGTTTACCATTTTGTTCAAAATAATTGGAACTGCAAGAGTGACTTACTATGATCTGTCATCTTAGGAAGCTTAGACTTTTCTGCTTAAAGGCATTGCTTTGAAATGGGCAACTACTTTCTGAGTTTTGGGTTCCATCTAGGTCTTCAGGCAGCTGGGTTTCCAATCAATTTGTAATTATATTTGTTTAAGTGTGTGTTAGATACAAGGACTCAAAAGCCCAACAAAAGCTGGCTTAAGGAAACATTAGAAGCATATCCGTTGGTCTGTATAGCTGGCAGCCTACAGGTAGGACAGAACTCTGAGGGATTCTTTAATTCAGTGGTTCATTAACATCATCAGGTTTCTCGCCACTTCTTTTCTTTGCCCACCAGTATGGTGGATTTATCCTGGGGCTGGTCTTGCCTCGTGGTGGTAGTTGGGCTGCTGACAAATTCATAGGATGCTTACTTTCACATGTATCCTTGGAAACAGAGAGATGGTCATATTCAGAAGCTCGCAGAAAAGGGCAAGGATGCTTCTCTCTTGGAAGGTGCAGGAAGCATCTCCCCCGGTCTTACTGACTCCCATATTGTCCATCCCTACCTGAGCCATTACTGTAGCCAGGGAAGGGGATCACACTGATTATTTTAGGCTTCAGCTACATACCTCATAGGAGCAGGGCCCATTCACTCCTTCAAAGCACAAGGGCTCATGGGAAAAAATCAGAAAGATGAGTCAAAGAGAGGGGATGGATGCTGGGGGCAGGCGGTGAGGTCATTGTCCAATACAATACTGTGCCACCTGACCAGAATCTAGACTGTAGTTTGTCTAAAAGCATTCTTTTTGCTTTCTGCTAAAAATTTCATTTCTCCTCATTATGTTAAAAAGAACTGGTTTTGCTCTGGGTTTTTGTTTGTACCTGTTTTCTTTTTATATTAATAGCAAATATCATGATTCATACCTGTCTTGACCACCTGGAATTGTAACTGGCCACAGCAGTAAGTTAGAAGACTCTGCTGCTGCTGCTAAGTCGCTTCAGTCGTGTCCGACTCTGCGACCCCATAGACGGCAGCCCACCAGGCTCCCCTGTCCCTGGGATTCTCCAGGCAAGAACACTAGAGTGGGTTGCCATTTCCTTCTCCAATGCATGAAAGTGAAAAGTGAAAGTGAAGTTGTTCAGTCGTGCCCGACTCTTAGCGACCCCACGGACTGCAGCCTCTCAGGCTCCTCCGTCCATGGGATTTTCCAGGCAAGAGTACTGGAGTGGGGTGCCATTGCCTTCTCCGTAGAAGACTCTACCCTTTGCTAATTAAATTAGACATAACTTCAAAGGGCGAATTAAGTGTACATAAAGACTTACTCATGTATTTTTAAAGTAATTTTTTATGTTGTCCTACTTTGAAGGGTGAATGCTGGTGGAATTAGACTTTCACAGCTTGGATATGTGTTGAGATACATTCATTTTCAGATCCTAACTAAGCTGACAAATTAGCAGTGGGTACACACTCACTGAGGGGAACAGGCACTTCAGCCCTTCCTCCTGCCAGCCCCAGTGTGATAATCTGCTGTTCTCAGCTTTTTTTTCTACCAAGTCACACGTGAAGGAAGACATTCACCCTGAGGACAGGCTCCTGTGTGCACCTGTCATGTTTCCTTTACCTACTCCCTTCCGTTGGAACAAAAACACATCAGAATGCAAGTTAGTGAGAGAGGTATTTTAATAGGCATGAGCTTGAGTCTGCTCCAATGTATAAAAATAAAAAAGTTCTTCTCACATTTTACCTTTTTTATTATTCAGGTAAGGCTAGATTATGCTGCAGTAAGAAACAACCCTTAGTGGCTTCATACAGCATTTAATTTCTGTTTTTAAAAATTCATTTATTTATTTGGCTATACTCGGTCTTATTTGTGACACTCACGATCTGTAGTTGTGACACTTAAACTCTTTACTGTGGCATGTGGGATCTAGTTCCCTGACCAGGGATCGAACCCCAGTCCCTTGCGTTGGGAGTGCGGAATCCTAACCACTGGACCACCAGGGAAGTCCCCAACATTCAGTTCCCTGTGCCGTGTGAGCTTACAGGGGAGGGCGTGCTCTGCTAGCCGTCCAGGGACCCTGCTGACACAGCTGTCATCTTGAAGCAGCTCACACAGTCACAGAGCTGGTGAAGCCAACGTCACCAGTCACGGAGCTGTTCTCGTCATGCCCTGGCACGACACACATCACCTTCACTATTTTGTGGCCAAGATGAGTCACCTCAGCCAAGCTATGTGCCGATGGCCTTAAGTGGTCCTATTATATGAAAGCCCAGTTACCACTACAGGTTGAAAAATAGAAAAATAATTAGTAAGAAATGAGTTCTATCATACCTCATTGACCTGCTCATTCATTGCACTTCCTGCCATCCCAGGGGCCTTACTTGGGTACTGGACTACAGCCTGTTAGGAACTGGGCGCCACAGCAGGAGGTGAGTGTAGGCCAGTGAGTGAAGCTTCACCTGTCACTCCCCATGGCTCACATGACTGCTGGAACTGTCCCCACCCACTACCCCACCCCCCAAGCCGGGGAAACGTTATCTCCCGTGAAACTTGTCCCTGGTGCCAAAAAGGTTGGGACCCCTGTACCAATCAATAAAACTCTGTTGGGCAAACCCGTAAGCTGAAGAAGATGCTTCCTGGACCATTTGCTCTATGTTTGCCCCCTGGAAAGAAAGACATTTTTAGATACTTTGCTGATTTGTTGCACATTCTGGCTTGGCAGCATTTAGAATTATATGTATATACGTATATATACAAGTATATTGCATAGATAAATGTAGGGCTGCTCAGCAATGTATGTTAAAACCCAGAAGATGAAAATAGGCCTCCACGAGCACAGTGAAGAACCAGCCTGAAAACTCAATTTAAATAGCTAACAGTCTACACAGTGAGATCTCCCTTCTATAAGTACCCATATATGTATATTGATAATGCTTAGGAAAATCCCGGAAGCAGATTTACTAAAGTGCTAAGCGTGATTATATATATATATATATATACCATAATAGCAAATGGCATTACACTTTTCATTTTCCTTTCCTTTGTGTTTTCTGTCCTGTCTTACACAGAAAAATAATTATTTCATTGCCTTATCCGTTAGGTGAGATGACTTGAAAAGCAGCTGTGGCAGGCAGAATTCTCAGACAGCCCCAAGTCTCCTACCCTTGGTGTGTATGCCATAGACAGTCCCTTCCCCAAGTGTGGATGGGGCTGTGAGTGGCATGGGATACTACTCCCATCATTATGTTATGTTTTATGGCAAAAGAGGTTTTGAGCATGTGGTTAATGCTCCATATCAGCTGATTTTTGACTGAATCAAAAAGGGAAATGCTCTTGACTGAGAGTAAGCTAATCCGGTGAGCCCTTACAAGAGATGAGAAGGAGCAGCAGCAGCTTTATTCTCCTGGCCTTGAAGAAGGAAGGCGCCCTGTTGGAAAGGGAGAAAGCCCTATGGCTAGGGCCTGAGGGTGATCTCTAGGAGCTAAGAACTAAGAGCCATCCCTGGCTGACACTTTGTAAGAAACCAGGAGCCTCAGGAATTCAGCTGTAAGAAATGAAGTCAGCCACCAAGCAGCCACCAAGCAGCCACCGCACCTCCACGCGGACAGCAGCCCTGGTCTACATCTTGACTACACCTGGCAATGTCCCGAGCAAAGTGAAAGTGAAAGTCACTCGGTCATGTCCTACTCTTTTCAACCACGTGGATTATACAGTCCAGGCCAGAATACTGGAGTGGGTAGCCTTTCCCATCTGCAGGGAATCTTCCCGACCCAGGGATCAAACCCAGGTCTCCCACATTGCGTGTGGATTCTTTACCATCTGAGCCACAAGGGAAGCCCAAGAATACTGGAGTGGGTAGCCTATCCCTTCTCCAGCGGATCTTCCCGACCCAGGAATTGAACCGGGGTCTTCTGCATTGCAGGTGGATTCTTTACCAGCTGAGCTACCAGGGAAGCCCAAAGGGCCCATCTAACGCAAGCCTGGACTTTCGACCCCTGGGCTTTGAGAGAGAATACATTTGTGTTGTTTTAAGTCAATAAGTTTGTGATGACTCATTATACTGTAATAGAAAACTCAACAGTGTCAGTGTCAACAATTGGCACAAAAATCTACAGAGTAAAATCAGGAAAAAGTGAGGGATGAACAAGTGTATTCAAAGGAAGAAAAAAGGTTTTTCAACTGGAAATCAGGATTGCAGTTAGCTTCGTGGAGAGTGCCTGGGGAGAGGGGAGAGCCTTCTGGAGTGCTGGCAGTGGTCTACACCTTGCTGTGGGAACTTTATCTGGATACTGGTGTGTTCACATATAAAAAATGCATTGAACTGTATACTTCAGGCTTGTGTGTATGTTGTTGTTGTTCAGTCGCTCAGTTGTGTCTGACTCTTTGTGATCCCATGGACTACAGCACACCAGGCTTCCCTGTCCTTCACTATCTCCCAGATTTTGCTCAAACTCATGTCCACTGAGTCAGTGATGCTATCCAGCCATCTCATCCTCTGTCGTCCCCTTCTCCTCCTGCCCTCAATCTTTCCCAGCATCAGGGTCTTTTCCAATAAGTCAGTTCTTCACATCAGGTAGTCAAAATATTGGAGCTTCAGCTTTAGCTCCAGTCCTTCCAATGAATATTTAGGGTTAATTTCCTTTAGGATTGTGTGTCTCAATAAAAAATAATGAATTAACTGCAGTGAGCTTGGTGTCAAACCATTACCAAAATTCTAGATAAAATCTGTGTGTATTGTGCATGGTTGGTACTCAAAAAATATTTTTTTCTTGTGGTAAAATATACATAGCATAAAATTCACCATTTAAATCATTTTCAGTGTACAATTCAGTGACACTAAGTGCATCCACATTGTTGTGCAACCAGCGACACTATCCATCTCCAGAACTTTTTCATTATTCCAAACTGAAAGAAATACGCTTTTGTTGTTGAGATTCCTGACTCTGTTTTCTTCTGGCCGTGTGAACAGGTCAAGGAACAACACAGGATGGCTATCGAGGCGCTGCTGGTATTTGGTTTTATTTATGTATAAGGTTGACATGAGCTCTGATTTGCCTCTGGGTTTTAGTGGAGTAAAAATTCTTGGAAGGTGGCCATTTATTTTACCCAGTTTTATAAGCGAGGATTTTTATCATCCCTTCCCAGTCCCACTTTTCATCGCTTCCTCACTCAAACCACATTCTCCATTGTAACAAGTTATTTGTGATTCTCAGACCATACAAGAACTGTTTGATCCTTGCCTGTGTACCTGCTCTGAGATGCTGTCACATCCTTCTATGCCTGGTAGACTTACTCTAACTTACAGTTGGCTCATTTAGAACATCTTATTGTGCACATGCTCTGTGCTAGGTGCAGGGCATACACTGGCGGACAAGACTTAATCCTGCCTCCATGGCATCAAGGGCCGAGATGGACACGTGTCCTTCAAATCGTTACTCCTTTGTGAAACTTTCTCCAGCTGCCTTCCCTCTATGCTCCATTTTCCCTAGTGCCATTGTCTGAGGCTTTTTTTTTTTTTTTTTTTTAGCAATTTATACATACATCTCCCTTCAGACAGCCCCCCTCCCTGGATCACATTTTTTTATATCCTTGTCTCCATGGACAGAGGAGCCTGGCTGGCTGCAGTCCATGGGGTCACAGAGAGTCGGATGCAGCTGAGCTTGCATGCACTCTTCTACTTACCTGAAAGTTACCTAAAAATCTGGTTCTTCCTGTTCATTTCTCTGTCCCCGGTACACAGCACAGTGGCCAAGGTGGCCACTCACTTACTATTCCCTGAATGAGTGAGTTGGATGTGGGGTAGGGATGCTAAGGATATATTATGACTAAATTGCAAACTCTACCTGAGAATCATAGCACCTGAACATCTGTAAGTTACTGAAGTTTGGTTAATAAATAGAGAAAATGCACAAGGCACATTTCGAGTCTTCTTATGATGGATTTATATTATTAATCACACCAAAGTACAGGAACCTGTGAACCTGTACTTCCTCCTCTCAAAGTTGGCTCCCTTTCTTATTAATTAAGTTGGGTATGCTATAGTATAAATCTCCCGATGCGTATTCCACTCATTTCATACATACTAATAAGGACAAGCCTACGAGTGTGGTGGTGGTAGGGAAAATCATTTATTCAGCTGTGGGAAAAATAACATCAGGACTCAGACCCCCTGCTGACTTTGCACACAGCTCTTTTAAAGATTGATATTGGCATACTAATTAAGTAGCTGAGTGCATTAAATAAAGAACATGTCACAGGAGGTTATCAGCGACTCCTTGTGTTTCTCCACGTCGCATCTTGTAGGTGAAGGTAGAGTGTATGGACATTATCTACCGTTTTTTGAGTTTTCTGCTCTCATCAAAAATTAATCACAGAGTTCAGAGAATTTTCAAAGTTCCAATTAACTGTAGAGAGACTCACTTTGATACAAAGCGCCATGGTTATGCCTGTCTCCTTTACAGTGTGTGTATTTAACAGAAACTGTGGGTGATGGTCTCATGGCTAAGCGAGGATGTACTCTGAAGATGTGTCCTCAGACTTGAAAATTGTGCCTAGAATGTTTCCTAATTTCTAGAAAGAGAGAAAAAGGTAAGATAAGTCCCCCAGTCATGGTTTTCTTTGCAGGAAATGATTTGTGCTCTTCCTGAAAGTGAAATTTGCATTATTTTTGACAAGTCCACATGCCTAGTCAGCTCTGTCTGTATCCTGCCTGACTATAGTTAATGATGGCAGAATTGAACCCCAGTAGTAGTAATTTTACCGTTTATCACCTACTCATTTATTTTTTGAATGTCAGTACAAGCAAAATTTTTCAAAAAGCACAGGGAAAGCATTTGTGTGTGTGTTAATATGTAAAGGTGACTGTTAAATTATTTCCTGAGTATTAAATAAAAGTCTTTCTTCGAACAAGAAAGAAGGTGACGAATATTCCGGGAGTTGGTGACGGACAGGGAGGCCTGCTGTGCTGCGGTTCATGGGGTCGCAAAGAGTCGGACACAACTGAGCGACTGAACTGAACTGAAGTATAGTGGTTTTCGTCCTTCCCTTTTGCTTCTTTCTATGTCATGGACATAAAGTGTAGGAGCAGTTTAGGATGGGTAGGTGCCAGTGGATTGAAGAACAGATGGAATGTTTGTTTGGATTGTAGCTTGACTAGAACTGGGAAATGAAAGCCAGAAACAGGCAGGGTCTTGGCCAGTGTCATACAACCAAGACCAGATCATCAGCTCTGACTGCCAGTGGCTGAAGACACGGAAGAGACACAGTTACAAAAATATTCCTCTTTCTTTACTTTTCTTGTTTATCTTTCCCCATATGTTTTTCTCCATCTGTATCTTGACACTGTGTATTAGTAGAGATAAAAGAACTCACTCTTGTTTTCATTTTTGTTTCTCCTGATGCATCCAGTTTTCCCCCTCACTGGGCTCCCAGCTAACTCTTTCCACTCTTTCTTGTCAATATTCTGTTCCCAGAGAGCTGGATCTGTTTTCAATGTTTTTCTGGCTAAATCGAGATTGCAGGAAGAGTTGAAATGTTGACTTTGTATTGTTTCTTAGTTTACCACGAAAGTGGAGGGAGGAGGTAGGATGACGGGAAGGGAAATATTAAGTCATGCTAACAGACTCTTCCCTCCCTTTTCTTTTTTTTTTTCCCCCAAATCTCATTTTATTGATTTGCTTTCCTTTTTAAAACTTCGTATTGGAGAATAGTTGATTTATAATGTATTAGTTTCAGGTGTACAGCAAAGTGATTCAGTTATACATATATCCGTTCTTTTTTAGATTCTTTACTCATATAGGTCATTACAGAATATTGAGCAGAGTTCCTCGCGCTATTCAGTAGGTCCTTGTTGGTTATGTGTCTTACATATAGTAGTGTGTGTGTTAATCACAAACTCCTAGTTTATACCCCCCTGCCATGTTTCCCCTTTGGTAACCATGTTTGTTTTTGAAATCTGTGTCTATTTCTTTTTGTAAATAAGTTTATTTGTATCATTTCTTCAAAATTAGATTCCACATATGCGTGATATTACATGATATTTGTCTTTGCCTGGCTTACTTCGTTTCGTATGATAATCTCTACGTCCATCCATGTTGTTGCACATGGTATTCTTTCTTTTTTGTGACTGAGTAATATTCCATTGTATGTAGGTACCAAATCTTTATCAGTTCCTCTGTTCATGGACATTTAGGTTGCTTCCATGTCCTGGCTATTGTAAATAGTGCTGCAATGAATATTGGGGTGTATGTATTAAATACCTTTTAAAATTATGGTTTTATCCAGAAGTGGGAGTATATTCCTAAGAGTAGGACTGCTGGATCCTATGGTAGTTGTATTTTTAGTTCTTTGTGGAACCTCCATACTGGTCTTCATAGTGGCTCTATCAATTTACATTTCCACCAGCAGTGCAAGAGGCTTCACTTTTCTCCACATCCTCTCCAGCATTTATTGTTTGTAGACTTTGGATGATGGCCATTCTAACTGGTATGAGGTGACACCTCATTGTAATTTTGATTTGCATTTCTCTAATAAGTGTGTGGGCTTCCCTCTTGGCTCAGATAATAAAGAATCTGCCTGCAATGCAGGACACCCAGGTTTGATCCCTGGGTTGGGAAGATCCCCTGGAGAAGGAAATGGCTACCCATTCCAATATTCTTGCCTGGAGAATCCCATGGACAGAGGAACCTGGCAGGCTACAGTCCATGGGGTCACAAAAGTCGGACATGACTAAGTAACTAACCCTTTCACTTTTCTCTAATAATTAGTGATGTTGACCATGTTTTCATGTGCTTTTTGACCATCTGGATGTCTTCTTTGGAGAAGTGTCTTCTTAGTTCTTTTTCTAAACATTTTATTTATTTGTTTCTGGTTGCACTGGGTCTTTATCGCTGTGCACGGGCTTTCTCTAGTTGCAGTTAGTAGGGGCTACACTTTGTTGTGGTGCGTAGGCTTCTCACTGCGGTGGCTTCTCTTGTTGCAGAGCACGGGCTCTGGGTGAGAGGGCTTCAGTAAGTGCAGCATGTGGGTTTTGTAGTTGTGGTGTGTGGCTCTAGAGCACGTGGGTTCAGTAGTTGTGGTGTGTGGCTCTAGAGCACGTGGGTTCGGTAGTTGTGGTGTGTGGCTCTAGAGCATGTGGGTTCCGTAGATGTGGTGTGTGGCTCTAGAGCACGTGGGTTCAGTAGTTGTGGTGTGTGGCTCTAGAGCACGTGGGTTCAGTAGTTGTGGTGTGTGGCTCTAGAGCACGTGGGTTCAGTAGTTGTGGTGTGTGGCTCTAGAGCACGTGGGCTTCAGTCATTGCAGCTTGTGGGCCCTAGAGTGTGGGCTCAGTAGTTGTGGCACAGTCTGAGTTGCTCTGCAGCACGTGGAATCTTCCCAGACCAGGGATCGAACCTGTGTCTCCTGCATTGGCCACTGTCCCACCAAGGAAGTCCTCTTCTTAGTTGTAAGAGAAGGTTTTTCCCATCACACCAGTTGCCTTGCAAAACTGACTCACTGATCAGATCATGTTTTCTTTCCACTGCCTTACCCAGTGACATTGAGGCAGGTACCTTGGCTGGAGAAAAGCAGGGGTGTGGCAAGGGGGAAGCAGAGCAAGGTGGGGGAGTGCATTCGGCATGTCTTGGAAGAAATGTACCACTTCAGAGCAAATTCTCGATTTGACCCCTGCCCCTTGCACCTTTTAGGGCAGGGTACACCATGACCCTTTTGTGCCTTGTTTCCTCATCTTTGAAACAGGAACAAAAATATCTCTTTCCCAGGTTAGAGGTGAGGATGAACTAAAGTGCTTGGCACAAAGCCCGGTCTGCAGGTGGTTACGATTTTCACAGAGTGACATCAACAGGCAGGACATGGTTTCTTGGGAATTCTCACAAATTCTCTCTGAACCAAGACGTCCATGAAATGGAGCTCTGTTTCAACAAATTTTCTTTCTTGGGCATTGGGATAAGAGAAAGTTCTTGCCCTGGGAGGGTAAAGGAGGA
Source organism: Bos indicus (assembly GCF_029378745.1). Lineage (NCBI taxonomy): Eukaryota > Metazoa > Chordata > Mammalia > Artiodactyla > Bovidae > Bos > Bos indicus. The sequence goes on along the minus strand of NC_091766.1, from coordinate 37,035,065 downwards.
CAATGGTAAGATCTAGATGAGCTGTCAGCACCTCAGCCAACTGGTGTGAATTCTAGCTATGCTCCAATGCTCAGAAAGAGCTGCAGTGCCAGGCTGGAAAGAGATAAAGCCCAGAGACCCACACTGTAGACACTGGCACTTCTAAAGCTATTTCCGTGTGTGCAATTGAAAAATGTCGACGCTGGCTGTTCCTGTCCATCCTGATGTGGAGGTGGCCAGCGTTACACAGCAAGAACTGCAGGCCAGTACGGATCCTCAACTGACCTGGAATCTCTTGTCTCAGACAGACTTCATGGGAAGCTTCCTTAGGGTTTTTCTGTGTTGTACTTGGCCCAGGCTCCCAGCCCCAGGCTTGGTCTTCAAGTCTCCGTCAACCACGATGATGCAGCCTCAGGCCAGCAGCTCTCTCTGCAAAAGCCACCCAGGCCTTGGGAGACATACATGATGCCTCTACTGTTCCCAGCATCGTTCTGTGTGGACCAGACCCTTGGGCTTTAATTGAGTCTACTCCCTTTCCTGTGCTCCTCCCACTGTGATGGGAGGGAGAATGAGGCTCACTGTAATAAAGTGTGAAAGAGATAAGTGGAAGCAGAATCTGGGCTAAAAATTCATTTTTCTTGTTGCCATATTTCTTTGCTTGTTATAGCTTCTTCATACCCTAGAGCTCTTGTCAGTGACCCATTTTGTGAATGGAGACATTTCTACTTTGAAGTCATAATTTATCCTGCAAGAGCTGCTAAAAGAAGCACTTTTAAACTCGGATCTGAGCGGAGGCTGGGAATTGTAAGTCACCTCCAAGCACTTGGGTAAATTGCAAAGAGTAGAGTCTTTTTACCTCCGGGAGTCAATTTTAACTTATTGCTTTTTTTCTCTGAAGACAGTTTTCTCAAACATTTCCTCCTCCTTGCTTTCATTGCATATTCTGACTTAAGTGGTACGAATGAGCCATCCGTAGTTCATTTATGATATTTAGTTTGCTGATAACTTGTGGCCACCTTATCATTAACCATCTAGCTAAACAAGAGTTTTAAAAATTAACCTATGGAAGGCCTCAAGAAATACTCTATTTTTCCAACCTGTTCCAAGACAATTGCAGTTACTGCCAGCCATCTCTCTTCCTAATAAGCCTTAGAAAGAGAATATGGCAGAGAGGGTAAGAACATGGATGCTGGCATCCACATGCCTGGATTCAAATGCTGACTTTATTATTTGTCAGCTCTGTGATGGAGGGTAAGCTGCTTAACCTCTCTGTGCCTCAATTTCTTCATCTATGAATGAAAGTAAAGTTCACATCTTCCTTAGAGAGCTGTTGCAAGTAGTAAATGAGTCAAGATACCCAAAGATTCTGGAAGTTGCTGGACACATAGAAAGCAAAATGTAAGCACATCTTCTTCTTATTAAATTGTCTTGTAAATGTGAAATATTTGAGTATTAGAAAGAAAGACATCTAGATGGACCAGGAAAGCATATATTTGTAAAAATAGTTATCTTTTACAGTTTGATTAATAGTCAAATGGCTATGAAAAGCAAGTCAGATTTAATCAAAGGTGTTCCTAGAATAGATTTAGTTTTTGAAAGTGTTTTGTTTTTTGTTAAATTAAATCAGAGGCATTATCTATTTAAATCTTCCAGGTCTTATTACAATGGTATTTTGAATGTCATGTTTTAAAGGTTGAAAAGAATGTTTTCAATGTGTGAGTTTGCATAACACAGCCACCTGACTGAATAGGGCTATATTAAGTGGCCTGCTTGACTCCCTGGGGCCCCCCCAACCCTTCTATCTTCCCACATGCTCTCGAGAGAGCGACATGTAGCACATGTTATGCAAGCTCCGGAGAAAGATAATAAAAACACTTTTCTGTCTCCATATGTTATTGCTTTTTCTACACACTGAGTTTTCAGGGTAACTGTCTTGTTGAATTTGCCTATTGCTGACAAAGCTATTCAGGATTAAACAATACTCTCTGCCATCTATTAGGAGGCCAGATTTCCCTGAGAGAATTCTTTTGTGGAACCCTCGAAATGTCCCTTTGTTGTAACCACAGAAGGTCACAAGAGAGCAGCTGAAAGGTGCAGCTGAGTTTTATTTATTAGATGTACACACACGCACACGTGTACAAACGCATGTGTGCACACACACACATATGCAGACACACAGAGCCCTTGTGCCTCATTCCTTCACATTTTTCTGAGGTTGATTGGTGAAGAAATTTGGGCATAAATCTCTGCTAGCTTGGGGCCATGATTGCTTTATGTTTCCAGGAGCTCAAATGCATTACAGTTATTCCTTAATCTTCACAGTGTGCTTTTAGTAGGACTCTATTGTACCCATTTTCCTGCCAGAAAGTCCAAGGAGAATTCTAGGAATGTAGCCAAATACTGGCAGATGACTCACTGGACAGTCACAATTCAGCCACAGGGATGCAGGCATGTGTTTGTTTGGATGCCCCCAAAGGGAAGGTCGTGTTACTTGAATTTCTAGGGGAGGTGGAGAATGTGGGGAGATTTCACAGTTTTAACCTGGAGGCTCAGAGTTCTCATTCCAGTATGATGCCCTGGCTTCTGATCCCACGGGGAAGTTCAGGTCCTCTTGCATCTTGCTTTCAGAACCCACATATATCCTTGTCTTCTAATATGTATCATGTTGTCTTCTTATATTGACTTTTATGATCACCTGAATAATTATCTCCACCCTGAGGGCCAGAACTCCATAAAGAGAACGTTTTACTGATCACTACGTTCTCAGTACCCAACCCAATGGCTGGCATAGAGTTGGTGCCTAGTAAACAGTGCCCGGTTGAGTGGTCTCCTCTTCGTGCGTGTTTCTTGCGCTTTAGTGTCCCCTGCAGCGCCACTGATTCAGCTGGTGATGACTGGGGCCAGACATTATAGGGGGGTCGTGGTGGCTAAAATTATCACATAATCCTCTAGGCAGCCAGGGAGGTGTTATTCCATCAATCAGTACTTTCACAAGAGTTTATTAGATTTGCACTTATGCTCACTTTGTGCTCAGTGCTAAAAACCGAGGGAAATAGTGAAAAGAATAATAGTTTCCTTGCCTAGAGAATTTCAAAATCTAGCTGGCAAGATGAATTCTTATACAAATATCATAATTAAGTGATAATTGAAAAGATTAAAAAAAAACCCAGACTGGTTTTAAGGGAAGTAAAGTTTCAGAGGATGGAGAGATGAAAGTGTTCTGAAATGGACAGAAGAGGTTCCTATGGAGTGAGGAGGGCTATGTGGGGCTGGGATTATCACAGGGCAGAGTGAGACCTTATGTGTGGCAAAGGGAGACCCGATGAGCAAAGACCTGGGGACTGGCATGAAGACGGCTGCCCTGAGGACAAGAGAGGCCACCAGCCTGACTGGAGTGGTGTGTGCTTGAGAGAGAGGAGGAGATCAAAACCAAATGTTGGAGAACCCTGACAGGTGGTCTGTGATCTTGACTCAGCCGGCTCAGCCTGGGACTTCAGTGCCCAAGGTCGAGGTGTGACAAGAGTTGGAATGATAATGGGGTTGGAGGGAGTTATAGGGGCTCATCCTAGCACCTCTATGCCACACTGTCCTCTAGGTTTCAATTTTACTCCCATCAGCACTCAGTTTTTTGACTTAAAAACTCCCAATGATGAACCAGCCTGATCTGTCTATAAGACAGTGGTTCTCAAACTTGAGTGTGCATCACCCCCTTCAGGGATCTTATTTTAAATGAGGATTCCTGGGACTTGTCCCCCACCACACACCCAAGTTCTGATTCCATAGGATAGTTCCAGAGGGCTTAGGGAGCTGCATTTTTGCAAGAAGCCAGGGTGCTCCATAGACCACACTTTGCAAATATCGCCCTAAGGAGTAAGTGGTTCAAGGAACAATAAAAAAACTTAGAAGATGGGCAGCCAGCAGAAGTCATGTATAATAGAAGCATATGTACAGTTCACCACTGTGATGGTGTTCTTTGATGAAATTTAAACACTGTCCAAATAATTCTTAGCTTTCCCATTGTCTAGGGGTTACCTTAATTTGATGAGTAGAGTGATATATATGGTAGACATGGAAACGATCCAGTTTCCAGAAGCTCAAGTTGTGAGAATACTCAAGCTCCCCTTAATCCAAGGACATCCTGAGAGCAGCCACTTGAATTTATGCTTGGCTATCAGCTGGGCCCAGAGCAGCTCATTTTAAACTACAATTAGTAGCAAATTATAGTCAGACTGACTTTCAAAAGAGCTGGTTACATTCTGCTAGGAAACAATTTAAAGGATCAGGTTGGTAGTGCCTCTAAATCAGGCAGGCTCATCTGGCTCCTGAGACTGGGGCCTCCCAACCCTGCAAAGATGGATTCTTGTTTAGCAGAAATTCAGGTTTGGGCTTTGGTATTCTCATCAGTGTTCACTGACAACAGCCGGATCTGCCTGGAGAGGGTGCAGAGAACTCAGTGGCAAACATGCAGAATGGTAAGGATGTGTGTTCCTTCTGCAAATGGGGAGAACTGCCAGAGACTGTGGTACCCAGCTTCTTCAATCTTGTGGTGTGACCTCTCTGCAAGCCTTGTTAGGAAGTCAAGAAGCCCCCAGAGGTCACACCGAGGAGGGAAACTCCTCTGTCAACTGTTCTCTCATTCAGTACACACTAAAGAAAGGCCAGACAGCACAGGGTAAAATCATGCCACTGGGCTCCCTACAAAGTCACACCATTCCCAGTGTGATGACTGGAATGCTATCAGCTGATTAGTCCCTTCAGAGCTGGAATGCGGGGTGTGCAGAGTGGGGTACCGTTTTCAATGGGTCAAGTGAACCTCCTCAGAGTTATAATTTGAGGAAATTGTAAAAGGTATTTCATTTCTTCTATCACAGCTATGGCGGGGGGGGTGTGGTGGGGGAAGCCACTGCAATACTTATTTTACCAGAAGTTTATTTCCTTTTGCTTCCCACTCTCCTGCAGTTTTATAATGAGAGGACAGTCATTTCACCTGAGATAAAAGCAAAGGGAAGAACTCTTAATAGTGAAGGAAACATATTTTAAAACCAATACCACTCCTCTTTTTTTTTCCCCAACCTGTCATCAAAAAACTGTTTGGCTTCATTTTATGTGATGCTAGTTGGCTAGAGTCAAGCATTCATTGGGGGAATATGCAGGTTAAGCGAGTCCAGTGCAGCTGCCTTGGCTCATCCATGCCTGCGTGCAAACACCTATAATGCCTGGAGTTAAGGAAACAAAATCCCCCACTTCTGTGAATCTCCAGCTAAAGGCACTAAAGGCAACCTTCACTTCCCCCCAAGGACAACACAGGTCAAGGGAGAGAATGTTGTTGAACCACACTGAATTTGATTCAAAAGTCAACACCCTTTTCAAAAATGTAAAAAATTTTGCTTGCTTTAAATATCTACCAGGCACTGAATGGGTGGGTCATTGGCGACTCTCCAGGACCACCTAGTCTCTGACTACCACCCAGGTATCTTCCAGTCTCCAACTCAAGATAAAGGAGAGACACCCATCCTGAAACACATCTTGCATGTTTTCTTCTTTTATTCTCTTTCTTTGATTATTCTCTATTCACCGCTTAGCATGGACGAGTTAGCTGTTACAGGGGTGGCAGGAGATGAATTCAGCGTGTTCATGTGCTGTTGTATCCACCAAAGGAGAAAGTGACTGAACTCAGGGCCTCATGAACCCTCAGGCTTCCCTGGTGGCTCAGCTGGTAAAGAATCTGCCTGCTGTACAGGAGACCTGGGTTTGATCCCTGGGTTGGGAAGATCCCCTGGAGAAAGGAGCGGCTACCCTCTCCAGTATTCTGGCCTGGAGAATTCCATGGACTGTGTAGTCCATGAGGTCGCAGAGTCGGACATGACTGAGTGACTTTCACTTTCAGAAAGTGACATGAACCCAGGGCCTGAAGACTCCTAAATGCTTCAGGGTGGAGATAGGGAGACTTGTCTTCACTCTCCTGAGTGGGACTGCTGGGAATGGGGGGGGGTATGGTCATTCTTACCAACCCTGCTATTTTTTTCACTCTAATGCACATCACATCAACTCTGTGAACTAGGTATTATTATCCACACATGAAGAAAGAAGGCTCAAAGAGGTTATGTAATTTGCTCAAGACTGTGCATCTGGAAGAAGCTGAAACAGGATCTGCTTCTGACTTGGCCCAGGATTGTACCATCCGGGCTGGCCTCTAGAGACAGGAAGCTGCCCAGGGGCGGAGCCAATGCTCTCAAAGGACATGCCCCTCACTTATGATGGTTAATTCAGGGGAGGGGCTGCATGTGTGTGTGTGTCTCTCCCTCTATATATATACACATATATATGTATATATCTATATATGTATGTATGTTAGTCCCCAAGGACGGCAACACAGGTGAGAAGGGCTATTTTGCTGCTCAGCAGGCATGGCTCCTAACCACCTGCCCTAGTTCTCTCCTTTCCTCTTTAAGGATTTTTTTTCCCCTCTGAAGTGACATTGGGAGGCAGAAGAATCTTGCAGAGGTGTTATAAATAATGACGCTAGTGTTATGTGCTGCATAAGCTGCTTGATTGCATAGAGCTATCAGATACCTGGGTGGGGATGGGGAGGTAGAGGAAGGGAACAGTGCAGGCACCTTCTCTTTGGGCAAAAGAAACTCAGACCATCCTGCCTGTTGGGCAAATATACAACAGGGCACTGGTTCCCATGTCCTTAGCAGAGATGTTTTTGTAGAAGCACTGTTATTTGCTTTTTCTGGGTATCTATTTAGAGGTGGGTTTCCTCCCCAGGTGGCCCTCTGAATGGAGGTGAAAAAGGAGATGAGTGAGAAGGGAATTTACAAGTACTGTCCAGGTGCAGCAAGTCGGGTACATGGCCCCTTGCTTCACCTGCATTTTTAGAACCAGAGAGGACAGTGCTTGCTTCCTCTCAGCCCAGAAGATGGACTTGGATCCTCTGCATCGGTCAGCTAAGACAACTTCTGTGAGAATATGTTTTCTAATGTGGGACTTTTCTTGGAGGAAAACCTCTGAAGCGGAAAACCCATAATCTGCTTAGGATGTAATTTCTTCTTTCCTTTTGTTCGCTCTAGGTCTTCACTCATTCCGTTTGTCTTTTAAGACACTGGGACTTTAATTAATCCCACTTTTTCTTTATCTCCAGGGATTTGACTTTAGCTTATTTTAAGATGACAGATTACCAAACCCTTTTTCTTCATCTTTCCAAAGATTTGCAAACTGCCAGAACTACTTAAATGCGGGTAATCTGAAGAAACGTTGGCTAATTCTATCCAAATATGGGTGTGTTTTTTTTTCCCCTAGACAAGTACAAAATGACTTTTTGGAGTTGAGAGAAAACTGAAATTATTTTATTATTTTATACAGGAAGACAGAACCCCAAGAAAGAGCAAAAAGTGATGTAAGAATAACATTAGACTGGGGTGGAAGCTTCTCTAAGTTTCTATGCTTTTAATTTTCACATGCTCGCCGCCCTTTTCCACACAAACCTTGAATGCTGGTGAATTGCTGCTGTTTTGAAAAGGGTGAAAAGTCAATCCACTGCCATGAGTTTGACTCACAGGATTATCACCAGAAGAAAGCCTATAAAAGTGTGCTTTGCGGTGGCCATGCAGGCTTTTTAATTTCTTTGATAATTCCTCCGCTGTTCTGTTTTGCTGCAGCTGGGACTGACCTACTTTGTCCCTTCGTTACAGGGTTCTGCATAGTTATTAATAACAGGACGAGGAGGCTCTGATGTTCAAACTCGTCCCTGAAACGCAGCAAGACCTCTCAGCTTCAAATCCCCAGCCCGACTTCATGAATTTTATTTATGCATTCATTTATTTATGTGATGTCTGGTGCCGAGCCGCGGATGAAAAATTAAAACGTAAATTCATCAGCAGGACCCAGAGCAGAGCTGGATTAAAATTTGAACTCCTGAACTTCGAGGCCCCTCCTGCCACAGAGAAAACAAGAGCATCAGCTGAGCTCCACAAACAAAGGAAGAGCTTCTCTCTCCTCGCACAACAGGCGAAAAGGCAGACCTGAGAACACTCAGGCTCCAAATGTCACTCACAACATCCCAAACCAAAACAAAAGCAATGCGCCAAACAGCCACACAAACAGAGGCGGGCGGGACAGGCTTCTAGTAAGCCCTGGTCAGTTGCCAAAATTGGCTTCTGGCTGCTGGCCCTGCGGGAATTACGTAATTCCCAGATAAGGGCCCTCAACTTCAAATTCCATCCTCTCATCTTAGACTTTTACTCTGAAGAGCTGGCAGCAAAAATAGGTGAGAATCTCACTTCCACTGATGCAGTGAGGCTGCTGATTTCTATTAGGCAATTTTGTTGTTCAAATCATTGGGATGGTGTTGGAAGGAAATGCCATGTTTGTGAGATAATAGAATAACCCCACCCCCACCCCTGCCAAAGTAACCGCATTGCCTTCCATCTTATACTCTTGGGTCACCCACGACCTGATTCTCTGAGATCAGTAAATGCGAGTGTCTGCAGTGCAGAACCTTGCATATTTCACCCTTCCACAGTGGGATGGCAGGCTCTGGCCGAAGAACAGAGCTGATGTGCTGGGGTCTTGCTAAAGAGAAACAGGAGGCATAGGAGAGAGTTGAGGCTGGTGGCTGCTATCAGAAGACATATTAGTGAAATGACCCCTGAGAACCAGGTACCTTTCAGATGTCCTCTCATTTCCTACTCACAACAGCCTTATGATTCTCTTTTCATAGGGGAGGAAATTGAGTCAAGGATAAAGCAGCCTGCCTGTAATCACACAGCTGGTTAGTGTGGCTGAGGCCTGAAAGACTTCAAAGCTTATTCCATACCCCAGGCCAAAAAAGCTCTGCTACATCAAGTTCAAGGGATTTAGGTAAAGCGTCCAGTGGCTTCATTAGTTCCATAGGACCCTGTCTGATTGAGCTGCTAAAGGTCTTTATTGCTAGCGTCAAGGCTGCCTCTGTGTTTTCTTATGGCTCCTAGCCATGTGTGGCCATTTACATTTAGATTAGTTATGATAAAATCAAACCATTTAGTTCCTCTATCACACTAGCCACATGTCAGGGATCAGTAACCACATGTGGCTAGCGGCAGTCTTTCTGGATGCACAGGCTTCTAGCATGTTTTCAACTTCACTGAAAGAAAGTGTTATTGGCTAACGGTGGAGATGGAACATTCTAGTTGTTAATTTGACCTCTTCCTTGTAGCCTGCACTTAGTTCTTCTGGGCTTGAAATCCAGACCTATCACAACAGACATTCTAGTCCTACTCTGGGTTTCCACTGGAATAGGTTTCCTCTAAGCAGATTTCTGACCTCTGTCTGACTCTTTACCCAGTCTACTCCAGGGAGTCTACTCCAGCAAATCAGATGCTTTGCTGATTGGTCAGTTTGGGAAGAATAACTTGCAATGAGTTACCCACTGAGAACAAGTTCTGCTGGTCCCACAAGGCTCTGCCCCTGGGGTGGGCATGGTTTGGGGATGCCCGATGCCTTCTGTTTGCCTGTAAATCTACTCTCTAACCTTGTCCACCCTGCTCTAAGCTCCAGGAGGCTGGTCTACATCCATGAGGTCCTTACACCTCTGTCAGACCCACTGCATTGTGTGATCTTACACTCCCAACTGTAATTTATGGCCAAGTGGAAGGGCTACATCAGGGAGAGGGCACAAGCAGGGACAGGGGCACAGAAACCACATGAGCAGGTCGCCTGGTGTATTTCCCCTCCCATCCTTCCACTGAGGCCTCAGTTCACATCTATGGCTACAGGGCATGAGAAGGGCTATTGATGAGCAAACTAGCACCCTAACAGGCAGGGCAAGGAAAGAGAAGAAAGAGGCATACCACTCCAGATTGGAAGGTGGCAGTTTTCACAAGCAAGGGAATTTACATAGAAGGCTTGTCAAGACCAGTAGATCTCCAGGCAGAATCCTGAAGTTTATATGGAGGCCTTAACTGAGTTCAGCCACGTATACTATCCAGAGGATCTCAACAACACATTGATCTCTCAAGGCTGTGCCTGTGAAAATGGCTCCAACTGTGGAAATGATGGGCAGCATGTACATTCCAAGGAGGGGCAGGAGGTGGGGAGCTTCCCATTGCCTAAGTCCAGCTCTCTGGTCAACTGGAGGTCAGATTCTCTCTGTGAACTCCTCCAACGAGATGCCTGTGACCATCTGATGTTGAAGGTAAAAGGTCACACTGGTTCATAGATGGATTGGCTTTTTATGTGAGTATAAACTGAAAGTGGGCTGCTCTCTTACAGTTCCATTCAGGGATGGCCCTGAAAGAAAGAGTGAAGGGAAATTCTCCCAACAGAGATTTAAGAGATATATCTGATCTGCCACTATGTATAGAAGGAGAGGGCTTCCCAGCTGGCTCAGCAGTAAAGAATTCGCCTGCCAATGCAGGAGACACAGGAGATGCGGGTTCAATCCCTGGGTTGGGAAGATCCCCTAGAGTAGGAAATGGCAGCCCACTCCAGTACTTTTGCCTGGGAAATCCCATGGACAGAGGAGCCTGGTAGGCTACAGTCCATGGGTTGCAAAGAGTGGGACACAACTGAGCCTGCACTCACTCACGCATGGAAAGAGAAATAGCCCAAAGTAACAACAAATATCTGATTGATCAAGGCCTGGAAAGAGGAAGATTGGAGAATTAAGGACCATGAGATCTGGGGAAGAAGCCTGTGAAGCATCCATGGGCTGGAGCATGGTGTGTGACAGACTTTATATCAGATATTAATGCTCAACAGAAAGCATGTATTAACCATGGAAGAGGCACTAAACAACCAAGTTGAAGAAGTGACTTATCCAGCTGAATTCAATCCTTGAATGGATACTCAGTACTGGCAAAATGCGCTTCATGCCACGGTATTAGGAATGAAAGCTGTGCATTGACTCAACAGCATGGGCTTCCTCTCATCAAGGCTGGTTTGCCACTGCTGAAAGCCCAGCTTTCTAGGAGCAGAGATGAGAACTGAGCTGCTGATTTGACACCGTCCCCTGTAGAGGCCCACCAGCCACTTGGTGGCAAGTCAATACATCAGACCCCTCCGATCTTGGAAGGAGCAGCTGTCGGTCTTGACTGAATCAGCATGCACAGCAGATACGAAATTGCCTGAAAGCATCTGCGTGACAGAGGACTTAGAGAGTGCTGGATCCCCTGCCACAGGGCTTCTGTGAACTGAAGAGCCTGGTTATAGACCAGGAGGTGTGGCTGTGGGCACATGACCTTGGAATCTGCTGACCTCATTACATGCTGCATCATCCAGAAATTGTTGTCTGTGTAAATAGCTTCTTAACGCAGATCCAGCTTAGAGATGTTAAACTGTGAGGATTGGCATCATCCCCTAGGACACAGTATATACCCTACATCAACAACTATTATAGAGCGCAGTGTCCACAGTAGCAACCGTGAATCTGGAACCTAGGCGTAGAAGTGGGTGTGGCTCTGCTTATATCACTCTCAGTGACCCTCTTAGGGAATTTGTGCTTCCTGCACTTGGGTTACTGCATTTCTAGGCTTTGGGGGTTTGATTTCCAGAGGGAGAACATTTCTATCAGGAAATCCAGTTGGGTGTCCCATTAAGCTCTTAAGTTCTATCATACTGACTGACCTTTGTGCCAAAGTCTATCAAGCAAGGGAACTAGTTTCCATCCCAGTAGGAGTACTTGACCCTAATGATCAGGAGGTAGGGCTGCTATAACATACTGGGGTGTCTCTTGGAACCCCCTTGCCCACTTTAAGAATAAGTGGATGAAGGAGTATCCGTAGTCTGAGAAGGGCATAGTGACCAGGGGCTCAGATCATCTTGCTGCTGAGGGCCAGGATGACCCCACCAGGTTAGACCAACAGAGGGGCTAGCCGAGGGGGAGCGAAATCTAAAACGAGGAGCAGAGTGGCGGGATGGTGTGTATCTGTTACCTGGAGAGCAGCTGCAGCAACAGGAGCTGGAATTCATGTCACTAACTTTCCTCTGGTAACTTGACCCAGAAAAACAGGCCAGCCAGAATCCTGGAGAAGCTGTTCCCAGATTTTACTATTGAAGACAGTGGATCCAGGTGGCTCAGCACTGAACCCTAGTGAGTACGATGGGGACTCTGCAGGATCCCCTTTAAGAGGAGCTCATTCTCCCGGCTTCTGAGAATGGGAGTGACTTGTGCCTCTGAGATGAAGCCTCTCTGGGAATTAGTTTCCCCTAAAGAGAGCAACAGAAGGGCTTCTCTGGTGGCTCAGTGGTAAAGAATTCACCTGCCAATGCAAAAGATGGAGGTTCGATCCCTGAGTCAGGAAGATCCCCTGGAGAAGGAAACGGCAACCCACTCCAGTATTCTTGCCTGGGAAATCCCATGGACAGAGAAGCCTGGTAGGCTATAGTCTATGGAGTCTCAAAAGAACCAGACATGACTAAACAAGAACAACAACACAGAGAGCCACAGGTCATGCTGTCTGCAGGTCACACTCCACTCCCACAGGCAGCCTGCATCGTGTGTGATGAGGGTAAAAGCCCAGCTTCCTTGCGTCAATCAAGCAGGACATCTGGGAAGGCTCATCCCAGTCTCTGGGTCAGATGAGGCTTTAGATGACACTTCTTAGGGATTCAGCACCTCTCTGGCCCAGCTCCACTTCTTCCCCTCTGCAACAGGCATAGCTCTTGAGTGTAAGCCCCACTAAACTTCCTGTTTGCTAAATCTCTTTCAGAGCCCTTTTCCTGGGGCACCAACTTCGGACAGTGCTCTTCCTCAGCTCAGAATACTTTCCCTGCTCACCCTTCTGATGGATTCTCTTGGGATTATCCAGATTTGAATGTGTCCTCTGAGTGCTGCTGGGACCCTCATTGACTGGCACAGTGACATGGGACAGGCCCACTGCAAGCTCCAGACACACCCCTACTGGTGAGTAAGTCTGCCTGGTTCTGAGGATCACTCTCAGTAGGACCCCTGCCCGCATGTAGAATCTGCATCCTCAAACCTACAAAAAATCAACTCAATTAAGACATTTTGGCTTCTCCATTAATTCTGTGTTTAAATTATTCATATTCAGAGCATGAGTCGGGAAATACTCATTGTTGGCTCTCTCAGAAACCCCCAACCCCAAGGAGTGCAACTTGTACCAGATTTAGGTGCAGCAGCCAAGTGTTTGGCCTGATCAAGGGTTCCGTTTTGACTGCGTGTTTATTTCTGTGTTTGTGTGTGTAAGGGTATCTAGCAAGCTTGGCCTCCTTTCAATAGGGCAGCTATTCCCCTCCCACCCCACACGCACTGCCCCTCATGGGACCCTGACAGGATGAGCAGGTTGATTGAATCTCTCTGATTCTCAAGGTTATTTAAGATGTGGATGTGTTCGTATCCAAAATCTCTTTTTAAAATTTATTTTTTCATTGTATAATTAATAAGTGAACTCATTCCCTTCGTTTAAAAAATAATTAAAGCATTCCAGATAAGGTGAAAATTCCTTTTGGCTGTGGCACCAGTCCCAGTCCCCTCCCAGAAGACAAATTATTATCCTACAGACATTTTCCAAATTGGCAGTGTCTATTTAAATTAAAGTTGTTCCTTTTCCTTGACCTGGAAATTCTACTTTTCAGAAGTTACACTGAAGAAAGCCTCTTGAATACGCATGAGAAAGAACGAACAAGGATATTTACGGCGGCATTGTTTATAATAGCCGTAAAGGTAAGCGGCTTAGTAGGGGTCTAAATAAACTGTGGTGTATTTTAAAATTGACACTGGATGCAGTAGTGAACACAGTGAAGTAGCTCTGTAAGTGCTAACATGAAAAAAATCTTCAGGAAGTATAGTGGCATGAAAAAGAAGTTGCAGAATGATAAATGTACTATGATTCTGTTTTATCTGGGTTATTAAAATAATTGCCTAATAGGAAACGACCTGGATTAGGAGTCTGGAGAACAGTTGGCTTTCTCCCTGTCCAGCCTATCTCAGCCATTTCTTCCCGTTTTCCTTTACCATTTCTGCTTCCCTTTTACTCCACATTCTCCCCTCTCTTAATCACTGCTTTTCACGGGTTAACATTGGAGTCAAATCTACATCCTGTGACCGGTTTCTGTTTACTCTCTTTATCAACCGGTTGAACTCAGTTGATGAGCAACATGGCTAATCCAAACTGGTAGTTAAAGTCTCAAAATAAATGGATACATTGCTTGCGCCCCAGCTCACATGGTCGAATTGATGAATAATTAATTGAGGGGCAACATGATCTGTCTATGGAAACCTGCCCACTTGGGCTACTCTAAAAGCTTCAAAGATAAACCAACAATTTGACAAAGTTATGAAAAATATGTACATATAAAAGAAACTTCAATTGTGGGTTGAATAATAAAAGGCTAGCGTTTGCATTAAACAAAATGCAATAGTATTATATTTTGTGTTACATGTAGCCTGAAGAATTCCAGTCTAATGGCTTCTTTTTATATTGGAGAGAATTGTGGCCCAAGGAAGTGAGGTCACAAAGCAGCCCTGCTGGTTTAGCTGGTTTTCTGATGACACATTTTTTTAGACAGTGGAGATGTTCATTCTTCTTTACTCTGGTTCTCTCTCTCTCTTTCTGATATGAGAGGATCCAAACATCTGCTTGTTTCCTCATGGGTCTGTGATTGAGGCACAGTCTTTATGAGATGGATGCAAATGTCTGACATAGTCCTGAATGGGGTAATGGCAGGAAGGAGCAGCTCTGGGACTCTCTAGAATTCTCCATCATGGTTAAATAATGTTCCAATGCTAGAGGGTCTTGGAATAAAATCCTATGGCCACAGGAATTGGACAATTGTAGCTGCAGGAAGAAACTCTGAAGTATGGTTATCACATAAATACAGGGCACCAGTTAAGTTTGAATTCAAGGTAAATAATGAATACTTTTTAAATATAATTATGCCCAGATATTACATGAGACAAATTTATACAAAAAAAAGTATTCATTGCTTATCTGAAAGTAAGTTTGACTGGGCTCCCTGTATTTTGTCTGTTGAATCTGTTAAGTCCACCCATGATACATGTAGACATACTTAACTGGCAGTGTCTTACAACGTGAGAGCACATCGTTTTGCGTGTTTATTTGTCTTGCTGACTCTAAAATTATAAATTATGACCAATTCTTTGAACTCAAAGAGTGCTGGATATTTAATCAATTTTAGGGTTCATTTTCTAATAACTGGAATGTCCAGCAAAGAAACAGGTGGTTTTAAAAAAAAGAGTGCATCCCTGAGCCAAAGATAGTACTACAGCACCATTTTTAATAACTAAGGACTGGGAGGATAAAAAAGGTCATGAATAGGAACTTTTTTGTTTAAAAAATATTAGGGGCACATCTATGCAGTTAGATTTTTCCACAGGTAGATCTCTTTTCTTCTGACCTTTGAAGCTTCTAGCTAATTTTATGACAGGACTGTCACTGTTCTCATAACACGACCAACTGTTTCCTCAACTGACAACTGTTTCCCCAACAGACACCTGTTTCCCAAACAGACATGCGGGTCCGTCTGACTCTTCAGAGTCACTCCTCCCATCCTCCAGGATGGTTCCCTGTGTCCACAGTGGGATGATGTCCACGTCCATCTTGAAATAAGCAGAAGAGCGGCATGCATGGTAAGATCCCATTTGTGAAAATTCTCAAAAGCATCAACATAAATATTGGTAAAAACAACACTTTTTTCTGGTTAAATACCTAAGAAACTCTTAAGACTATTTATTTTGGGATGGTATCAATTATTGAAGGTTGGAGAAAAAGACTTTGTATTTATTTTATACCTTTATGGATGGATATTTAAAAAAAAACAAAACTGTTCACATTGAAACAGGCTGAGTATTTACCTTTTATCCACCACACTCTCAGCGATGGACTGGAATTTGTGACAGAAGGAGGTCTTCTGGCATTCCCTTGAACTTAAAAATTGTATAAATATAACTACTTTGAGAAAAGCCCGTCAGCTAGCCTGGATACCACTGTTAATGCCTTTGAGCTTCCTCAGTCTCCACTGCCCAGTGGAAAGCTCAGATGAGAGGAAAGTGTCTCCCAAGGCATCTGTGGCCGATTGCACGTATTTTTGCCAGTGAGTGTATATGCACACTGTGCACACTTATCCTGAGGGTAAGGAGTATGAGCCTAGGGTCCACAGATCCCCATGCAGTTCTTAGTCTTATGTTCAAGGCAGGTCCAGACACTTCAATGACCAGAAAAGAAAACTTTTTAGTTCTCCTATTAATCATAACTCAAGCTACATGAAATCGCTATTGCATAGGCACAAAAAATTGGCTGAATATCAGCAATTTCATATTGCTCAAGTAATACTACTTCTGAGCATCCCTGTTTATTTTCTCCCTTGATAAGTTAGAAAAACAAATCAAAACAACCAAAGTATGTGTATTTCTAGGCTTCCAAATCTGCCTTAACTTTTATATTACCTATTATTGATGATCCCTATTAATAAACATCTAAAACTTAGGTAGCATTTTGTATGTAGCAGGTGTTTTAAATACTTTGCATACATATGCTTATTCACACTTTACAATAAGCCTCTGAGATAATTCTGTTTTTTTCATTTTGCCTATGGCCAACCCGAGGGGTGCAGAGTTCCAGCATCTCGCCTGTGTGGGTGCAGCTGTAGCTGAGGGAGCAGGGCCGAGTCCATCCGAGGCTGACTTGTAACCATGATGTCACACGGTCTTTCCTTTGTTCCCGTCCCTGACTTTCAGCCATTGCCCTCTCATAACCTGATCTCTTTCCTAGTAGACAAGTTGGCCTCTCTGGGCTCCGCCAGGGCACATGTACTGTATTCTAGGTTGGTCCCTTGAAGCAGTGTAGGAGTTTATCTAGACTTCCCTGAGGGCTCAAACTATAAAGAGTCTGCCTGCAGTGTGGGAGACCTGGGTCCAATCTCTGGGTCGGGAAGATCCCCGGAGAAGGAAATGGCAACCCACTCCAGTATTCTTGCCTGGAGAATCCCATGGACAGAGAAGCCTGGCGGCCTGCAGTCCATGGTCGCAAAGAGTCGAACACACGACTGAGCGACTGGCACACAGGTTGGTCCCTTGAAGCAATGTAGGAGTTTGTCTAACTGCGTTGAGGCCCTGCACCCAGCAGTTTGGAGTGGAGGTCCTCAGGCAGGCAGCGGCAGCCTGATCCTTCCTTGGTGCAGGTGCCAGTCTCATGGCAGGGAAACAGTCCTTGAAAGAATCATCAGTTTTCTCCTGAGCAGCTGCTCCTGCAGGCCCCGTGGAGACACCTGGTTTAACCATCCCCACGAACATGCTCTCCACCCCCCTGCACGTGGAGCTCCTTGCTCCTTTGTGCCTCTGCATCATTTTCCTAAAACAGTGGTGCTGAGGCTGCAGCCAGGCAGAGTGGCTGGTGTGTCCCACAGAAGGAGAGGACCCACCGCTTAGTACCCATGGGCACGATCCTTAAATTTTCAAACTCAAGTCAGTTACTTCCCATGTACAGTGAGCATAATCACGCACATTTTGGGGTAGTCATGTGCCTTAACTAGTTCTTAGATGTAAAGTCTGATATAACAGGCATGCCTGCTAAGTCACTCAGTTGTGTCCGACTCTTTGTGACCCCATGGACTATAGCCCCCCAGGCTCCTCTGTCCATGGGATTCTCCAGGCAAGAATATTGGAGTGGGTTGCCACTCCCTTCTCCAAGGGATCTTCCTGACCCAGGGATCGAAGCCAGGTCTCTTGTGTCTCCAGCATTAGCAGGTGGGTTCTTTACCACTAGAGCCACCTGGCAAGCCCAGTATAACATGGGGCACATGGAAAATAATAGGAAGAAGCAGCACTGGGGTTCAGTCACTTCTATGTGAAGCTGAGCCTGTGACATGGGCTAACACAGTTTTCTTTGGCTTATAAAGTGTACTTTCAGCAATAACCATGACATTTAGCTAGTGGTAAAGAAACTGCCTGCTAGTGCAGGGGATGTAAGAGACATGGGTTCGATCCCTGGGTTGAAAGGATCCCCTGGAGAAGGGCATGGCAACTCACTCCATTATTCTTGCCTGGAGAATCCCATGGACAGAAGAGCCTGTGGGGCTACAGTCCATGGGGTTGCGAAAAGTCAGGCATGACTAAAGTGACTTAGCACACACCTCATTTAAAGGTACTTTTGTTGTTGTTGTTGTATAGTTGCTAAGTTGTGTCCGACTCTTTTGTGACCCGATGAACCGTAGCCTGTCAGGCTCCTCTGTCCATGGAGTTTCTCAGGCAAGAATACCAGAGTGGGTTGCCCTTTCCTCCTCGAGGGGATCTTCCTGACCTAGGGATTGAACTTGCGTCTCTTATGTGTCTTGCTTTGGCAGGCAGGTTCTTTACCGCTGAGCCACCAGGGAAGCCCAAAGTTGCTTTCAGATTTATTAATTACATCTTGTTATCCGTAAGTGAGGAAGTTTAGACCTGCTGTTTCCTTCCATGAGGATAGAGTTGGACTATTTTTGGTATCTCAACCTGCACTCATTTCTTCCCACCCTTGGGGTGGGGAGGAGGAGGGTATGAAATTGCCTACTTGGTGAGTTTCTCCTTGCATCCTCCTTTCTTGTGGGGCTTATCAGCTACCCTGAGCAGATGGTCTCTTCTACTGCAGCAGAGGCAGTCCCCTGTACTCACTGGTCCAGAATCTGGGCTGAGAACGTGGGTCCTATATTACAATTTTTGTTGAAATGTTAGAATGTGGGATTTTTCTGAGCAATATACCTCAGAAGATCTATTAGAATTCAGTTTCTCCTTTGCTCTCAGACCATGCATTGGCTTTGTCAAAAATTTCAAATGCTAATTAAACTCATGTGTTGCATATATCTAGTATTTTAGGCAATAGTTACCATATTAATATGAATATTTGAGATTTGCTGTTTGAGATATTTGAATAATTTGATACTGGAATATTATAAGCATTCATGCTGTTATTTAAATATGTGATGGTGTAATAGATTTTTTTTTTTCACTTCTGTGACTTTTTTTCTATGCTCAGTTTTGGAATGGATTGAACACAGTATTCATTTTAGTGTGATTGAACTGGGTCTTACTGATGAAATGGAGTTTGTTCCCCCAGAAATGCCTCACAGTTTGTTTTTTAAATGACGTAGAATAAACATTTATTCTATAGTCAGATTGTAGCTTAGTTGGTAAAGAATCTGCCTGCAATGTGGGAGACCTGGGTTCCATCCCTGGGTCGGGAAGATCCCCTGGAGAAGGCAATGGCAACCTACTCCAGTATTCTTGCTTGGAGAATGCCATGGACAGAGGAGCCTGGCAGGCTGCAGTCCATGGGTCACAAGAGTTGGACATGACTTAGTAACTAAACCACCATCACAGAATAAACATACAGAAAAGTACATTATAGTATACTGGCACCCAAATGGAGAGAGCTCAGAGCTCCCAGTCACAGCCCCTACCTAGTAAACTACAGTTTTGACCTCTCACATCATCCACGAGCGTTGCTGGGGTTTGAACTTGATGCACATGCAGTCACACCGTAGGCACTTGGTGGGATCTGGTTTCTTTTCAATTAGTAGCACTCTAGTTTCTTGATTCTGCAAATAATGCTGTGCTGGTTTCTAAGCCAGTTTTTGGAAAGGGAAGGAGGCAGGCCGGGGAGGGAGGAGGAAGAATGGGGAAGCGAGAGGGAGAATGTGTATGGGGGTACCGCTTGTCTGTTGCTACTCTGAAAGTGATGCAGCCCATGAAAAATTGGGGGAGAGTATAAACCAGCTTTGCCTTCTTGCCTTTCTTTTTCTTTGGGATGGTTTTGGTTACTGCCTCCTGTACAATGTTATGAAACTCCCTCCATAGTTCTTTAGGCATGAGACCTAATCCCTTGAATATATTCATCACCTTCACTGTATAATCATAAGGGATTTGATTCAGGTCATACTTGAATGGCCTAGTGGTTTTCCCTACTTCTTCAATTTAGGCCTGAATTTTGCAATAAAAAACGCATGATCTGAGCCACAGTCAGCTCCAGGTCTTATTCTTACTGACTATATAGAGCTTCTCCATCTTTGGCTGAAAAGAACATACTCAATCTAATTTCAGTATCGACCATCTGGTGATGTCCATGTGTAGAGTTGTCTATTGCATTTTTGGAAAAGGGTGTTTGCTATGACCAGCATATTTTCTTGACAAATCTTTATTAGCCTTTGCCCTGCTTCATTTTGTACTCCAAGGCTAAATTTGCCTGTTATTCTGGGTATTTTTTGACTTCCTACTTTTACATTCCAATCCTCTGTGATGAAAAGGACATCTTTTTTTGGTGTTAGTTCCAGAAGGTGTCATAGGTTTTCATAGAACTGGTCAACTTCAGCTTCGTCAGCATCAGTGGTTGGGTATAGACTTGAATTACTGTAATATAGAATGGTTTGCCTTGGAAATGAACCAAGATTATTCTGTCATTTTTGAGATTGCACCCAAGTACTGCATTTCAGACTTGTTTGTTAACTATAGTGGCTACTCCATTTCTTCTAAGGGATTCTTGCCTACAGTAGTAGATATAATGGTCATCTGAATTAAATTTGCCAGTCCATTTTAGTTCACTGATTCCTAAGATGTTGATGTTCACTCTTGCCATCTATTGCTTGACCACATCTAGTTTACCTTGATTCAGGGACCTAACATTCCATGTTCCTATGCAATATTGTTTTCTTACAACATCAGAATTTACTTTCACCACCAGACATATCCACAGCTGAGTGTCAAGAAAAATGTTCCTGCTTTGGCTCAGCTTCTTCATTCTTATTGGAGGTATTAATAATTGCCCTCTGCTCTTCCCCAGTAGCATATTGGATGCCTTCTGACCTGGGGGGTGGGTGGTTCATCTGTGGAAGTGGCAGATTTTATTTTCTTGGGCTCCAAAATCACTGCAGACAGTGCCTGCAGCCATGAAATTAAAAGATGCTTGCTCCTTGGAAGAAAAGCTATGACCAACCTAGACAGCATATTAAAAAGCAGAGACATCACTTTACTGAAAAGGTCCGTGTAGTCAAAGCTATGGTTTTTCCAGTAGTCATGTATGGATGTAAGAATTGGGCCATAAAGAAGGCTGAGAGCCAAAGAATTGATGCTTTTGAATTGTGTTACTGGAGAAGACTCTTGAGAGTCCCTTGGACAGCAAAGAGATCAAACCAGTCATTTCTAAAGGAAATCAACCTTGAATATTCATTAGAAGGAATGTTGTTGAAGCCGAAGCTCCAATACTTTGGCCCCCTGATTAGAAGAGCCAATTCATTGGAAAAGACTCTAATGTTGGGAAAGATTGAAGGCAGGAGGAAAAGGGGGTGGCAGAGGATGAGATGGTTAGATGGACATCGCTGACACAATGGACATGAATTTGAGCCAACTCCAGGACATAGTGGAGGACAGAGGAGCCTGGTGTGCTGCAGTCACTAAGAGTTAGATACGACTTAGTGACTGAACAATAACAATATAAACCAGCTGTATTAGTGACTACTTGAGACCTTGTTTAGGTGAGAAAGTAAATTGGATCTGAATGAAAATCTGGCTGAACTGACTTGCTTTGGCTGTACCGTGGTGATATGAACATGTGGTCCAGATACCCGTGAACCTCAAGAGGACCCCAGGATGTTGGCCTGGCTGGATTTTACAGTAGTGACCTGCGTCTCCTTTGCAACAAATGTCTGTTGGGACATGTTTACTTCTAGGTGTTCACCAAAGTGATCGATAATAAACGAATGACCAAATAACAGCATCTTTCCTCTTTTCCACATTATGTGCCCTCTGTGGAACACTAGAGCATTCTAAAGAAGATGAAGACTGTGTTTGTCACAGCCACATTCACATGACAGACATGGGCTTCATGATGGAGGCAGTCATGTTTGTCCATGTGCTTCCCAAACTCTTCAACATCTTTTCCAAGGATATACCCTGAATATTATCTTTCAGGTTCTGAGGGCCTTCATGCTGCTCATTATTCAGGGTGGAGGGGAAGTTAGATAGTTTTCTCAGTCTTCTAAGTGAGAAAGCTAGAATGTGAATCTCCCAGTCTGATTTCCTGTCCAGTGATTGTTTATTCCATGGCATGAATGAAACGTAGTGATCATAGTATATTCTTTCAACTTTTCAGATGAGGCGAGAAGATTGTGTATCTTTTCCCAGGCTCAGTGGCCTTTGACTTCATCACGCTGTCTCCCATCTTCCTCACCTCTTTGCCAACCTCAATCCAAGTTTTCTCTGAGCTCCTACCAGCATTTCATGATAAACATGTGTTTTAGCTATTTGGTTCACTATTCTGGACTAATAATTACTGAATCTAATTAGGACTTGTAGGACAGAGAGTAGAGGACAGTAATGCCTTGGTATTGTTGTGGGAAAGCTACTTTGGGACAAGAGAACCCCCATCGTGTCCCTAAAAATCATACCTTGTAAGTTCCTTTCTACTCCATTTCTGTGTAGATTTTTGTCCTCAGATTATTTGTTTGCTCAAAAATTACTCATTGAGCACCTACTAAGTGCCAGATGATGTTCTGAAGGCTTGGGAGGGCACGTCCATGAGCAAAATAGACAAAAGTCCCTGAGCTTATGAGCCTTAAGGGGGAGGGATAGAGAACCAGCAGTAAGTATTATAAATGATAAATGTGTCAATTACATGATCTATTAGATGATAAGTGGTATGGGAAACAGCACAGTAGGAAGGTTGGGGAATACTGGGGGCAGGTCACTGCAGGTTTAATAGAATGTTCTAAGTGGACTCACTGATAGTAAAGACTTACAGGCAATAAAGGACTAAGCTATGTAGATATTTGAAAGAAGAGCAGCCCACAAAGAGGGACAAGCCAAGGCAAAGGCCTTAACGTAGGAGCATGCTTGGAATGTTTAATATGAGGTGGAAGACCAGTGAGGGAGTAGAAGAACAATAAAAGGTGAAGTCACAGAAGTAACCAGGAGTCAAACCATGTAGTAGCTTGTCTGTCGTTGTTCGGACTCTGGCTTTCCCTCTGATCGAAGTGGGGCAAGGGATTGCAAAGCTTTAACCAGAGGAGAAACTTGCTATGGCTTACATTTTAACTAATCATTTTGGTGGCATTGTTGAGAACAGGCAGTTGGTGGGTGTGAGATAGAGTGGGAGACCAATAAGGAGGCAATTTTAATCACCAGGTTGAGGGATGATGGTGGCTTCGAGTAGTGAAGAAAAGTGCTCATAGTCTGGATACATGACTTCCTGATGTAATGGACATGGAATATAAGAGAAAAAGAAGCCAAGAATGGTTTTGGTGTTTTTGCTATAAGCAACTTAATAATTGGAGTTGCCATCATCCGAGATGGGAAAGACTGCAGGAGCAATGGAATGGGAGGTGATCTTGGACCTCAAAGCTGGGCATGTTGAGAACAGGTGTCCTTTAGATGTCTCAGGTAGAGATGTTGAGTCTGGACTTTGGCAGCATTCTAGTGGAAGGATACTGTGGAAGTAATTCCCCACATACACATGATGAGCTATGAGCTAAAAGCTTAACAAAGCAATGTGGGTAGATAGAGAAGAATTCAAGGTCTGAGCTTGGGCACCCAACATTAATAGGTAAAGAAGAGGAGAAGGAACCAAGAGAGGAGATACAGGAGTTTCAAGGAGGTCATGGGTTGGGGTGGGGTAGGAGGAAATGTAGTGTTTTGGAAAACAAATAAAGAAAGTAAATGAAGGAGAAGAGAAGGTCACCCACATCAAATGTTGCTGGTGGGTCAAGCAATATGGGGATTGAGAATGAGAAATTGGCTTTAGTACTGAGATGGTCCATGGTAACCTTGACAACAGTAGTTTTCATGGGGTAGGGAGGATGAACACTTCATTGAGATTAATTTAAGAGAGAATATGGAGATAAAGATGAAATGGTGAGTATAAACAATTTTTTGAAGTGATTTCTTTTTTAGGAAGGGAAGAAAGCTATTGGGTTGATGGAAGAAGGGTGGTCAAGAGAAGCATTATTTTAAGATGGGGGAAATAATAGCATCTTAATGTGCTGATGGAGTTGTCTATATAGTGGGCAGAGGGATGGATTTCAGGGGGCACTGGGGTGGGAGGAAACAGAATCCAGTGTTAGAGCAGAGGGACTGGCTTTAGAATGGGGCATGGATGGTCCATCCATGGAAGGCAGAGGGCCTATGAGCAGAGGCTGGTACCAGGAACATGAGAGGGTGAGGGGTGGATGGGGACTCTCTTTGAATTGCTCTGTTGTTTCAGAGAAGTAAGAAGGTCATCGACTGAGAATGAGGCTGTAGGAGAAGATGTTGATGTTGAGGAGAGGGGAGAAGGTGTGAATCAGATGTCCGGGAAAGCAGAGATATGAATGAATGAGGAAAGCACTGCACAGTTGCTGGCAGCATTGAGGTTCAAGGTCATGGGTTTTAAAGGAAGCCTCTCAGCATGATCGTGTGTTTTCTCCAGGGGATCTTCATCTGCATAGCTGATGTACATAAAAGGTGGAAGACTGGATCTTTTCTCCTTTGGAAACTTTAAAAATGCAACAATTTAAATGTTCTGAGAATGAGGGAGCCACTTCAAACAATTATGTCTACCAATTTTCCTACATCTTCCTCCTTTCCCTCCCTCCCCACCTCCCCCCTCTTACTTCTTTCCTTCCTTCCAAAAGCACTTATATCTCCTGTATAAAATAATCATACCTGAGACTAGTTATGTATATTTCTTCAATAAACTTTGTGCGCATACTAAGTGCCAGGAGCTCTGTTAGGCACCGTGAAGAAACAAAAAAGCAAAGAAGACCCTAGATGCTTGTAGAGGAGAGGTGAAGATGAAACATGTCTATGACATTTATAAGATGGAAATTGGCCAGCATCAAATTGAAAATGGAACATTATGGGAATTGAGAGAGGGATACCTTGTTCCTAGCTGGAAATGAGGGATCTCTGAAGACGTGGCAGATTGTATCTTCCAAGGGTGGCCACACAGTATCTCCCATCCCACATGCTCTTCTGAGCTGAGACATCGATACTCTTCCCATTTACAGTAGGCGTGGATGTCTTCTCCTTAAATGGGTTGTGACTCATTCATAACCGATACAGTGCACAGAAGAAATGATGCCATAGAACTTCTGAGACTGGGCCAAAAGAGGAGATTCAGCTCCACCCTGTGTGCTGGGACATCATGTAAAAAGTCCTGAGCCTCCAGTTACCCCTGAGGTCACCATGTTTTGAGGAAGCCCAGGCCACATGGGCAGGCAGCTTGTAGGCGCTCTGGTTGACAGTGGTCAGCACCAGCAGTGGACATGTGACAGAGTCACCTCCGCAGCATTCTAGCCCCTAGGTGCTGAGTACCCCTCAGCTACTCAGCACCCCCAGCCATTAAGTCCTTCCAGCTCAGGTCCTGAACATAAAGGGGGAGACTCAAGCTGTCCCTGCTACACACTCTCTGAGTTCCTGACCCAAAGAGTCTCTGAGCATCTTACAATGGATTTTTTTACACCTTTAAGTCTTAGAGTGATTTGTCAAATAGCAGTAGTTATCAGAACAGAAGATTTCTTGAAACACGGAATATTGGAACCAAGTCAGTGTTTAGATGCGAAGAAAATGTGATACTAAATGAGACTGGTGATTTTATTGACTATTTTCTTTATTAGAATTTCCCTTTCACATTTGATATTCCTAATATTAAACATTCTTTTGTAGAAATATCTCTAGATATTCATCAGAACATTTATGAAGACTTTGCAATGCAGCACGTTCTTGTGATTTGATTTCGTGGTGATACAGTGCCATCAAATACACTTTAGCAAAAACTAGGTCTTGAAGAGAGTAACTTTCGTACAAAAGTTAAGAACTTCATTAACATGAAATACTAGGATATTTTCTATAAATGAGTGCTAAACAGTACTATTTACAGGGTGGCATTAAAAACAACTTGGTAGAATATGCATGTGACATAATTTGCTTTTAAAACTAATTTTTATTGTAACCATACCAGTGTTTTTATTTTTGGCTTGAACTTTTCAACTT
Source organism: Bos indicus (assembly GCF_029378745.1). Classification (NCBI taxonomy): domain Eukaryota; kingdom Metazoa; phylum Chordata; class Mammalia; order Artiodactyla; family Bovidae; genus Bos; species Bos indicus. The sequence continues at coordinate 37,009,138 of NC_091766.1, read as the reverse complement.
TTATTGACTTACCAAAAGAGGATAAAGGGAGATTTTAAAGTATGATGGCTGTATAGCAATTGACTCATTTACCTGGTTAGTCTTCTCTGCCTTTCCTAGTGCAATAGATTAATAGGTGATCAAATGGGTTGATTTTATTGATTTCCTCTCCTCTTTCACCTTCTTCTGGCCACACAGATCTGTGTTGCTGCTTTCACAGTTAAGGTATTTTGTTTGCAAGTAACTGAGACCAACGTGAGCCAACTCAGGAAAAACCAATAATAACGAGAGGTGCAAGGATCTGAAAGTGTTTCCAGAATTAAAGGGGAGGCTGAAGAACCAGGAAGGGCAGGCCGAGTAGCCAGGAGCTCCAGGAATATAGCAGGTGGGAAGCCACTTCCAAGCCACTTCGTTCACTGCCTGCCCTGGCGTGAATGAGCTCCGAGTGATCATGGGCACCATGTTCCTTGGCTCACAGCTCTAATTCCCATGGAGTATGACTTGGTCCTAGGAAAGTGAGTCCCTCAGTGAAGCTCCTCTGTTGTCTGTGTCTGGTGGGAGACATATCCCAAAGTAAATCTGTGTCTTTTATGATCTGAAGGGAAATGGAAGTCAGGCAGACCAGAAAGCAGCTGTCCACCTCACTTTTGACTCCTGGAGTCATCTCAATAGCCAGCAGCACACTGGACCTCATAGATTTTTTTAAGGGGGTATGTCCTTGTAGTTTTATTTATTTTGGACCTGAGAGATTTTAGTGCATTCATTCAATCCAAGTGTTTCTGTTAACTTGCAATATACCTTATTTAAAAAATTATTTCTATTACCACATTTTGAAAAGAGTTGTTGTTCAGTGACTCAGTCATGTCTGACTCTTTGTAATGCCAGACTTTCTTGTTCTCACCATCTCCCAGGGCTTGCTCAAACTCATGTCCATTGAGTTGGTGATGCCATTGAACCATTTCATCCTCTGTCATCTCCTTCTCCTCCCGCCTTCAACCTTTTCCAGCATCAGGGTCTTTTCCAATGAGTCCGCTCTTCGCATCAGGTGGCCAAAGTATTGGAGCTTTAGCTTCAGCATCAGTCCTTCCAATGGATATTCAGCACTGATTTCCTTTAGAATCAACTGGTTTGATCTCCTTGTGGTCCAAGGGACTCTCAAGAGTCTTCTCCAACACCACAGTTCAGAAGCATCAGTTCTTCAGCACTCAGTCTTCTTGATGGTCCAACTCTCACATACATACATGACTACTGGAAAAACCATAGCTTTGACTGTACGGACCTTGGTTGGCAAAGTAATGTCTCTGCTTTTTAATATGCTGTCTATGTTTGTCATAGCTTTTCTTCCAAGGAGCAAGAGTTAATGTCTCTTGAAAAAGGTTAATGTCTTTTAAAATAGCTTCCTATTCATTGGCTCCTTCTTTGCTTACAACTTCATAAGATAGAACCAGGATTCACATTCCCTCTTGAGAGTGGAAAACTGGAGGTGTTGGGTGTTTCAGGCCCTTGTCCCAGGTCACTCTGATGTCTTAAAAATATGGTCAGGGCTCCAACTGAATTTGACTATCATTCATCCATCCATTGTCCTTCTCTTTTTTTATGAGGCAGTTTCCGTAAGGACAGCTGTTGCACCTCCTGCCCACTGGGTCTCAACATTCACTAGGAAAATGAAGTACTTTGGAAAGGGAGGATTCAAGTCTTTGCTTTACCACCTATAAGCTGGTGGTCATGATCACAATCTCTCTCACCTGAATTCTACTTACTGGTCCCTCCCAGGGCTGATAAAGAATAAAACGGAGGGATAGATATTACAGGGGGTTATGAAGCAAAGTGTCATGCAATTGTGAAGTGTTATCACTTTATCCATGCTTTTAATTCTCCTTATGTGTGTGGGCATGTGGTACATTATCACTGACTATTACACCACGTGCCGCTTCAACACAGGAGCAATAGCAGTGCAACGTGAGTTCCCTAGGGTTTTATCAGGTCAGACAGAATCAGTGTATCCAGGCCATTATACCTGGAATACAGTTTCTGCAATTTGTTTCTCTTGCAACCTGTTAAGCCTGTAAAGGTGTTCAATTTCCAAAGAATAATTAAGCCAAGGACACTGTGTCCCATCTTTGATTAAATACAGTTTTCACTTTAGAATCAGATACTTCATTTTTAAAAGTTGAATAGAATAGCATCTTAAAAAGAAAAAAAAAAAAGAATTCCCACTGGATAAATTTAGGCTGCTGAAAAAAAGTTTAATGTAAGATTATTCTTGGTACAGAAACATTTTCACTTGGCTGTGAATTGGATACATTTAAAAATCATTTTAGGCTCTTGCCTTTGAAATTGTGTGTGATAAGGGAGATTACTAAACAAATGTCAATAGGCATATTGGATTCAGTAACACTGCTTCCCTCATTCTAATGAACTAGTGCACCTCTGAGTGCCAGGTAAAGATGCTCTTCTGCTTACAAGAACACTTGCAGTGGCTGATTGGTGGAGAAAGCTTGATGGTAATTTTGCTCATGTTGGTCTCTCCGTTCATGCTTGGCTTACCCTGTTTCTGGGCAGACAGGACCTTTGTCTTGCACATTTAAAGCCGTTAGCCTTATCTATACAGGCCTAGGCACTTATGTACTATGTGGCAAATCTAGCCATTTCAACAGATGTACCAATTTATATTCTCTGTTGTAGATCTTCTGCATGTAATTACAATAGATGGCATTTAATAAACTTGTACTGTGTACCAGGTGCTAGACTGATAACTCTCTATGTTGTTTTAAAACCTCATGCTGTTAACATAAAACGTATTGAAAAAGATAATATGACTCATCTGGCCATGAAATAATCCAGCCATTTGGCATACATAAACTTGACCATCACCAGCTAGGATAAAAAAAAAAAGAGTGTATGTGTCTTTCCCTGAAATTTGGAGATTTTTGCTTTCTTGCTGCTTCATCAAAGAAAGCGCTCCAAGCAGAGGAGAGGCGTCCCCCTTTCTCGTTCCAGTCCCATTACATTGCTGTGGACAAGGTGGAGTGAAGACAGTCAAGACTCATGCTTGTCCCCCTAAGGGTTTGTACTCTGGGGATCCTAATAGACTCAGAAGGAGAAAGTGACCCTACTGGAGGCCAGCTCTCATCCCTAGCTCACCCACCCCTGCCAGACAGAGCTGTTGGGGTGCACCCATCTGGGCAGGCTGCCCTTTTCTCAGGACTCCTTTAGCCACTTGCAAAGCCTGGCCACATCTTCAGCCTTGGTGGACTTTTCCAAGAGGACCAGAAAATGATGGGGTTGCTTTCCCTGCTGTGGGACATGGTGGCTTCCATCAAGAACCATGACCAACGGCAGGAGAGTGACCGAGTTACAATAATACCTGTCCGTCTATCTCGCAGGAATGTCATCAGTATGAGATGGCCTCATAGATGTGGAAGTCCCTTGAAAGGCATAAAAACACACGTCAAAACAATAAAAGAACAAAGAGTTTTATGACTGCTATGACATCAGAGCATTCCAGTCCAGGACAGTCAGGGCTGTTGACGACAAGCCAAGTTCTCTCTGCAGGGCCCAGGATTTTCACCCAAGTTTTAGCAGATTTGTCTAAAATTGGTGACTCTCCTAGCCAGGGGGAAGAAAATGAAATAGAGCAGTGAGCTCATATTTGGGGTCATATACTACCCCCAATTTTTTCTCTTAGACATGTAGAGACTCACACCTGCTGCTGCTGCTGCTAAGTCGCTTCAGTCGTGTCTGACTCTGTGCGACCCCATAGACGGCAGCCCACCAGGCTCCCCTGTCCCTGGGATTCTCCAGGCAAGAATGTATACAAAATATGCATGTAAGAAATACATACATGCTGTGTAAATGTTGAGAGAGCAAAAAAGTATAATCTAGAAGTAGCTGGAATTTCTCTCGTTGTCTAGATCGGATCTGTTTCCCTCCATCTCCAGCTTTGCAGCAGGGGTGGCCCCAGTCATCCTAAGCCTGCAAGATTTCTGCAGGCTCCCCAGGTTTCCTCTGGTTCCTCTGTCCTTGGGTTTCCATATCTTACAGGAAGTCTGTTTGCTGCTTAATCTGGGCAGCACTGAGAAACTCAGCTCCTCACTGATCTCAGCAATCATTATCCATCCCAGATATGCCAGTAGATTTTGCTGGCTTGGGTGAGAGTGCGGTGGGTGTGCAGGGGGACTGAGTTCACATGGCCACAGTGAAGACAGTGTGAATCAGCTCAGGAGGCGTTGTCTGAAGTAACCACCTCTTTTCAGGGGAGATTGAGAGCTTGTTTTTGAAGCCCTGTTTTTCCTCCCCCTCCTCACTTCCATCTACCTCTGGACACCCCACATCTATAACCCCTTGGTGGTGGTGGTTTAGTCGCTAAGTCGTGTCCGACCCCATGGACTGTAGCCTGCCAGGCTCCTCTGTCTGTGGGATTCTCCAGGCAAATTACTGGAGTGGGTTGCCATTTCCTTTTCCCCCTAAGCCCTTAGGGGAGTCAAATAACAAATTTCCTTTCCTCATCTCAAGCAGGACACCCCCCCTCCCAGCCCTGATGGTGGGTGGGGCTCCCCTCTTCCACATGGCGCTCTTTCAAACAATGAAAACATCTTCCTAAGTGAATCCAGAGAACAAATTATCTTCATCTCCTTCCAAAAGTGTAAAATATTTACATATTACCTAAATCCTTGACCCCATCAGGGCTGAACACTGATAACAAAATCATGCCCCGTATGTTCTTTTTTTTTTTTTTAAAGATGTGTCCAATATGTTTTGACTATAACTTTAAATAGGTCACTTATGAAAGCTTTAGATTGGACACAATTGTCTTGAAGATCTAGCTGAGCTCTGACATCCTATGTTGCTCTGCTATTCTATTGAGAGAAAAGCGGGAAAAAAAAAAGCTTTATTTCTGTTTGAAAAAAAAAAAATGATCATCTGTCTAAAAATAATGTAAGGAGAACACCCACGATTCCTGTCCTTTCTCAAATGTCACATCCTATTGATCTAGGTCAGCCAGGAAGTCACTTAGCGCTTTCTTTAAAAAGTCATATTGTCCGGGGGATGAAGGACATCTTCTTTCACTTCTAATCAGCCAACCCATTACTCCTTGTCTGCATTTGTAGGTTCGCAGAGAAACTTAAGTGGCATGAGTCATGTTCTGAAAATCAAAATGCACACGCAGAGCATATAAATGAGCCACGAAGAGAGTAGGAATTGGAGACACAGTGTGGCCCTTTGTGAAACATGACAACGTCCTGCGGACCAAGGTTTCTGAGTGTTGTTGAACTAAGGAGGGTAATGACAGGGTTCAGGGTTTGCCGGAAAGTGTGTCATGATATGAGGTTTTAGGAGAAGTGCAGCGTGCCTTTAATCAAGCCCACGGGGAGCTTACTAATGGTGCCCTGTTTCTCAGTTGTTTATGCGGTGGGTGGGTGGGCAGTAATCAGACCAGTTCCACTTTCTGTTATGAAAATTCAGAGTGTATTTATCTAATTCTTTTCTTCTCCAAGGAAACATTGACAAATGTTAATTACAGAGATTCTGGTTTTACCTATCCTGAAAGCATGCTCTGGAGCATTACTTTTACTGGGGGTCACCTCTGTTAAGTGGGAACTTGAGTTTGAATGACTTGGCAGGTCACCCTCAAGGGATAATATCTATGTCTTCAAAGGAACCCTTTGGGATCCACCCCTTGTTTTGGGAAAGGTAATATTTTGGCCTGTGGATTCTGGCAGCTGGACAACATCTTGGGAGGATCCCAGCCACACACAGATGAAGGAATTTTTTACATGTTAAGCCTTCCATGTTGCCAAGGTACTTATTACCTTATTTCTGGGGTGATGGCTGTTTGTTCAGTTGCAGAGTGTTATGGCTGAGTCTTTGATCTCATCTCCTGAAGTTAACTGTAAAACTTTTGCATGATCCCGTATATTCCTGGATTACAAAATTACACCATCAGGCAATTCTTATTGTCATGGATAATTGTCTTAAATAGGGGAATAAGTTAGAGGGCTAGAATAAAGAATGAAAGTAAACACTTATGGGGAACATTACGCTTTAGAAAAAGGCATTACAGTGTAACAGTATGGTGAGTCCAATCCCAGATTTATAGTGATTTAATGAAATAAGCAGCAGGCATTGGCTCTAAACATATGTTGACAGAGGCAGATTGGATATCAGAGATTTCTGTTGTAAAGTAGTTATTTTTGTGTCCAAAATGTCATTATCTTCAAAAGATACATAGTCCTTTGAGGTCTGAAAATACTGATAGTTTCCTTTTACTGCTTCTTGAGCTTAGAACTCGTTGTTTTATCTTGGAAGACATTTGCTATTTCTACATTAGGGCATTGTAATAGGATTTACATTTCAGCAGTCAGCAGTCCCAAGACTGTTTGATAGAAATGCTCAGGAAGAATGAGAAGACTTCTTATTCTGGTTGTCATGGATGATGCCTAGGTTTACAAAGGACTTCAGATAGAATGACAGGGAGAATTCATAACCTGATGCTTTTGAGTCAGTTTCCTGTTCTGTTTTTAATTAGAACTAACCCTCTTTTTTTCATTTGCCAAGGAACATACCTTGCCTTAATTTCTTGGGGGACAAAAGTCTGCCAAAAATGGATTAAAAAACAGTTGATTTGGAATCATGTCATAACATAGAACTAAAGGAAAGGGTTGAACTGGCTGCTTAAGCCTGAAACAATCCTCCAGAGTTGGTCCCACTGGTGGCAGAGAAAGACAAAGCAAACACAAATTGTGTTGAAGTGGCAGCAATGTGACCCTAACTTTGAGTATCTGCCAAAGCTGGGATGAAGGATTTCACTTAACGCAACTAGCATTTTATCCCACTGACATAATTAGAAATTTGGGGCCCTTTCCCACACAGGACTATAGGAATCCCTTTTCGATTTGCTTTTAAGATAATAATCACCTCATTATATATCTACAGCTTCCTTGCAACCCTCATCTTTGGTTTTAATACATAGCCTTCCATTGTTGAGCCCCAGCTTTCATGCATTACGGGAGTGTTCAGTGTTTTAAATTATGCCTGGACTTCTCATGCTTCTTTGAGTGCAGACCTAGGAAACTGTTCCTGAATGAAGAGATTCAGCAGTGCTGTTTTAATATAATATTTTCCTTCCATAAGTCTTGAATCCTTCCCCTTATTTATTCAGCTCTTCATTTTTCCCAGCACTAGGATACAAAATTTCAGAGGTCATTTTTTTCCCTTGAAATTCTGCATGCTATGTTGACTTAAAGAAAAATGATTGTATTTCAGTAAGTAATTCATTCAAATTTGAAGAAGGAGATTAGAAAGTTCAGATGTTATTCCAAATGGATGTTTTTTGAAAAGTCAAACTATCAAAAAAAAAAAAAAATGAAGGTAAAATGGAACTAAACAGAAAGCAAAATGCTTCCAGTTTGAATAAATAAAATTTACTAGATTATCTCATTGGATATCAGCCCTTTCAAAATTTCAAGTCCCTAGTCATTGGGAAATCTTGCTCATTTTCTATGGTAGTAACATATAGAGATTGCAGTAGTTAATTGCAATTATTCACTCTAGACAAAGACAAAAAAAAAAAAGAGTTTTTCATCTTCCAGTTTTTTAGTTTGTGTGCAAAGTTGCCATTCCAGATGGGGCCCATTATGCGATGCTGTATTTCAAAGGGAAACATTTCTTAAAGTTGCTAAAAAAAAAGTCTATTAAGGAAATAAGAGCCGCTGAAGGAAAGACACATGTTATATATTTCTTCAATTAGTGGCAAAGTCCTGGTAGTATGATAAAGAACTGTGGGGGTTCTAAGTGAAATACTTGAATCTTCTCTCCTCCTCAGCCACCCAATGCTGTTGTAAAAAGGGAGAGACAATCATTGGATTCAATTCTAGGGGAAAACCATTTCTGATTTTGTAGCTATGAGAACAGAGTTGCACTCTTTTGCTTAATGTGTCATTTATTAAAAGTTTTTCTCAGTAGGACAGCAAGCAATTATGTGAAGCAGCTGGGTTACAAGAAGGCCTGCTCACATGTTATTACACGCAGAGGAATTATGGATTATGGAAAGATGAACAATGTAATTATGCTCATGGAGTGTCACTTATTATTAATTTTGGGGGTGAAATTTGTAATAATTTCATAATAGCTCTAAAAATCAGAGCAAATGTTTGGATTTCTAAGGGTTCTCCAAGGTTTAAAACTGGTCCATGGGTTTAATTTTGTCAAAATGTGGTCCAGTGCCTGACAGTGCTCAGTGTTTCAAGGGGAATGAAATCCTACAAAGGCTGAAGACAAAGTCTAAAACGTTTAATTTGAAATTTCTCATTTCATTAACTCTCATCTGTCACAACCCATTCCCTTGCTGGGATCCTATAGAGATGGATTCAGAAGAGGGTAGCCCACAGCTGCCTTGCAATTACCCTGAGTAACTCTGCAAAGGTGAAAAGAGGCTGTACTCATGGAAGTCAATTAACATCTTTCCTGGTTCCACCTGGCAATTATTTGAGACCTATCGTCTTCCAGAGACCTGCCAGTCACTCAGAAATCAGGGTGGTCTTTGCCTTTCTAGAGCCCCTTCCTTCGACTGTTCAAACTCCTTTCTCTTATTCTTCCCAACGCCTGTTCCACCCTCTTCCTTCTTGTTTCTTGTTGGCAGTATTGCTAATTAGGCCGCTTTTTCAAACAGAATGAGAAGTCTCTTTTGCCAGGTAAGTGGGTGGTATTTGCAGTAAGTAATTAAAGTGGATTCACTGAATTAAAAAAGCCTAATAATAACAATAGCAAAACAACAACAACAACAAGTGTGGGCAAAAACTTAAGTCACAGAAATGAAGCCACGCTAGTAAATGATCCAGTGGCCTGAAAACTCTGCAGGTGTAGATGTTTGAGTTGCTGGACAAGTGGCTCTTTGGCCATCTAACATAAAGTAAAAAATAAAGGAATACAGAGTCATCATTATCTCAAGTTTAGTGTATTTTAAAGTTTCCCAGCTGCTATATAGTGATAGAGCTTTAATTTTTACCTTTAAGGATGTCTTTTCCAAATGGCAATAACTTAATGTTCTTAGCCTCTAACTGCAGTATGTGTGTGAGTCATTCAGTCATGTCTCTGTGACCGCATGAACTGTAGCCCACCAGGCTACTCTATCCATGGAATTCTCCAGGCAAGAATACTGGAGTGGGTTGCCATTCCCTTCTTCAGGGGATCTTCCTAACCCAGGGATCGAACCCAGGTCTCCTGCATTGCTGGCAGATTCTTTACCATCTGAGCCACCAGAGAAGTCCAGTAGATACTATTGAAAGTTCAAATGAGGTTAAAAAAAAAAAATCCCTAAAAATTGCCAGTGGAAAAATCTGCTAAAACGTAATGCTTACTTTTCCAGCCCTTAAAAAAAAAAACAAAACTGAAGTATAGTTGATTTACAGTGTTGTTCTAGCACTTTATATATGACACAAACATAAATCACAGACACCCATCTATGTAAATACATTTTTGTGTGTGTGAAAATCGATTGAGTCAACATTATTTGCCAAACACCTATTAAGTTCTAGGCCGTGGCATACCATGATGAATGAAAACACATGTAGTCCCTCCCCTCATGGAGCTTACAGCCTACTGCAGGAGAGAGACATTAATTAAAGGATCATGTAACTGAATATAGTACTTCAAATGTGACAAGTACCATAAAGAAGAGGTATATATAGAAGACCATTTATTAGGGAACGAGGGCTTAATCTAGGATGTCAGAAAAGGTTTCACTGGGGAAGTGATGATACTGAGTTTAGATTTCAAATAAGATGGGGATGAGGGGGAAGGAGGGATCCAGAGCAGCTGAGTAGCTTGATTGGAGCCTTTGTGATAGGAAGGAGCATGCACACTGAGAAAGTAAGCGGTGGGTAAGAAGCCAGACTTTGTGGGGCAGAGTAGATGCCGGGGAGGTCTTGGCTCTCGGCCCTGAAGTAATGGATGCTGGGATTCAGGCACGAAGGTGGCACATGTTTCGTCAAGCTCAGCCCAGCTTCAGTGTGGAGACTGATTGGAAGGAGCATAGATTCACGGGGGTTAAATGAGAGGCTGTCATGGTAGAAGGGAGAGAGTTGCTGCGAGTGTGAACTAGAGTAGCGGTGCTGGGGCTGGAGGAAGAGAACTTGATGATGATTTGTATGTGAGGTGGGGAGTAAGAGAGGAGCCAAGGGAGCTTCTTTCCCTGGTGTTTGCTGTGGTTGACTTTCAGGCTTTTTGTCCATTTGACTATACTGCATGCATGTGTGTGCCCAATCGCTAAGTCATGTCTGACTCTTTGCCACCCCATGGACTACAGCCCACCAAGCTCCTCTGTCCATGGGATTTTCCAGGCGAGAATACTAGAGTGGGTTGCCATTTTCTCCTTCAGGGGATCTTTCCCACCCAGCGATCCAACCCACGTCTCCTGTATCTGCTGCATCGGCAGCTGGATCTTTACCACTGAGCCAGCTGGGAAGCCCATTTGACTATAGTGCTCTCCCTCTTTTTTCTTACTAATTTGTACGATATATTCATACATTGTGAATATTATCCCTTCTTCTGTTACATGTTCCAGATATTTTCTTCTGGTCTCTTCCTTGTCTTTCTTATTTTACAGTATTTTTTAATGATTTACATAGTTATACTTGTCAATTTATTTTTTTCTTCCAAATTTTGTGCCTTCTGTGCTTTTCTGATAATGTCTAATTGGTTTTTAAAATTCATTTGGAACTTATATGTTATGAAGTAGGGATTGGTCCTGTATTTTCTAGATGGGTATTAAATTGTATTTATACCATTTAGTCTCTTTTCCCAATTAATTTAAAATAAAACCCCATATACACATATTCAGCAGATATTCCTTACATTATTCTAATTCATTGTTCTAGGTGACTTTCCTGTGCTAATTATGCACTGTTTTAATTAGCATGTGTGTGTGTGCTTAGTCCTCAATTGTGTCTGGCTCTTTGTGCCCCCAAGGACTGTAGCCCACCAGGCTCCTCTGTCCATGGGGATTCTCCAGGCAAGAATACTGGAGTGGGTAACTATGCCCTCCTCCAGGGGCTCTTCCCAATCCAGGGATCGAACCCAGGTCTCCCACATTGCAGGCGGCTTCTTTACCATCTGAACCACCAGGGAAGCCCAAGAATACTGGAGTGGGTAGCCTGTCCCTTCTCCAGGGGATCTTCCTGACCCAGGAATCGAATCGGGGTCTCCTGCATTGCTTATTTTAATTAATTAGGGCTTCCCAGGTGGCCCAGTGGTAAAGAATCTACCTGCCAGTGCAGGAGATGCAAGATTGATCCTTGGGTTGAGAAGATCCCCTGGAGGAGGAAATGGCAACCCACTCCAGTGTTCTTGCCTGGAAAATTCCACGGATAGAGGAGCCTGGCAGGCTCCATTTGTAACAGTCCATGGGGTTGCAAATAGTTGGACATCACTGAGCATGCAGTCACACATTTAATTAATTAAAAATATTTTGTATTCCTCTGGTACATTTTCTCTTAGACATCTAGAGAATCAGCTAGTCAGTTCTATGAAAGGAACTCTTGGGATTTTGCTTGAGATTGCAGTGAATTTATAGATTAATTTAGAAAGAATTGGCATTTTTTGTTACAACATTGAGTCTTCCTACCTAGCAATATGGCATATCTCTCCATTTATTTCAGTGGGGTGCGTCTTCTTTTATGTCCTCCCGTAAAGTTTTATATTTTTATTTATATAGATCTTAAGGCAAAGGTATTTTGTTTTACTTGAATTACCTTAGAGTTTCCTACTTTGTGACTTCAGTTAAGTGTGTATATTTATAAATACTATTCCATCTTCTCCATGTGATTAAGATGTGTCCTCTGTCTCTTAAAAGGTTTGACATCGGTTCCAGGCAGGAGGATAGGGGTAAGGTGGATTTTTCTTTTCTTGGAGTAATTACCTTGATGGAGACTTTCAGATCAATCTCTCTGCAAGTGATAGCCTGCCTTCTCTAGCACACGGTTTAATGTGAGTGGAGGTTATGTATCTGTGCTCTGTATCTACATCTTTCGAAATGCACTGTCTAATGATTTGGAGATATTCCAGCATAATTTCTCTGTTGGTACATGTTCAAGGCCCAGCAGAAGAATCACTCATCCTTAACCTTGTTTGTTTATCTGCTTGCTGATCTTTCTCTTGACTGCTACCTCTTAAATGCGTTGAAGGGTCAAGGGAGTCTAGAAAGCCCTTAAGGACCAACCCTAAAGTTCATCTTCTGTGCTTCCGAAAGACATTCTCTTCTTGCCCCTTCTGCTCCGGCAAAGAAGGGAGTTATCAATAGATGTTATGGTTGATAATGCACACAGAGCATGCACAAAAAATAGATCAAAGACTCTGAACATGTTTATCTGTTTGATGGATCCAGCTTTCTTTGTTCACACAGTTTCGCTCAAAACTGTTCTTTCAGTGTCCAAGCTAAGCTTGTGTCTAGTGATGCAGACTTGATTTAAATTAGAGAGACCCGGTAAGCGCCCTGGCTGAGCTGGGAGGGACAAAGCTGGCTTTCGTCAGCCTCTTTCTATCATCTCTGTGTCCCCTCAGCCTCTTTGGTTTTCTTGCTTGTGAAGCTCTGTCAATGATACTGGTGTCTTTGTTTTGTAGACGTAGCCTGGGCTCTGCAGTGGTGATGGCCTGCCGCTTACTATCGATTTCTTTGGGTGTTAATATTTTCCTATTATGCCTGTTGTCTGGCCCTCACTTCTCTGCCTGGTACTGTAATACACAGCTTTCAGTATTCTGATGGGATAGCATGGGTCTGCTATCACTAGCTTGATTTTTTTAACAGGAAGCTCAGACAATAAAGGCCTTGAGAAAGCAAATGTGAGAAATGCATGCTTCTGTCTAGGGACATGAGTGCAAAAACAAAACAAAACAATACTGTCTATTTTGTTAGTTTCTGCCACCCTGTTTTTACAGTAAAGAACTAGAACCCTTCCCTGCACCCTGGGCATGAGCAGAGAAATTGGCTGCAGCCATCAGAGGCTGCACTTTGAGATATAAAATGTTTTCTGATAAATGTGTAATTATCACCTGTTGTCTGCTTTCTCTCCTGCTGCTCAATTAGTAAATGCCTTCTTGATTTAAGGAGTACATCTTGAATACTACTACTATTACTTCTACTACTAACAATAACAATAAATGTGCATTTAAAAGAGAAATTCATAAAACCTAGTGACAGGTAACTATTAATCCCTCCTTTGTGCATTAATTGAACCTAAGTAGATAACATATACGGCTTTGTTGGAACTGGCTCCGTGTGGAGCAGGTTTTTGAGGAGGGGATCTCTGTTTTTCTTCTGACTCAGTCAATGAGGTTTTATCTAAGAGTGACATGTTAATGAGACTTTAAACGGGATTTGGGGATTTCAGGGGAAGAGGAACATTTAAGAAAGGATCATAAGTTTTCATTGTTCTAAAGGGGGGAAATGTGGAAAGTCAGAAGTGGTCTCTATTTTAGCTTCTAGGCAATGTCAGATATCTGGTTTCTAGCTTGCTTTATAGAGTCCTTCTTACCCTACTCTGTAGCAGTTACCCAGTTGTTCTTGCTGATTCCTCTTTCTTTGCCCTGGGTCTTCAGTGATATTCTTCTCCGCTCTCACATGTCTCATCCTCCCATTGTGTACTGAATTCCACAGTTGTGTTCCTTCTTTTATAATCAGAGTTTTGGCTTGGCACATGGTTGTCTACTTTGAAACTATATTTCTCAGCCTCCCTTGCAGCTAAAAGTCTGCCTAAAAGTTAAGTTCCACTTAAGAAGTTCTCCCAGGAAATTTGGAAGAAGAGAGCTGGGCTTCCTTTGGATCCCCACTGTCTTAATGACCAGCCAGACCGTGGGTTTCCTGCATTGACTTCCGATCCCCTCTTAACTGGTTGTCAAGAAGCAGTGTGGGTCGTGGCCCCTTCTTGATCTCGTGTCTCATCTCTGAGTGCTGCTCCTCATGTCCATTTTCCTGCTTCCTGCTGCACTAGGGGCTTCAGATTAGACTCTGGGCTGTGGCTCTAGTTGTGCCTTTGAGTTAGCAGGCCCCATGCTAGGTTTCTGGGTTGCTCTAGACATCTCTCACTCTTTTCAGTGGTTTTATAAACCCCTCGGTCCCTGTATTAAACTCATTTTGCTTCAAAATACATGGAGTTAGTTTTCAATCCTGCCCTGATCCTATGATAAATAACATTAATTATGTCCATGCCCATAGAATAGGCGGGCAAGGATGGTCCTCATGGAGGAACCACCAGTGAGTTTCGTGGGCCAGGCTCCTGGTGACGCCCTTGACCTTCTCTCATTGACTCATCCCACCCACCCTGCGGGGCAGGCATCACTGCCATCTTACTGAGGTCTCTCTCTCAAGAGGGCTGGGGAGGTCTGTAACAAGTCTGTGGCCACAGGGGTGGGAAGGGAAATCCCGTGCTTTAAGCCTTCTCTGTCACCCCAACTGTGAGCAGAAATTGTTAGGATGTCAGAAATCAGTGCTGCCGACTGAGATGCCAAAACAATGTCTTTCACTTTCACATGGAGAAACTGAGTCTGTCAGAGGGACGTGACCTCATTGCTTTAACTCTTCCCCATGAGCCGGATGCTCTGCACAGTGTGGTTAGACCCATGCCCTGAACCCACGGTGGGACCTGAGGCCTCCGTGTGATGTGATGTGTTGCTCTCACAGCCTCCCCCTCACTACCCTCATTCTCCTTCTAGGGAGGAGTGGGTGCTCTCATCAGTCCCTAATAAGAACTGCCAGTGGCTGAAGAGTTTAGTACACTCTATTTAAAAAATAAAATAAAAGCAGCAGTGCATGTATTGTGAACACTTGGGAGGCTCTCACAAGGCAGGAGTGGACACGGGCACGGAGGCCACTCCCTGCCGCAGCCCGGTTCTCTCTCCCGTTCCTTCCTGCATCCCCGGCTTCCCCTTCCTTGGCTGGAGTTGTTGAAGGCCTGGGAGGCTCCCCTCTCTGTGTTTCTCCCACCACCCAAGTCCTTGTGTCCCGCTCTCTGTGTCTGGCTCCTTTTACTCTGCACTATATTCAGGATTGACTTTTTCTCCAGCCAGAGTCATGAGACAGACACTTTGGGTTTGGGGTGAAGTAAAGCAGGCCTTCTCTGCTGTGTTGCGATTCTAGGGCGTTTCAGCCATTCTGACTTAAAGGCATTTTCCATGGGTCTCAGCTTCTCAGAGTTTTTACTAAGATGCGGGGAAGGGGAGTCAGGAAACTAAGTAGGAAATATTAGCTGGCCTGATTTTGCCTTTATTGTGCGCATATACCCTGAGAGATCTTGAGGAAAAGGACTGGCGAGGCCAAAGCAGAATTTAGGGACTGCGATGGTACCGTTTTATGATCACTCCTTATCAGCTCTCTGCACAGCCGTCCCTGGAAGGTCCTCTGTCCCATGCGTGCCCCCCCCCACTTGAGTGCAGTCTTTCTTCTGTGAAGCCTCAGCTCAGTGGTTACCGCCTCTGTGAAACCTGGCAGACAGCATTAATCCCTTCGTCTTCAGCAGCCCACAAGCTTTGTTGACACAATAGAAATACTACTACAGCACTTAGCACAGTGCGCTGTGAAAAGCTGTTTGCTTATCTGTGTCTCCCACTACATATTGACCTCCTTAAGGAGAGTGACTGCATCTTACTCATCTCTTAATCCGCCACAGCTAAATAAATATTTGCTAAATCAAGCCAAATTCCTATACCAATTCAATGTAACATATCAAAGTACAGAGTTCTTGGATTTTTAGGACCCGTTGATTGTACAATCACCTTTGATTTAAGTAGTGTTTGGGATGTATTCCATGTCCATGTGTGATATTGCCTTAAATGTATTGCTCATGAACATGGATTCTGGAGCCCAGCTCCCCACTGTGAGTGCTGGTTCCACCATGGCCAATCTCTGTGACCTTGGTTGGACAAGGGTCTTAACTCTTCTTTGGTTTCCTCACCTTTAAAATGTGGCTGAAGATAGTATTTATCTCATCACAGGGTTGTGAGAAGATTCAATCAATGAACATTTGAAGAGCATCTAAAGTACATCCTGGCAGACGGTAAGTGCTATCTAAGTATTTGTTGTTATTGTTATCTGGATACCACTTAGAATAAAGTGTAAAACTGAAATGTACACCTTAAACTCATTTTAAAAAGCTGGCTTGAACAACTCTTAGAAATTGCGTAGAACAATTTCCACAACGGCAGCTGCTTCCGAAGCTGGCTCTTCTTTCTCTGGACACTTGAAAGGTTACTCCTGCCCCACCCATGAGGACTCTGATTCTCTTCTTGCAGTATCATTTTTCTTCCTGTTTGTCAGTCTTATTTTCACTTGAAGGGCCAGCCCAGTGTCTTGTATGCTTTAACATCACCTGGCAGGAAATCTAACCAACAGTAAGTACCTAATAAAATGGTAAATGAACCAATGAATCACCAAGAGAACCCACACAGAACACCTGGAAACAATGAATAGATACTATATATATGCTGATACTTGGAGTTAGAATCAACAAATTAACAAACAAGCCCCTGCTCCAACTCTTGACAGGCACATAGTCTCATTTTGGAGACAGGGCTAAATGGGTCTCTGGTTGCCTATACATCTTTTGCCTGTTTTCTTTATTACTTTACCCCTTCTCTTGTCCAAACTGAAATATGGACAATTTTCTCTATGCCCTTCTTCATTATTAATCCATTGACACTTCTTGCTCTCTGCCTTCATCTTACTGCCCTAAAATCCACTCTCCTGCTTGAGTGAGTCCTTGGCTTGTACATGGCAGCTGTCTTATCATCTTCTATATATCCAGATTGTTCAGCTAACTATTTATACTTTTGATGCCATCTTTCTTACTCATGTGCTCTGCTCTGTGAAGGCATGAGTTTGCCTACATTATTATTACTCCAGGACTCTTCCAGGTGCTATAATTGGAAACCATTTAATAAATGCTTTTGGATTAAACATTGGTACTTACCTTGGGTGACTTCAATATGTGAGGATAAATAAGATAGATGATATGGCCTGTATGATCATTTATTCTTTCACTTCTTGAAAACCTATAGAGTTTATATCACACGTGTAGTGCCAGATATTGACAGTCTAACTGGAAAGACAAGATTAAAAGATGCTAAAATACATCATAACTTGCAAAATTGTTTGATACAGCATTGGAGGTGTTCAGTGAAAGGACCTTCAACTGGGGAAGGCCAGAGTGGTCACAGTTGATTTTCGTGCAGGGAGTAGAAAGGACAGAAAGATTCAAGCTCGTGATGGTAAGGTAGTCAAGTGTTCAAGAAGAGGAGTATGGCAGAGAGGCAGGAGTGAGCATGCCATGTGTAGGAGTGAGACCAGTTTGACGGGAATGGAGAACAGGAAACTTTGAATGCCAGGTCCACATATTTAATATGGACAGAATCAGATTTCTGAGACAGGAGGATTGTGATGGACTCAGTAGGGGAAGATAATCTAAATTTTGAAAATAGGATTGAAGAACAGAAAACATAACTTGAGGGAGGCCCACGGGGAACCCCAGTTTCAATGAGTCAAGATGGCAGCATGGGAATGGAGAGGAGATGGGAACATGAAGATATTAGGAAAGAGAAGCAGAGCCTGGCAGATCTTCCTTCTTGTTCCTTAATTAGGTTTCTGGCACATTTTTGGCTTGTGGGAAGCCTATGGCTGCTTTTATATCACATTTCTGTAATTACTCTGGGCCCCATCTCACCTTAGCCCTCCTTATAAAGTATTCACGTAGAATACAAACCCATAGAGATGTGTTAGGTGATGTGATGGTTAGTTTTCTGTGTCAGTTTGCGGGGCCTACAGGATGCCCAAAGAGCTTATTAAACATTAGTTCTGGGTGTGTCTGGAGTGTTTCTATGATGAGATTAGCACTCAAGTCAATGGATGCAGTAAAGAACACTGCCCTCCTGAGTGTGGGTGGCTGTCATTCAGTCTGTCCAGGAGAACAAAAGGTAGGGGAGGAGGATATGCCACTTTTCTCCTGCCTTGCTGTGGAGCTGGGACATCTCATCTCATCTTTTCCCTGCCCTTGGACTGGGATTTACGTCATTGACTGTCCTTATTTTCTGGCCTTTAGGCTCAGACTGAATGACCTCATTGGCTTTCCTGAGTCTCCAGGGCTTATAGAGGACAGGTTTTGGGGGTTTCTCAGCCTCCAATAATTGAGTGGATTCTTCAAAATAAATCAGTCTGTCTCTGTCTCTGAAAAAATGTATATATTCAATTTCTGTTTCTCTGGAGAAGTCTGACTAATACAGGGAGGGAAAAATTCAATCACGTGAAGCACAGGTCTCTGTTATTGGACCTGTGCTTATGATGGTGATGTGTGTTCATGAAATGCCCAGGAAGACCCTGCACAGCTGGCTAGCTGGCTAGGACTTCAGGGAACCATCCTTGTTACAGTGTGCTTTCCCTGGTAGCTCAGCTGGTAAAGAATCCACCCTCCATGTGGGAGACCCCGGTTTGATTTCTGGGTCAGGAAGATCCCCTGGAGAAGGTATAGGGCACCCACTCCAGTATTCTTGGGCTTCCCTGGTGGCTCAGACAGTGAAGAATCCACCTGCAATATGGGTGACCTGGGTTCAATCTCTGGGTTGGGAAGATCTGGAAGAGGGCATGGCAACCCACTCCCGTATTCTTGCCTGGAGAATTCCATGGACAGAGGAGCCTGGCAGGCTAGAGTCCATGGAGTCACAAAGAGTCAGACACAACTGAGCGACTAACACTTTCACTTTTCACATAATGAATGACAGATGTCTGACATGCTTTCCGTCTCCACCACACCCGTCTGCACTCCTAGCAAGAAAATAAAAATGGAAGCGCATAGAGGTTAGGAACCAACCAATCACCAGTTCCTCTCCGTCACCGCTCCCCTCCCCATTCCCTTTCTGCATGTTTGTATATGAGTTCTTTGTGACATTGTTAATTGTCTGAAGACAGCTTAATGAAGCTGCTTTGAGTCTGGTAAGGACTCAGCTTTCTCAGCCACAGAGGTACTTGACAAACATCAGTTATATTTTCTCCCTGTTCTCTAAAGATATTTTAGCCTGACATATTGTTAGCCTTCATAGAAGCTGCTAGTATTCTTTGCTGCTGTTTTGTGGTGATCAGTTTTCTTGAGGTTCAGCTTGTTGTGAGGGCCTGGTATGTCTGGCACTTTTCCTTATGCCTGGCAGAAGTGCTCACTAAGCAGTGGTTGAAAGAATGAATGAATAAATGAATCCCCTGGAGTGCTAGAACCAGAGGCGAACTACTCATACAAGCAACACAACTTTGTGACTGATCGTGGTTTTTGAAGAACTAAAAATAAGTGTACAGCATAAGTTCAGAAATAGGTAAAGTAACTTGGAATATGGGAGAAAATGTAGCTTAAGCATCAAGTATATTTATGTTGACTTTAAATGATAATAAATGGAGGAATGGCCAAACTGGTATAGTGTCCATGTCACAGAACTATAGAATTTAGGGGTCATTTACTCAGATCCTGTAGGCTTTTTAACTGATGTTTAGAAGAAAGAAGTTTTTCCATGGCACTGTGTCTGATGATTGTACCTGAAATAGAATCCAAAATGGGTATCCCCAAGTCTGCCCAAAGAATGCTGCTTTTGGAGATTCATCCATCAGGGACCCCTCCAGGAGATGTGCAGATGCTGTTAGAACTTGCAGGACCCAGACTACTCTTCTCCAAAGGTCTTTGGCCAACAACTCTTCCTGAAGCTTTTTTTGGTTAATATTGGTTAATGAAGATCTATTGGTTAATATTGGTTAATGAAGATCTATTTCACTTCTAGAAATAGTGCTAGCAGCAGGATAAAGATCAGAAAGAGGGCTAGGAAATGTGGGGACACTGGTGATGGTGGTGGGGGTGTGTGTGCCTAAGAGCCAAGGTGATGGTGGCACAAGTTGTCATGGACTGAATATTTGTCTCATCCTCAAATCCACAGGTTGATGTCCTGACCCCTTATGTGAGGGTATTTGGAGGTGAGACTTTGGGAAAGTTATGAGATTTATATGAGGTCATGAGGGTGGATCTCCAAGATGGGATTTAGTGTCTTTACGGGAAGATAAAGATGCCAGATCTCTCTCTCGTCCATAGGAAGACATGGATGTCACAGAAGGCAGATGTCTACCATCTTTCAAATCTATCAACACCTTAATCTTGGACTTCCCAGCTTTCAAGACTGTGAGACATAAATGTTTGTTGTTTAAGGCAGGCAGTCTGTAGCTTTTCGTTATAACAGCCTGAGCAGACTAAGACACACATTGATGCTCTGAGAATTTGGAGAGTACCTTTCTGCTGCTGGAGCAGAAAATAAATACAAGCTTCCAGTGAACCAGATATTCCGGAGAGTATTTACTAACCTATTCAGAGGTTGCTTTTTTTAAGGATGTATTTGAACTGGGACATGATATAAAGTAGGACATTTTTTCCCCTGAGTATGGAGAGGCAGAGAAAATTACCCTGAGAGAGAGAAGAAAGAAGCAACCTCACAGAGCAGAGCAAAGGCTAGCAGTGACCCCCTCAGTGTTGGAGGGTAAGAATGTCTGTTTCTGCTCGCTTCCCATCTGAGCCTCATTCCTCTTGTTCCTCCTACTTGCCTGAAACTAATTTAAATGTTTTTTGTTTCTTGCAATCAGATAGTCCCTGGCTAATACCTGGAGTTATAAATTGCAGTTTTTTGCTTTCCTTCTCCCACAACAAACCCAAACACCTAATCCAAGAAAGTAAAGAAAAGCAAAATCACCAACAATTAATGCAGCAGCGATTAAGCATTTATATGAAATTTTGGTTTCATTAATTGTTTGCAAACTGATCTTCCAGTCTGTCATTGATACTTCTATATCAAAACACACTGTACATTCTTAAGACCCAAATTAATAATTTTTAAACTTATTTCAAAGTTAATGTCCATGGATATGTAATAGCTTGGTCTATTTGCAGGTTAACATTAAATGTAAAGCGGGCTTCCCTGGTGGCTCAAACAGTAAAGAATCTGCCTGCAATGTGGGAGACCGACGTTCCATCCCTGGGTGAGGAAGATCTCCTGGAGAAAGAAATGGCTACCCACTCCAGTATTTTTGCCTGGAGAAATCCATGGGCAGAGGAGCCTGACGGGTTACAGTCTATGGGGTCGCAAAGAGTCGGACATGACTGAGTGACTAACACACACACATTGTGTAAAGAACATGGACAGTTTTGCTCGCTGGTGGCTCAGTCTGTCGTAGCTATGGAGCACTGGCCAGTCAGTTAAGTTCTTTGGATGTCAGTTTCTTTCATCATTCCTAAAATGGAGACAAGTCTTTTCACCATAGAATTGTTATGAAAGGTAAATGACAGTCTACATAAATTACAGTTGTTCAACTCATAATGGCTCTCAACAAATGGTTATTCTTTACTTCTTCTTTCTTTTTTTCTTACCGTGGCAAGATGAGTTCCATCCATTGATGTAAATGTTAGTCCTCTACTTACGTAGGAACTTCAAACACATCAATTACTTGGCTTATTTTTGCTAAGCTCCAAATAGATGTCAGTTGACTTTTGCATTATTACTCACAACCCTTTGTCAAAGTATATTGCCTTATATTATTTGAAATGAATTATTTCATTATTCCCCAACCTCAGAAAGAGAAGAAGGATTTTTCCAAAAAGGCAGTTGACTAAATGTGTATCTTGACTCAAAGAGTTGCCTGCAAGTTGTCTCTGTATGTTATGGAATGATGACCGTAGCGTGAAGGGAATAGTAAGTTCTTTAGGAGAGCAATAGAATGGCATCTTCTTAGATTCATTCATTTTTATAATCAGCTAGAGGGATCCTGACTTGATTTCAGTGTGATTTAGTATATAATTGGATTAACCTCTGCACTCCATTAAAAACCAATCAGGTCACTTGCCCTGCAGGAATTTTGCTTTTATGAAGAAGTCATCATTTCAGAGCCCCTCACCTTTTTTTTCTTGTGGATGAGTTATTTAGCCTACAGCTTCCCTGGGTTTTCCTTATTGGTGCCTTCATATATAAATTTGAATATGAACATGAGTAAATTATAGATTCCCTGTTGGCTATGGCTTTGTTCTTTGGAGTGGAGATGAATTTCTCAAAGTTCTTTTCATCATCTATCCTGTGGATTCGATCACTGGAGAAGTTGAGAATTATTATGCAGAGTATGAGTCTGGGTTTAAGAAGAGATTGGAATATGTTTTAACAGGAGATGTAAAGTAATCATCATGCAGATTATTGAGAGAAACAGCTCCATGACTCAAATGGAACAACAGAGTACCCGTGATTAATTCTGAGAGTATAAAGCCCATACCCTATTTCTTCTTTACTTACTGTAAGCCTGTACACGTTTGGGCTTGATAAGTGTGCTTTCTAATAACATTGCTAACATTGCTAATAACTTTAACACTAGGCATCCATTTTAGGAAATGAACTCTCATAGTTTGGCACCAGTAATAATAACAACAATAGAAATAAGACTGAAAAAAACAAGAATGAGGAGGATTACTACCTCCTGAGCACTTGCTTAATGCCTGGCATTGTGCCCAGCATGTGACATGCTCATTGGCGCTTAACACTCAGAGCCACCTTTTAAAACGGGTTCTATTGTTATTTCCTCTTTACCACTGCTGAAATCAGATGAAGTTACTTGCCCAGGAACACAAAACTAGTATACGGTATAGTGAGGTTCAAACCCAGGCAGTCTATTCTGCTGGGTAATTCCACCAATACTTGACATCTAATTCCACAGAAGAGTATTAGCTGAGCAAAATCAGACTGAACTTATCAGTGATGTGGGAACTATTTAGCAAATAGGAAATTTAGAGCAGTGGGAAATCTCTCCATGAGTGACAGATGTTGTTGAACACAAAACTTCTTAACAGACTGCTTGCTTCATTGGTCAAATTCAGTTTTAGAAAGGTGCTGATTCACTGACACAGTTGCTTTGCATTATGGCCAGATGCTGATTCAATACTTGAGAGTGTTGCCTTTGGATTCAGTCTAATGGGAAATTAACAAGTGACTTCTGGGGAAAGCAAAAAAAAAAAAAAGAAAGAAAGAAAGAAAGAAATGGCTAGGGTGGGTTACAGATAATAATCTTGTTCATCAAGGAACTGCCAGTCCCCCACCCCCACCCCGTCCTCCCCTAAAGGCATCTCAGTGATGGCCAGTTGCTTTGTCTTGGTTGACACAAAACTCTGTTGTTTGTCCAGCTGTTGCCAAGTGACGCTTTGATATTTGCATAGCCAGGAAGTGCTGGAAACTTGGGCTCCAACATTGCCCTGTCTTATTTTTATAGTAATTAGGAGTTAAAAATTATTTTTAGGTTTCTGACAAGAATTATTTATTGCAGCTTCTATTTTAACTTTGTAAATAAAGTTCTATTTCCTGGTTGCTTGGAATGAGAAGTTTATGACTTATAGCATCTCCTGGAAGATGAAGTGGACTTCTGTGTGGAGTTTATGAGACAACTTCCAGGACTGAGTAGCAGGGAATGCTCCATGGAAAAGCCTTGGGACATACTTGGGAAGAATTACTCACTATTACCTGTAAAAGTATAGCACTTCTCTTGTTTTCATTTTTTCCAATGTGTGAAGACTGGTAATTTCTATGGAATCAGAACAATCTCTCCTTTGCTTTGATAGCTTAGTAGAATAAAGACTATATGTTGCTTTGGCTCTCAGTCTTTCTTGGTTACATATCAGCTCTAGTTCTTCAGCGTACTGCATGTATTTCATCTTTGAATCAAGTTAGAATTCACTCAGAAGATATTACAATGTGCCTTTGTATTACTTCTCTTGCTGTCTTTGTTATTTATATAATACTGTTTTTAAATGTTACTGTTTATTTTTCTTTTTCATATGATCTCATTAGGTTTGATTTGGAAAGGACGTGATTAAGATCAAACCATTTGATATGTCTTGTATATGCTTGCTCTGTAATGAGCAGTGTGAGAGGGATTCCAGAGTATAGTAGCAAAAAAGTCACCAATGAGAGTCTTTCATAGAAGGAGGAAGAAAGAAAAAGGAAAGGGCATCCTAAAATCTGTATCATCACTTAGAAATGTACTCTGTTTTTCTCCTAAGTTTAGGATTAGAAATATTGATTTCTTGTCTATAGAATCAGCACCAGAAATATCAGTGAATTAGCCACTAGTGCCTCTACCTTGGGAACTTTCAAAATTGAATGTTTCATATTCTGTTCCCCTGGTAGGTTAAAAAAATGCTGATCTTACTTGACATATTGCATAAGTTAACAGTTTCTGAAAAGTGCTATTGACTTATCAGAAACAATCTCTAAATGCATAGCAAATGCAAAGTCATATTCAAAGAAATTGACTGTAAGAAATCTGGTGCGATGTGATTTCAATGTGCCTCTAAAGTGTGGGGCTTGAGCTTGTAGTTTTCTACTGGATTAAGAAGACATGTGAGATTGCTAGCGGGAATCTTCTCTACAGCACAGGAAACTCAGCTTAATGCTCTGTGATGAACTAGATGGATGGGATGGGGGGTGGGGTGGGAGGGAGGCCCAAGAGAAAAGGGATATATATATGTATATATAGCTGAGTCACTTCATTGTACAGCAGAAACTAACCCAACCTTGTAAAGCAACTATCTTCCAATAAAAAAAGGAAGATGTGTGAACTGGAACTGGAAACAGAACAGAACCACTGATGGTTTTGTTTTCTTCTACCCCATTCTCTTGGCCTCTAAGTGTACTTGTTTATAGTGTGGCTGAATAAGGGAGATGGATAGTTTTTAGCGTGTGGCCGTCTCAGTTTTAAGTCTCCACCTGGGCTTTTCTCATCTCTGGGAGGTCACAGAGGTAGGTCCTCTGCCAGTAGTGACTTGGTGTGTGTAGGGGGTAGGGTGTACCATCAAATCTCATTCCACTCAGGTGAATGTAAGCACTGCTGAGTGCCTTCCTGGCTCTTGGCTGGAGGCTTCAGTTTCCCTATCTTCGGCACCTTTCGTAGGTCTGTTTACAACATGGCAGCTTGTTTCCGCAGAAGTGATGAAGGGAAGAAGGAGAGAGAGAGGGCAGGGGAGGGAGAGAGGGAAGGAGAGGAAGAGAGGCAGAGAAGGAGAGAGGGAAGGAGGGAGGCAGGGATTAAAGGAAAAGCAGGAGAGTACCCAAGAAGCCACAGTCTCACATATCCTAATCTCAAGAGTAATGTGTCATCGCTTCTGCCATTTTCTGCTGGCCATATAGACCAAATCTAATACAGTGTGGGATGAGACTTCAGGGGTGTGAATGCTAGGAGGCAGGGATCATTGGTGGCCATTTAAAGACTAGATATCATCAGATGCTGTTTATGATTTGGGTACCTTTCCAGTAAAACTTTACTGTTTTGTGTTGGTAAAGGATAGAGGAAGTATTCTGGGTGTTGCGTGGTGTTCATACTGAGTGTTGTCTTTACTTGTCATTTAAAATGATGGAACTATGTTTTATTCTTTCATTCTGATCACTTTGAACATATGATTAATTTTTTTTAAACTGATAGTTGACAGCAACATATCTCAGAATGTAGCTTTATAACTGGTTGCTGCCACATGCATAATATTCATGATATAAAGTATCCATATAATGCATGTATACCTAAAAGTAGCTTTAAATTCTCAGAAACTTTTGGTCAGTTTTAATATGTGAGATTAAACTTGCCTCTTCTTCACTTTTTCTGGGTTATTAGGTCTTGTTTCTCTTAAATTGTAGCCAGTTTGCTGTAATTCTTAATACCTTGCCTGTACTGAAGATACCTTACTTTAACCCATGGGCTGGACTTAAACAGCTTGAGATCTTAATGTCCAAATTATGCCTTGTACAGCAGAAAGATGTGTGTTAATAGGTCCTGACACCACACTGTATTCCATCAGCTACTTTTATGAATTAACATTCTTTGGAGTATGGGTTATAGATGAACTATGAAAGAAATAGGTTGAGATCTAATAAAACATGTCAGGACAGTAAACAAACCCTGGTGTTTGTGCAAAAGAATACTCCAGGGTTGTTAGAAATGGAAGAGAGAATGTGTTCTAGTGATTAAGTCAATCATAATGAGCTTGGTTTTCATGTCCTTATTTTATCCTGGAAGGTGGGAGGAGCTTGGCATCCTGGTAGAGCATAGACAGGGATTTGAGGCAAGAGGGAGGGGCTGCTGGATTTGAGACCTCATTTTGGGTTGGCCAAAATGTTTGTTCAGGTTTTTCTATCACATTTTACAGAAAATCCCAAACAAACTTTCTGGCCAACCCAATACTTAGGGTTCAGTGATAATAGAAGTTTTAACCAAATATATGTTATGGATTATCACAGTTTCTTCAACACGGTACTCTGTCCAGCCCTTGGAGCATGACAGCATTGGTAGGAAAAAAACATGGTATGCAATTTATAACCCTGGGAGAACCGGGCTCTCCTTTAAAAATGCTTTGTTTTTCCTATGAAGAGGCTGTTTGTAAGTGAAAGACTTTTTTCAGAATCCAGTGAAGAACTGGTCAGGCAGGGTTAGTCAGAGCTACACCAGAATCTTTAGCAATGTTGATCATATAGCTCTTTCAGCTTCTGAAATCTCAGGTTCCAAAAATGTTGCTATACTAACCCTCTGCCTACTGTCTATGATGCTCTTTGGTGACTTCCTGGAAACCACCCTGAATGATTGGCAGGGATAAGTCCAAGCCTTTAGAACTCCTTTGGAAAAAAGATTATTCTACACAGCTGTAATATAAAGTAGATATGAAACGAAATATTTATGTAGAATGCAAAAAAGAAATAAACTTCGACATTTCAAAAGGCTGTCAGATACCACAAACATCAACAAATTCAGAAAAGAAGCCAGAAAAGCTTCTG
Source organism: Bos indicus (assembly GCF_029378745.1). Taxonomy (NCBI): domain Eukaryota; kingdom Metazoa; phylum Chordata; class Mammalia; order Artiodactyla; family Bovidae; genus Bos; species Bos indicus. The sequence continues at coordinate 36,982,312 of NC_091766.1, read as the reverse complement.
GCTTCATGCATTATAGAACTTGCTTCTCTTTTGCTACCCACAAACTTCTGGTGCTGGGGTGTGTGTGTGTGGGCTCAGTTGTGTCCTACTCTTTGTGACCCTGTGGACTGTAACCTGCCAGGCTTCTCTGTCCATGGGATTCTCCAGGCAAGAGTACTGGAGTGGGTTGCCATTTCCTTCTCCATTTGGTGCTGGTACTGTAGAACTAATTCATATCACAATACTACTTCAGACTTTGGACCTTTAGGACCCAACTGGATGAATTGGACCTGTGGGTGAGATGTCCATTATTAGAAGTCATTGTTACCCTGGATGATTAGTGATAATTACACACAGAAGTTACTGAAAAACTCGTAAGTATATCATACTAAACCCAAGCCAAGGCATCGCCTACTTGACTTCCCATTATCAGACACTCAAAACGTACATGGCCTCCCAACATGAAGGAGGGCAAGACAAAGTGGAAAGATATGGCAGTCTGTATCCATGGTAATTAAGGTATCTTACAAGTTTTATGAAAACACACGGCCACAGGAACACATACTTAGGGCTCCTCTCAGAATCTGTACAAAATGAGGGGCCCTGAAACTTAAGTGTCCTGAGCACCACTGGAAATTTATCTTCGATGCTCAGACTTCAAACCATTATTCTGAAATGTGTTGACTGGTCCAGACCACCTGATCATATTTTCCTTGACTTTAGGTCTTAACCCTTTATCACCTGGATTGGCAACCTTAGAGATGTGAATATTTCAGCTGTCTTCATACCCTAGCCAGCTGATCCAGCTTTAATATACCTGTCTCTGTCATATTCAGCATTTAGGCCCCGTGTTTTGGAAGACAAAATAGTGGTATTGATAGAGCATCACCAGGATTGGCTATAACATTGTTTTCTTTGTGCTTCTTTTCCAGGGGACACTGAGCCCTGAAAGGGTTGAGGAATGCTAATTCAGGGCTTGCTTGCTATCATTTTACACCCCTGGAAATGACTTCAGGATATTTTAGTTCTCTGGAGACAGGATTGAAACAACTGACATCTTTCTAGTGGGGATGGGAACTAAAGCATGATCAGAAAGTGAAATCATGAACTCTTTGGACCTTGAGTAACATGAGCATTAATCTTATGAATTTTAAAAAGTAGGCTTGACTCATCTCTGCCTCCCATCATAAACACTTTCCTCCCAACTCCATGTATATTAAGCATGCATCTTGCAATGTAATGGATATCCCAGGTTAGATTTTAGTTTAATCCATCAAACATGTCCCTAAGCATGCGGAATTCTGTGTTATACTCACCCTGGGAAAAATTGTGCAAGATCAGGCAGTCATGACAGGACAAGTAGGACTCTGGGGACTCTGGTTTTTCAGGCTATCACATTCCTGTCTTGCTTTTCGTTTTCCTGATTTCAGGTAATTATCATCCTCGCTAATCTAACACATAGCACAAAAGCTTAGCTTGTCCCCCAGATCTGCAGTTCAGATTTCCTCTGGGTTTTTGTTTCAGTTCCCTCCTCCTTTCTTTTATGAATCAATTCCTCAGTGAACAGAAGTCTCATTTTTCTGGTCCAATGCTGAATTTTCACTCTACATTGGCAAGATTGTCTTCTCTTTCCTGGTGGGAGACTTGGGCAAAAGGCAGACCTCCTGCTGGCTGGAACACCTGGCTAAACTTGGAAGGTAAACCAGGGAACATGTGACCAATGTAACCAATAGGCTGGGTGATGTTTTTTTTTCTTTTCCTCTTCTATTCTTTCAAGCTCTCCTGTGCTGTATAACCCAAAATAAGATCATGCACAACTTATGTATATGTTTAACTCAAATGCATTCCGTGTAAAGATAAAACTGAAATTTCATCTTAAAGAGATCTATTCATCTAGTGCTTTGGAGGCCAGCCAGGAATGAACTCCAAATGTGAGACAGCAACTGAAAGCACATGCTCCATGTGACTTAAACCTATATTTTCAAATGGCCAATAGAGCAAGCATCAAATGCTCTCAAGCTGCGACTCGGCTCATATGGAGAGATAAACAGGGGCCCCAAACTGTGCACTGAATATATAAGTCATCAAAGCAATTTTAAAATCACTTCAGCATTTGACCAGGAGCCAATGTGGTTCCCCTGTGATTACAGTGATATGCTCAGGCTACCACACTGGGTACAGTTCTGACAGCAGTGTTTTGTACATGTTGGAACCTATGCAGGACACCCCCACCCCCACTTGCTCCTCCAAGGAAAAACCATAGTGAAGCATTACAATGGTGTATCTGTGAGATCACCAACACGTGGGCACCAGTCAACTGTGAGGGCATTGATGAAATTCTGGTGACTGAGCGAAAGAGCTCAAGACCCCAGCGTGGATGGTATGGTCCCAGTCACATTCACAACAAGCGAAAGGAGCCATCATCTCTGAATCTACAAATAATTGAGAACAGGCTTCTTCTAAGGATGGGGGATATTTTTGTTTATGGGGAGAGGGTCAGGACAGAGGGAGAATGACAGTGACCAAAACACCATTGCATGCTCTTATATTTTTAATCTTTATAAGAGAAAATAAAACAAATCTTACTCACCAGAGCCCTTTTGACATTGATATTTTCCCTCTTTATAAGAATTCCAATTCTGTCTCTTTTTCTTACTCTAAGAAATTCTCTTGCTTCTTCAAGGTTTAGAGAAGACCTGGTGTGAAAACAGGATGGAGGAAAATGGGGGCCTGATACACCCAGTTTTGCTTTTATCATTGAACTTGTCTTTGACTCTTTCATTTTTTTTTCCACTGGAGTTTCAGAAATAATCACTTGTTTCTCCTTGGGGAAACCAACAATCGCTTGTTTCTTCTTGGGGAAACCAGAAGAGACCAGTGTCTCACAGCTGTGATTCTGATGCTGTGATACTGTTCCGCTGTAACAGGCTCAAAGCCAGATTTTCTCCTCAGCCATCATTTCTCCACCTTTCAACCTCAGGCTCATCATCTACAACCATTGCTTTTGCACTTGGCTGCCATCTGGCACGTCTGGAGCGCTGCCCTCCATTTCTTCTCTAGCATCTCTGTGTGATGCTTTAGTCACTGCAGGCTCCTTGGCTCTGCTCTGGTCCATCATCATGTCCCTGGTCCTCAGGGTCCAGGGAGAGGCAGGGGACAGAGGAATGGGCTCCCTACTCAAGCAGGCACACAACAGAGACTTTGTTCTTAGGCTCAGCTCCCCCGGTGGACCAAGTGCTATGTACATTCCTGTGCCTGGGTAAATAATTCCTACGATTGCCGAAGCTGCTGGAGCACAGCCCAGGTGAAATGTTACTACATGAAGGTCACAGATATGATGTGGCCTGCTCCCTGTGGAACCTTCCCAGGAAAGGCACAGTCATGGAAAACTGCTCTTCTTTCCTCCCAGGGTATGAGGAACGGGCTTAGATAGCATCTCTGGGGAGACAAATATCTTCATGGTCAGATCATGCTGATCTGAACATCCAAATTCTCTTTCATGACTTTGGAGTCCCTCCATGAGCTCCCCACCTTTCTGAACTCACCCCCAGGCTCCATCCCCCTCCCCTTTAAGTCCCAGATACACAGGCTCTCTGCACTTCACTCTTCTCTCTGCCTAGAATATTCTTCTCATGTATCTTGCCATCTTCTTATCACCTAGTTTTTAGCTTAATTATTACCTCCTCCTTAGTCCATTGTTTTCACTTCTTACTCCATTTTTCCCCCCCTTGGCAACTATACCTATATGTATTTATATTTTAATTTTATTTGTTTCCATGTCTTTTCCCTCCCCTGATAGAATAAGCTTCAGGCAGTAAGCTTGTTGTCCTGTTTGTGAGAGATACTCAATAGACAATTGTGAAATGAAAAGTGGATGGATGAACATGGAATGACCCAACAGTAGGTCTTTCTCAAAGTGATCTTCCTGTAGAAGTATTCCTTTGCAAAAGTTGTGTCCTATATGACATCATAAATTAAGCTTGCCTACCGAAAATTCGGTGTTTCGGCAAATTCGGCAAAAGCTAATTTAGACTGTACTTAGGTACAGGCAGATACCACTGGAGGCAGCATGAAGTGTCTGTAGCTGATTTGAAAGACTGTGCCTGTTTATCAGGGTCAGCCTGTTATCAGGGACTTTAAACTTTGCTGAGGGTAGTAATGCCTCTTTGGGAGTGGTTTATACAAAAAATAAGACAAAATAGAATAAGAGCTAAACAGAGATACAGCATTTATCCTTCTTCCTTTCTGTTCACATTCAAGTCCACCATGTACAGTTTCTGCCTAGTAGATGTTGAGTCTGTTGCCCAATCTTTGGACCCACTGCCATATCTTTAGGCCCATTGCCATATCTAGGTTTTCTTCCATCATCATAATAGGTCTCCCTGTTGTTGTTCAGTCACTCAGTCATGTCTGATTCTTTGTGACCCCATGGACAACAGCACACCAGGTCTCCCTGTCCTTCACCATCTCCTGGAGCTTGCTCAAATTTTTGTCCATTGAGTTGATGAAGCCATCCAACCATTTCATCCTCTGTCATCCCCTTCTCCTGCCCTCAATCTTTCCCAGCATCAGGGTCTTTTACAATAAGTCAGCTCTTTGCATCAGGTTGAGCCAGAGTATTGGAGCTTCAGCATCAGTTCTTCCAGTGAATATTCAGGGTTGTTTTCCTTTAGGATTAACAGGTTTGATCTCCTTGCTGTTTAAGGGACTCTCAAAAGAGACTTCTCCAGCATCTCTCTGACTCCCTTCCAAACTAGCTGTGAACTATTCTCCAATGTGTTTGCTAAATGGTATTTCTAAGTTCAGAATCTCTGAAAGTCAACTGCCTGCTTAAACCTTGAAATGACTCCCAGACGCTACTGTATATAACCTTCAAGGCCCTATCTGAGCTGACCTCAGTCAATTTCTCAGCTTCATCCCTACCACACTCCATCCTCAGGCTACAAAGAGACACAAAGTTAAATATTCACTTTTCTAAATGACCCATGATCTCACTTGTCATGTGGCTTTTTCACAGATAACTCCCTCTGCCTGGAGCTCTCACTTACGTCACAACTCAGTTTCAATGTCTTTTTCTCTGTGAAGCATTCCTTGATCCCAAAGTCTGTTTGGTTAAACCCCTGGGACAGGGAAAGCTGGCATGCTGCAGTTCAGGGGTCGCAAAAAGTCAGATATGACTTAGAAACTAAATAACAACAACTCACACCCCAGATCCCCAGACCGTCTCCCTTTAGAACATCAGGATTCTGTTTGCTCTTTGCTTGTTTGTTTCTCTTGTTAGATCGAACCTCCTGGAGCACAGGAACCCTATCTGGTTAAAAAGAACAAAAAAGAGCAAAAGAAATAGTACATGAATGATTCAGCAGGAAGTACAGCTGATGTGCTGTAGGGTTTCTAAGGAGGAGAACACGGAAGGAATCGTGGAGAAATGACATTTACTTTGGACTTTGAAGGATGACCAAAAACTCTGTATAACCAGGGAGGAAATATGAATATTTGAGGCTGAGGAAAAGGGCAAGGGGCCCCGGCATGGCCAGAAGGGTGAAGAGGACAATGCAGATGGCTTAAAGCCAGATCACTGAGAGCTTTGAAGGCTAGACCGCAGAGTTAAAGACATATTCTGAAGTCAGAAGGGTTGTGTCTCTGTAAGCATGTGATGTGAACTTGTTTATGGATCAGAAAGGGTGAACAGGATGAAAGATGGATTGCAAAGGTGAGAGGGTAAAGGTAGTAAAGCCACCGGAGAGCATTGCAGTAATCCAGGTGAGGGTAATGAGGCCCTGGGTTGAGGCAGGGGTGAGGAGGGGGCGGGTGAGGTCGGGGAAGACGTGAGAACCATCGTGGAAGGAGACTAGACAGCATGTCCTGTGGGAGAGGAAGAAGGAGGGTTGATCAGCCGGGAGCGCGGTCAGGCGGTTGAGCAATGGGGCTGCCGGGCCGAGTGTCGCAAACAATAGTCTACTGTACGGAGGGTGCGCTCCACGCCGTGCCTTGTAGTTTAAAAGAAAACTGTTAAAAAAGTAACAGATTCTGCGAAGGCCAAAGGAGAGGCCTGGAAACCTTGACTAATAAGTGGAAGGAAATAAAAAGAGTCATTTAGTTTGGCATCAAAAAAAAAAAAAAAAAGTCAAGGGGAGATGTGATGGTTACTTTTGTGTGTTGGAAGATCAGCTTGTAGAGGTGATATTACGCATGTCCAGAAGACAAACAAAGGCAGAGTGACCTGGAGCTCAGAGCACAGGCATGCTGTGGCTCCATACTGGGGGTACCTCTCTAGACTGTAGAGTTGTAAGCAGCCTTGTCATCGGAAGAGCTTACCTGGACAAACGGCCAAGTACAGAGTAAAAGATCTTGTACCATAGAAGAGGCTTGGGGAGATAAGATAGGAGATTAGATTAAGTTCCCACAACCTCAGAGACTTGGATGTTTCCCTCCATTGATGTCCTAATTCATACCATCTTTTTGTCATTTAGTATTGAAAACAGACTGTGGCCCAGAAATCCAGACAGGGAAGAGGAAATGTATTAGGAGAACTGCTCTGATTCCCTAGGATGGGTGGGCTTGGATGGTGAAGTACCCTCTGGGGTACCCACAAACTTCCGCTCCCCTTGTTCCCTTTCTTCCTTTTTGTTTCCATAAACCATGGAATTGTGCTCTGAGCTGATCTGGCCATTTTGCTGCCTATGTACCAGCCATATGGTAGTCAGGAAATACCTCCATTCGTTAAACCCTGAATTCTTTGTTGCTTCAGTGTCTTGAGACATGTGTGCTAAGTTGCTTCAGTCGTGTCCGACTCTTTGTGATCCATGGACTGTAGCCCACCAGGCTCCTCTGCATGGGATTCTCCAAGCAAGAATACTGGAGTGGGTTGCCATGCCCTCCTCCAGGGAATCTTCCCGACCCAGGGATTGAATCCATGTCTCTTATGTCTCCTGGATCGGCAGGCAGGTTCTTTACAGTGCCAAGCCCAATTTTAGACATAAAACACGACAAATCTGGTGTCTGGGTCTGTGTCTACAGAGAATTCCTGTTCTCCTTCTGCTGGGCTTGTTTCTCATTTCCATCTTCTCTTTCCCCTCTTGTTTAGTTAGTTAGAGATAACTAGTTAGTTATCTCTCTCTCTCATCCTAGGACTTTGTCAGCCATTGGATCTTTTTCAAGGATTTAGAGATAAGAGAATATGCCAAATTCTTAATTAAAATATCAATGATAGTAAAGATTTTATATAATTTATGTCGTTGGAGCTGATCTTTTCCTGTCGCTAATTAGAGCCAGGCCTCAAAATAACCCTATGAGGTGAAGAAACTGAAGCTTGGAGAAGTTAGGCAAATTGTTCTAAGTCACACCCCTAAGACGCAGAGCCAAGGTTCCGTGTCTGACTTCAGAGCCTCCTTGACCCTAAATCACTCAACTATCCCACCTCTTTTTTTCTGGAATAAACCTTCAGATAACCACCTCACATATACATGGTCTTCATACTTTCACTGTCTCTTCAGACTGAAAACTCCCTGGAAGCAGGGAGCTTTAATAACCGCATTTTCCAATATACAGTATGAAAAAAATAATAGATATTGTTTATAGGTTGAAATGATGCTATTTTGGATATATTGGGTTACTAAGCTACCAAATTTAATTTCACCTGGTTCTTTTTACTTTTAAAAATGTGCTTATTAGGAGACTTAAAAGTGCATGATGTGGTTTACTTGTTTCTCTTGGACAGCACTTCTTGAGGAGGGGGAGTCCAGGCATTTTTGTTGCTGTTGTTCAGTTACTCAGCCTTGTCTGACTCTTTGTGACCCCATGGACCACAGCATGTCGGGCTTCCCTGTCCTTCACCATCTCCTGGAGCTTGCTCATATCCCTCCACTGAGTCGATGATGCCATCCAACCATCTCATCCTGTGTCATCCCCTTCTCCTCCTGCCCTCAATCTTTGCCAGCATCAGGGTCTTTTACAATGAGTCCTTTTCCAGGACTCTTCCCTGAGACCAATTCAAGTGTCATATTAAGGAGCTTGCAAAGGGAGAAAATCAGAATGGAAACCGGAAACTCAATTCCCATAAATTCTGAATGATGCTCCATATGACTGAAGCTGCCACTTCACCATGACTGTACATTCTGGGTCCCTTTAGTTCTCTAGACTCTTAAAGGTTTTGTTTAAAAAAAAAATGGCCTCATGCTCACAGGATGGGTCCCCTTGTCCTGCCTCTCTTACCAATTAGCCTGTCCTGAGGCTGAGAACACAGCGGCCCTCCCACCTTCGCTCCTGTTTTCTACGTGGTCCTCATTCTGTACTGCCCAGGGTGGTCTGGGGTGTTGATCTATAGAGCCACTAAAGCATCCTCGGAAGTTTAATGAGAGGGGGAAATTCACACTGACCAGAGTTTCTTTAGGAGAAGAATTGTTTGGATTGAATTGTTGAAATAATTTGGTGTAGCACTCTGTGTGGAGAAGGGTAATGAACCTGAGACCACCAGCAGGTCCTAAAGTTACTAATTTGCCTTCTGAAGAGCACAGATTTGGTTAATTGTGGGACTTCTGTTCTGCTAAGTTGTGAATACAAGTTTGAGGCTGGAAGGTGAATTGCTCAGGACAGTGGAGAAGGGGAAAGCAGCCACGGGCGTTCTTCTCTCCTCTTAATCCATTCAGCAGATGTGCTTTTGTTAATAATTTAATGACTGTGCATGGGCTGAGAAAGCCGAGTATTAGTCTCTGGGGCACCCACATATCTTCACCTGGTACTGGCATGCTCTGACAAAAAGCGTTTTCCTGATAGTTGCTTTTGCTGCCTGACCTGGTTTGGTTAGGACTGCGTGTTTCCTGATGAAGAAATGAGAGAGCTGTGTGTGTGTGTGTACAAGGCTTGAGAGACCGTGCCTTGAGAGAACATCTTCAGGAAAGCAAGGCAGGGGCCATGTCTTCAAACTAGACAATTGCTTTCTAGGATTTAGTAAATAGAACTATTGCATTAATGAGAAATGCAAACAAATGCATCCTCCTATGAGCCTATGAGACAGAAGTGACAATGGAAGATGCAGAGGGAAAGCCACGGATATACTTGCTCAAACTATAATCTATCCAGTCTGTGTGAAAAGAAAGGAAGCCTGTGACAGACTTAGAGAACAAACTTCTGGTTACAGGGGCAAGGGTCGATGGGAGAGGGATAGATTGGGAGTTTGGGATTGACCAGTACACACTGCTAGATGTAAAATAGATAACCAGCAAGGACCTACTGTATAGCACAGGATACTCTGCTCGATATTATGTAACAACCTAAATGGGAAAACAATTTGAAAAAGAATAGGTACACGTATACACGTAACCGGTCACTTTGCTGTACATCGGAAACTAACATGATATTGTTAATCAACTATGCTCCAATGTAAAATAAAAAGTTAAAGAAGAAGAAAGGAAAAAAGATTCATCCATCTGGTCTCTCGATTCACTTCTAACTAACCAAGAACCATAAGCAGGTTCTATTCTTTTCTGTGACCCAAGGACAGCACCTTCTTTCACTCCTTTCTAATAGTCCCTCCCCACCCTTCCTGGGCACTTAAGCTAGCATTCTGCATCCAGGGGATACTGACTGCACAAAGACGAGAACCTGAAAAGGGGCTTCTTGGCAGGGCCTGGAGTGAGGGTGCTCCTAGTCACCCTGGACCCCCGAAACTGATTCAGAATTACTCTCTGTCTAAAGCAAAGTATGACTTGATCGGGCTCATGGCTGATTGCCGTTTACTGAGCCTAAAATTGCAGGACCTGACACTGCATGTGATCAGGCAGAAGCCGGCTGTCTGAGCCCCGGGACTGGCTCTTTGAGTTGTGCCTGGAGAGCATGTGAGATGCAGCAGCTCTGCACTTCTGGGCCACTTGGCTCCCAAAGCAGATGTGGGTTGATGAGTTTGCTGAGCTGCAGGGAGTTGTTCTGGACTTTCTTAAGAGCTCTGAAGGACACAGAGTCACACTTCTCCAGAGGGTGCCTGGGCATCAGCCCAATATTTTGACGGTGACTTGTCAACTTTGTGACCCTTCTAGGGTCTGCCCTGCGGAGATGCCCATTCCTATCATCTCCAGGTGGGAAATCAGAAAAGTGCCAAGAGAGATGCCCTCCTTCCAAAAATAGAGCCACAGATTAGCCCATTCTAGTGAACATGGTAACAGCAGTTGCTGGTGATATTAGTCATATGAGCAAATACTTAAACGGGGCTTGCTGTGTGCCAACTACCATTCTAGGCTTTGCACACTCAAAATCTGGTACTGTTGTTGTCTCCATTTTATAGATACAGAAACCAAGGCAGAGAGGATACATAATTTAGCTAAGACCACACATTTGATAAGTAGAAAACTCTGAATTCAACATGAGTCTCAGCTCTTAATCACATCCACTAGATTGCCTTTTGCTATGTATTCACTCATTGAAACATTTTTTGTTTGTTCACTCATATTACAGTGGGTGAGATATGTAGCAGTCAGTACTTAGCAGTCACAAACAAACATGTCACAGAGACCCAAAACAGATTCAGCCTAGGCACTGGTCTCCAGATCTCTGCACAGAATCGAGGAATTCTTAGTAACTTCGTGACTTAGGAACGTTCCTTAGACGGAAAGGCTGATACATGTGAGATGCACACACTCGTCTTGGTTGTGTGCATGTGGCAGCAAATGGAGTGGACTTCATTTGTGTAGTCAGGTCTCTCTGACCCTGGGTGTGTGGTTCTGCGCCCTGACATAGGGTCTATGTAATTTCATCTTAATGCAAATTCTATGGTTTGGATTTTGAGAAAAGGAAAAAAGTCTTAAAACATACCTCAAAATCCCACGATCAGCCTGTGCAGACTTGTAGAGTTTGATAAGACAGAACAGGAGAAGGAAAGAAGCAGTGATGCCTCAAAGGGTCACCAAACCAAGAAGCAGCGATTTCTTATCAGGGGATCTAAATCTCCTTTCCAAAAGGTAAAAATAAATTCAGGGAATTATTACTTCTTGGGTAGAAAGATTAAGAAAGTTTGCCTAATGCAAGCATGTCACTGAAATAGTGTACTTTACTGTTTGTGAGAGTGTGCAATACAGACCTAATTTATTTAGATTTAGCATGAAGATATGGAGGGTGTGTAACTTAAAACAGTGTTAGTAATGGTGGGAATTAGGCCAAAGGGATGGATTGTGCAGACTCATATTCTCTTCCATGCCACCCCTTAGAATGAACAGATATAACGTTTAAATGTGTTTAAAAAGGGTAGTATTAGTGGGTCAGGAATTATGAGGAATCTCTGAAAGTTAGAATTTAGGTGAGATCAGATTGAAAAAGGAATCCACAGCCCCAAACTGTCCAGCTCTTTGCAACCACATGAACTGTAGCCCTCCAGGCTCCTCTCTGTCCATGGAACTCTCCAGGCAAGAATACTGGAGTGGGTTGCCATTACCTTCTCCAGGAGATCTTCCCAACTCAGGTCTCCCGAATTACAAGCAGATTTTTTACTGTCTGAGCCACCAGGGACACTCCTTATAATTGGTGCAGGGGAAGGTGTGGAAGGACTTGACAGGGGCCCTGAGGGAGCTGGAGCTAGAGGTGGTGGGTGGGGAGAGAAGAGGGGCGTGAACGAATCTTTGAGGTGAGAGGCCTCCTTCCCTCTTTTACATAATAGCTGCTCCTCTGGGAGGTGGGGTGATGCCCAGGGTGGTTGATGACACCACAAAGGATGATGGCCCCTGTGCCAGGACTCTAGGGTGATGATGGTTTGGAGAGAGGCTGTGATTATAGACAGGCTAATGGGAAACAGGTAATAAGATGATGACCTCACAATCCCAAATCATGACACATGAAAGGAGGACCATCATGAAAAACAGGCATCTCATTTAGAAATAAGGAATATCTGAAGGGATGTAATTATATGTATAATTAGTATTTTCAGAGGTCTGTGTGAAAATACTATTCTGCACCCTATCAGCCTGTCATTCAAATATGAAGGTAAAGTAGGGCATTTTAAACAACAAAACACTTCAAAATATGCTACTTGTGAATACTATTGTGAAATAATAGAGAATATACTTTAGCATTGTTAAAAATAAACTCAAGAAAAATATGGAAGCAGTACTGAGTAAAAAAAGCATAACTTATAATTGAATCTTAATTATTTAAAGTGTGATAAAATTTGGAACTAAAATCTCATATAATTTCTACATGTGGATGCTCAGGGGAAAAGGGAGAGGATAGGAGGTTGTAAGTGTGGATTAGAAGTAGGCTTCAATAGGTAAATGTAAGTTTTACATAAATTTTGAATATACGTGGTAGAAATTTGAGTGAAACTACTCAAATAGAAGAGATAGGAAATATCACTTCTAAATAATTAAAGGAAGAACATGGAATAAACACGATGTGTAAAACAAATATAAACAACCTAATGAATTTATCAAATAGTAAAATAAGAAGAAATAATAATGGACAATAAATATAATACACACAAAAATAATGATTGGAACAAATTCAAAGTATGAGAAATAAATGTAAATGGTTTAAGTAACTCTGTGAAAAACAAAACTATGGGTGAGAAAAATGAAGATCCAGCTGTGTTCCTTATGAGACACATGAAGTGACCTTAGTTGGTGAAAATATATGGATGAGTAAAGATATTCTAAGCAAATACTAATAAAAACCAATAATGATAACAAAACTTACTGTAATATATTAATATTAGACAAAATAGAATTCAAGGTCAAGATTAATTAAAGAGAAAAGCAATGTACATAATGTTGAAAAAGGTCCAAACCAACAACAAGTATACTTTATGAACACCAAAGTCAAGTTACCTAAGTCAGAAATCACTGCAAGTAGGAGTGAAATATATGTTGTTTAGAAGCTGACAGATCAAGTAAGCAAAGTTTAAAATAAAACTATAGTGAATTTGAATAATAATTATCAAGCTTGATGACCTTCAACTATTAGGATCATGAGTTGGTTACTTGGGGCTACACAATTCAGGATATAAGACATATTATTTGTCTCACAATTTATACCATCACAGAGGCCCTGCACCCATCACTCCATTCCTCCATTCTTTGATTTCTCTCTCTCTTCCTTCTGTCTTCCTACCTATTTTACTTTATTTGTCCTAAATGATTCAAACAGTACAAAAGAGAGAAAGGATAGAGAGAAAGGATCGAGAGAAAGGATCATTCTCTGTCCTCATTTATCCTTCAGTTTCCCAGTTCTCCACCCCAGACTCAACTGCCATTTTCAGTTTATGTACCATTCAGGATAATCTATGCAAATACAAGTTTAAGCCAGTATGTATATATCTATGTAATTAAGTACATATTTCTGCTTTTTTAAGATGCATGCATGAGACACATACATTTCCCCATGTTAACAGTTTTCTATAGCATCATTTTTTTTCACATTTAATATAATTAGACTTATTTCTTAATCCTTTACTTTTTTTTTTTAATAGAAGTGTAGTTAGAACTGGACATGGAACAACAGACTGGTTCCAAATCGGGAAAGGAGTATGTCAAGGCTGTATATTGTCACCTTGCCTATTTAACTTATATGCAAAGTACATCATGCAAAATGCCAGGCTGGATCAAGCACAAGCTGGAATCAAAATTGCCGGGAGAAATATCAGTAACCTCACATATGCAGATGACACCACCCTTATGACAGAAAGTGAAGAACTAAAGAGCCCCTTAATGAAAGTGAGAGAGGAGAGTGAAAAAGCTGGCTTAAAACTCAGCATTCAGAAAACTAAGATCATGGCATCTGGTCCCATCACTTCATGACAAATAGATGGGGAAACAATGGAAAAAGTGGCTGACTTTATGTTTTGGGGCTCCAAAATCACTCCAGATGGTGATTGCAGCCATGAAATTAAAAGATGCTTACTCCTTGGAAGAAAAGCTATGACCAATCTAGATAGCATGTTAAAAAGTAGAGACATTACTTTGCCAACAAAGGTCCGACCAGTTAAAGCTATGATTTTTCTAGTAGTCATGTATGGATGTGAGAGTTGGACTATAAAGAAAGCTGAGCATCAAAGAATTGATACTTTTGAACTGTGGTGTTGGAGAAGACTCTTGAGAGTCCCTTGGACTGCAAGGAGATCCAACCAGTCCATCCTAAAGGAAATTAGTTCTGAATATTCATTGGAAGGACTGATGTTCAAGCTGAAACTCCAATACTTTGGCCACTTGATGGTAAAACTGACTCATTTGAAAAGACCCTGATGCTGGGAAAGATTGAAGGCGGGAGGAGAAGGGGATGACAGAGGATGAGATGGTTGGATGGCATCTCCCACTCGATGGACATGAGTTTGAGTAGGCTCCGGGAGTTGGTGATGGACAGGGAAGCCTGGTGTGCTGCAGTCCATGGGGTCACAGAGTTGGACATGACTGAATGACTTAACTGAGTTGATTTGTAATGTTTCAGGTGTATAGCAAAATGATTTGATTATACACACACACACACACACACATATATATGTATATATATTCTTTTTAAGATTCTTTTCCATTATAGATTATTACAAGATATTGAATATAGTTCCCTGTGCTATACAGCAGGTCCTTGTTGTTTATCTGTTTTATATGGAGTAGTGTATAGCTGTTAATCCCCAAATCCTAATTTATCCCTCTCCTGCTCCTTTTCCCTTTGGTAACCATAAGTTGTTTTCTATTAATATGTATGTGAGTATATTTCTGTTTTGTAAGTAAGTTCATTTATATCTTTTTTTTTTAGATTTCACTTGTAAGTGATATTATATGATATTTGTCTTCCTGTCTGACTTCACTTAGTGTGATAATCTCCAGATCCATCCATATTGCTGCAAATGGCATAATTTCATTTATTTTCATGGCTGAGTAAGATTCCACTGTATATATGTACCACACCTTTATCCATTCATCTGTCAATGGACATTTATGCTTTTTTGTTATGTGCAGAGGTATCATTTTAAAGTTCTAAATATGGTTCCCTTGCATGAGTGTATCATTTTTTGTGACCATTATGAATAATGTGTCTATGCTGCTACTGCTGCTGCTAAGTTGCTTCAGTCGTGTCCGACTCTGTGCGACCCCATAGATGGCAGCCCACCAGGCTCCCCCATCCCTGGGATTCTCCAGGCAAGAACACTGGAGTGGGTTGCCATTTCCTTCTCCAATGCATGAAAGTGAAAAGGGAAAGTGAAGTCGCTCAGTCGTGTCTGACTCTTCACGACCCCATGGACTGCAGCCTACCAGGCTCTTCCACCCATGGGATTTTCCAGGCAAGCGTACTGGAGTGGGGTGCCATTGCCTTCTCCAAATGTGTCTATGACCATCTTTATATCTATATTGGTGACCGGTTTTCTAAAAGTAGACTCAAATGTAAATGAATGGAAAGAAACATTTTTAAGACTTTTGAGTAGGTGTTGCCAAATTGTTTTCTACAGTGTTTTCTTGATTTTTATTGTGAATTCAACATCCATTACCCAGATACTAGTGTAAGTTTATATTTTAACAAGTGAATAAAATTTTAGCTAAGAAATCTGCTAGTGATGAATTAATGGTTAAGGAATACTAATCCTCTTTGAAACTGAAGACCCAGGCCTGTTTTTCTGTATCTTCAGGTTATTAACGGTATTTGCTGTGGCCAAGATCAAGCTTCATGCATGTGCATTTTTTATTGTAAATTCAGTTCAGTTGCTCCGTCATGTCTGACTCTTTGTGACCCCATGAACCGCAGCACGACAGGCCTCCCTGTCCATCAACAACTCCCGGAGTCCACCCAAACCCATGTCCATTGAGTCGGTGATGTCATCCAACCATCTCATCCTCTGTCGTCCCCTTCTCCTCCTGCCCTCAATCTTTCCCAGCATCAGGGTCTTTTCAAATGAGTCAGCGCTTTGCATCAAGTGGCCAAAGTATTGCAGTTTCAGCTTCAACATCAGTCCTTCCAATGAACACCCAGGACTGATCTCCTTTAGGATAACTGGTTGGATCTCCTTGCAGTCAAAGGGATTCTCAAGAGTCTTCTCCAACACCACAGTTTAAAAGCATCAATTCTTCGGTGCTCAGCTTTCTTTATAGTCCAATGCTCACATCCATACCCGACCAACGGAAAACCCATAGCCTTGACTAGACGGACCTTGGTTGGCAAAGTAATGTCTTTGCTTTTTAATATGCTGTCTAGGTTGGTCATAAAACTTCAGGATAAAAAATGGGAGGGAGATCAAAAGAATTCAGTATCCCTTGGCTTTCTCTGAAGTTTAAACTTAAATATATTCTGTACCTTTATAATAGATTGAAGAAAGAAAAATGTTCTTTAGGGGAAATGACAACATGGCAAAGTTTCATTTTAATGGGTTATACAACCCTTTTAAATGAGTAAAGCCTGAAGGCAACCAAACTTGTTTCACGGCATAAAGCACCAAATATAGGTGTGATCATGGGGCTATGTCCATGGTTCCAAAACAATAATTGTCTCTTAATATGCTCCTAATATAGTACCAATGGAAGGATTTTCTAGAAAATTAATTTGGAATTGGACATTACTACTTGTTATATCAATATCTTAAAGGTTCATAATTCACATTACTGTAATAATGGCTCTGAGAAACGCAGTTTAAAATCTCCTTAACTTCATATTACTCAGCATTTTTGAAGTTTATTTAATCAGCAACTCACCCCCACCCGTTTTAAAAACATGTGATACCTATTAAATAGCCTCAGAATCAGTGTTCTGGAGTGCATAATGGCCTATAATGTGGTGGATTCATTGAAATGATACCAAAGTTTTTTGTTGGTACAATTTCTGAGTAATACCTTCAAACTGTTAAATGGCAAGGCTGGTATTTTGGGACCCATCATTCAGCTAAGTCATAGGAATGAATCATGCTGAATTAGATGGCTTTAACTTTTCTTGTCTCTGTTGATTCCATCTTGATACTAAGATATAATTAGCTATTCCCTCTAATTACAACAGATGCTAAGAAGTTCCAAGATTTTCTTCAGACACCTGTGAACAGGTAAAGGATACACAACTCAGGAATACTGTTTTGTAGACTTGCCATTTCTTACATTCAGTCTGATCAGAGTCTATTAATATCCATTTACCCTCAAAACAAACAAACAAACACGTTGAAGCTGGCAGAGGATTACCAAAAGAAGGGAGAGGCAGCCGTTGTAGGACACAGCCCCTACCCCCAGCTCATCCAGCAGTTGGACAGCGTTACATTACGCGATCAATAATGACTGCAGTCCCTTAATTCTGCCTACCAGTAGCTAACAGGAAATACCCTAATTACATGCCACAATTTGAAAAATTATAAATAGCTTTGATTAGTCTTTTCACTTCACAACCTATGTCTCACTTCAGTCCTATATTATGCTATAAATTACTTCTGTTCAAAAGATTTAAAATCAAGCTTTATTTTATTAATTTTTATGTCTTTATCACTTTCTTTTGAGTGAAAATGGACAGATATTCATTATAAAGAATTCAAACAATCAGAAACATCTAAAGTAAAAAATAAGTGCTCACTGGTCCCCTAACCCTAAGGAGTAAGTGGTGTTACTAGTTTGCTATGTATACTTTTATATTGGGATAAATAGATGTTTATATTTTTATACATTTATCCACATATAATTTTTATTTCACAAAAATCTGATTGCTAATTTTATGTTCCTAGAGCTTATTTCCCCCCCTTGATATTTTTAACACTATTCCAGTTTGGTCTATACACATCTACATTATTCATTTTATAGCTGCTTAGTAGTTACAGTTTTACCAATCTCCCAAATATGGATAATCATAGATATATTTTTTCTTTACAAACAATGCACAGTGAGCATCATTTAACAGTGTAGTTGCATCTCTTAATTCTGAAGCCAACAGGTAAAGTGTTGGCCCCTAGAAGTGAAATGAACATAAATTCATTAAGTAATAGTAGTTGGTTTACCACATGTTGCAAATGTGATTTATAATAAATATTTAGTCTTCCTCCCTGTTTCTGGCACAGAGCTCCTAAAATCCTGGGAATTTCCTACCTGAGGAGACCCTTAAAGAGGTTTTTTGCTATGTTAATGAGTTGACTTTCCAGAAAGTACTTAGGAATGGGGGCTAGTTGCCCAGAGAACCAGTCCTGTGATTTAGAGAGTTAGAACTTTAAGTACCCAATGCCGACCTCTGGAGGGGGAAGAGGGGCTAGAGTTTGAGACGGGTCGCCAATAGGTACAGTTGATGAAAGCGCTGGCTATGTAGTGAAACCTTCATTAAAAACCCACAAAGGGGAGAGTTCAGAGACTTTCTGGGTTGGTGAACATGTGGAGGTTTGGGGAGAGTAGCATACCTGGATGGAAAGCATGGATGGGCCTCTCCCCATGCATTACCCCATGCATCTCTTACTTCTGGCTGTTCCTGAATTATATCCTTCTATAAGAAACAGGTAAGCTAGTAAGTAACATATTTCTCTGAATTCTGTGAGCTGCTCTGCAAAATTAATTGAACCCAAGAAAGGTGTATTGGGAACTCATCTATAGCTGGTCACCCAGAAGGACAGGAGATAAACCGGAAGTTTGACCAGTGTCTGAAGTGGTGGAGATGGGTGCGGTCTTGTAGGTGTGAACTCTTCACTTGTGGAATCTGGTGCTATCTTTGGGTAAATAGTTAGATTCTCTGACACATGCTGGTTTCCAAGAATTTCCTGTTTGAGGTGTGGGGAAAATGTTCCCACAGTGGATTTGGTCCAGAACAGCTTCTACCATGTGCAGTACAAACCTGCCCTGTCATCAGATCAGATCAGATCAGTCGCTCAGTTGTGTCCGACTCTCTGTGACCCCATGAATCGCAGCACGCCAGGCCTCCCTGTCCATCACCAACTCCCGGAGTTCACTCAGACTCACGTCCATCGAGTCAGTGATGCCATCCAGCCATCTCATCCTCTGTCGTCCCCTTCTCCTCTTGCCCCCAATCCCTCCCAGCATCAGAGTCTTTTCCAATGAGTCAACTCTTTGCATGAGGTGGCCAAAGTACTGGAGTTTCAGCTTTAGCATCATTCCTTCCAAAGAAATCCCAGGGCTGATCTCCTTGAGAATGGACTGGTTGGATCTCCTTGCAGTCCAAGGGACTCTCAAGAGTCTTCTCCAACACCACAGTTCAAAAGCATCAATTCTTCGGCGCTCAGCCTTCTTCACAGTCCAACTCTCACATCCATACATGACCACAGGAAAAACCATAGCCTTGACTAGACAAACCTTTGTTGGCAAAGTAATGTCTCTGCTTTTGAATATGCTATCTAGGTTGGTCATAACTTTCCTTCCAAGGAGTAAGCGTCTTTTAATTTCATGGCTGCAGTCACCATCTGCAGTGATTTTGGAGCCCAGAAAAATAAAGTCTGACACTGTTTCCACCGTTTCCCCATCTATTTCCCATGAAGTGCCCTGTCATACATTTGTACAAATGTATAATATATACAAGCATGTATAGTATGACATACATTCATATGTGATATGCAATTCATAGTGTTCTAATAAATAAAAAAGAGATTGTGTGGTTGAATTACTCCAAGTATAGAAATTTTCTTGTACATATGTTTTTGGGCACATGTGCAAGAACTCAACATAATTTTCCAGCCAAGAGTATTTTTATTAAGATGTAAATTTGATCATGTCATTTCCCTGCCGAAAACTCTTCATTGACTTTCATGTGAATTTAGACAATGTCCCAAATCTCTGACGTGGTTCATGTGGCTCTATGTTCGACTCTGCCAACCTCTCCAACTTCATCTGACACTCTTTCCATCACTCACTGGTCTTGGGCCATCCTGGTATTTTCCATTTATTGGATGTGCCTTTCCATATCTGAGTCATTTATGCCTGGAAGATTTTTCTTTCCACCAGTCCTTGGATAATCCTTCATGACTGCCAATCTGTAATGTACAACTGGGACCTCCTTTGTTAATTCTCATGTCAGACACAGTTTTACTATTAGGATAGTTATGATTTTAAGAATATATGTATTTGTTCATTTACTCAACAACCTATATAATTTCATCCATTAGGAAAAAGCTTCATGAGTTTTTTACCACTGCATGCTCAGCCCCAAGCATCTAATGGGAGTTCAGTAAGTAGTGATAGTAATAATAAAATGAACCCTTGCAGAACACTTCACAGCACTACTCCAAGTGGTATATTTATGAACACATTTAATCCTCACCACAGTCCTCAGTTGTTACTACTATTTCCTCCACTTTACAGATAAGAAATTGAAGCATAGAATGGTTACGTCACCTGTCCGTGGTCATATAGCTGGTAAGTGACACAGCTGCCACTTGAACTTAAGTAGTCTGATTCCAGCATCTGTACTCTTAATCTGCTGTAGTGTCTCAATATTTTCAATATGAGAGCTCTAATGCAGGCCAATGAAAGAAAACGCTTTGGAACTCCCCTGGCAATCCAGTGGTTCGGGCTCTGTGTTTCCACTGCAGGGAGCTGGGAGGGCGGGGGTGGTGGCACAGGTCTGATCACTGGTTAGAGAACTAAGATTCCACTTGCCTTGCTGTGTGGCCAAAAAAAAAAGAAAGAAAGAAAACCCATGTACAAAAGTTCAGCAGCCACTCTGTACCATTTTTATTTTGTCTAAAGCCTTACTTATTAGTGTAAGACCTATTTGTACTATTGGGGTTTATTTTTGAGACATTTTATCTCTGATCATTAGATTCATCATGTTTAATAAATGCAAAAAACAATATAAATGTTAGAAAGTAATATAGGTCTATTTATTATGGAAACAGTTTGAGTTAAAAAATTAAAAGATCTAAGGAAAAGATGACTGTAGATTCACTTTGGACTGCCAAATTTCCCTCTAAAAGGTTACATTGTGTTTTTTTTTAATTCTTCATAGTTTATGGAAGTGTCTTCTCCCCACACTCTCCCTAACACTATGATTCATCTTTTACATTTTTGTCACTTGGCTGTGTTTCAAACTAAGATGTCTTTAGTTAACTGAAAATTGAGCATGTGTGGGCACTCGGTAAGTGCTTTTTTGCTAAGAGGTTGCTATTTAACAAACTTTGCATAAGTCATTTTCTTTAGGCTTCATAACTCTGTGTGTGTGTGTGTGTGTGTGTAATGGCGCCTTCAACAATTCAAGGGTTCTATTCCCCCAGTATTTACTGCGTTTTTAGTTGTGTGTTAGTAGATCATAAAGATGGTTTGTACCCAAGGGACTAGTAATTTAGTTAAATATTCCAGACCAACACTTACGACTTAGAGGTGAACAGTATAAAACAACAAATGACTCAGTGCTGGACTGTGTACGACAGACCACTAATGACAGGTCATCAACAGTGTTTTCAGAGCCATTGTACCCAGAAGGCCAACAGAGGCCTCGAGAGGGAGCCACGCGAAAGGTGAGGCGTTTGTAATCCAGAAAGCAGGCAAGCGAAGGCTGCCCTGAGGCAAAACCTGAGTAGACCTTGGACCATGATTAGAATTTAAGTAGATTGGGGTGTGGCTTCCCTGGTGACTTCCGAAGCCCTGGTGGCTCAGATGGTAAAGGCTCTGCCTACAATGCAGGAGACCTGGGTTTGGTCCCTGGGTCAGGAAGATCCCCTGGAAAAGAGAATGGCTACCCACTCCAGCAAAAACAAGACGGGGAGCTGACTGTGGCTCAGATCATGAACTCCTTATTGCCAAATTCAGACTTAAATTGAAGAAAGTGGGGAAAACCACTAGACCATTCAGGTATGATAAATCAAATTCCTTATGACTATACAGTGGAAGTGAGAAATAGATTTAAGGGACTAGATCTGATAGACAGACTGCCTGATGAACTGTGGACGGAGGTTCGAGACATTGTACAGGAGATAGAGATCAAGAACATCCCCAAGAAAAAGAAATGCAAAAAAGCAAATGGCTCCCTGAGGAGGCCTTACAAATAGCCGTGAAAAAAGAGAAGCAAAAAGCAAAGGAGAAAAGGAAAGATATTCCCATTTGAATGCAGAGTTCCAAAGAATAGCAAGGAGAGATAAGAAAGCCTTCCTCAGCGATCAATGCAAAGAAATAGAGGAAAACAATAGAATAGGAAAAACTAGAGATCTCTTCAAGAAAATCAGAGATACCAAGGGAACATTTAATGCAAAGATGGGCTCAGTAAAGGACAGAAATGGTAGGGACCTAACAGAAGCAGAAGATATTAAGAAGAGGTGGCAAGAATACACAGAACTGTACAAAAAAAGATCTTCACAACCCAGATAATCATGATGGTGTGATCACTCACATAGAGCCAGACATCCTGGAATGTGAAGTTAGGTGGGCCTTAGAAAGCATCACTATGAACAAAGCTAGTGGAGGTGGTGGAATTCCAGTGGAGCTATTTCAAATCCTGAAAGATGATGCTATGAAAGTGCTGCACTCAATATGCCAGCCAATTTGGAAAACTCAGCAGTGGCCACAGAACTGGAAAAGGTCAATTTTCATTCCAATCCCAAAGAAAGGCAATGCCAAAGAATGCTCAAACTACCGCACAATTGCACTCATCTCACATGCTAGTAAAGTAATGCTCAAAATTCTCCAAGCCAGGCTTCAGCAATACGTGAACTGTGAGCTTCCAGATGTTTAAGCTGGTTTTAGAAAAGGCAGAGGAACCAGAGATCAAATTGCCAACATCCGATGTATCATCAAAAAAGCAAGAGAGTTTCAGAAAAACGTCTATTTCTTTATTGACTATGCCAAAGTCTTTGACTGTGTGGATCACAGTAAACTGTGGAAAATTTCTGAAAGAGCTGGGAATACCAGACTACCTGACCTGCATCTTGAGAAACCAATATGCAGGTCAGGAAGCAACAGTTAGAACTGGACAGGGAACAACAGACTGGTTCCAAATAGGAAAAGGAGTACGTCAAGGCTGTATATTGTCACCGTGCTTATTTAACTTCTATGCAGAGTACATCATGAGAAACGCTGGATTGCAAGACATACAAGCTGGAATCAAGATTGCTGGGAGAAATATCAATAACCTCAGATATGCAGATGACACCACCCTTATGGCAGAAAGTGAAGAAAAACTAAAGAGCCTCTTGATGAAAGTGAAAGTGGAGAGTGAAAAAGTTGGCTTAAAGCTCAACATTCAGAAAACGAAGATCATGGCATCTGGTCCCATTACTTCATGGAAATAGATGGGGAAACAATGGAAATAGTAAGAGAATTTATTTTCTTGGGCTTCAAAGTCACTGCAGATGGTGACTGCAGCCATGAAATTAAATGATGCTTACTCCTTGGAAGGAAAGTTATGACCAACCTAGACAGCATATTCAAAAGCAGAGACATTACTTTATCAACAAAGGTCCCTGTAGTCAAGGCTATGGTTTTTCCAGTGGTCATGTATGGATGTGAGAGTTGGACTATAAAGACAGCTGAGCTCAGAAGAATTGATGCTTTTGAACTGTGGTGTTGCAGAAGACTCTTGAGAGTCCCTTAGACTGAAAGGAGATCCAACCAGTCCATTCTGAAGGAGATCAGTCCTGGGTATTCATTGGAAGGACTGATGTTCAAGCTGAAACTCCAATACTTTGGCCACCTGATGCAAAGAGCTGACTTATTGGAAAAGACCCTGATGCTAGGAAAGATTGAGGGCAGGAGGAGAAGGGGGCAACAGAGGATGAGGTGGTTGGATGGCATCAATGACTCGATGGACATGAGTTTGGGTAAACTCTGGGAGTTGGTGATGGACAGAGAGGCCTGGCGTGCTGCGGTTCATGGGATCACAAAGAGTCAGACTCGACTGCGTGACTGAACTGAACTCCACTATTCTTGCTTGGAGAATCCCTAATGCACAGAGGAGCCTGAGTGGTCCCAGTCAATGGGATCATAAGGAGTCCGGCAAGACTGAGCAACTAACACTTTGATTTCACTTTCAGATTGGGGTATGGCTCTTCCAACAAGGGCCATAACAGGAGTGAAGGTATAATTAGTGAAGAATTAATGTGACCTATTTTGGAGACTGACATTCTCTTCCATGATGAAAAATGATCCCACAAATAAAATCACCTTGCTCTAAAAGAAAATGTAATAAATAGCTGGAAGTAATTAATGAAACACAGTGTAGTCACTGCTTGGCAGAGCAATCAGGAATCACAGAGCAGTATTCGCTAATAAGGTGATTTAAACTCATTTTCAAGGATGAGAAGAACTGAACTCTGAAGGACTTGTTGATATGATTCCACTTGGCCTCGACAGTGTCCCGAATGATCTGCTATCCAAGGCATATGGTGCATATTTATATGGCTGCATCTCAAGGCTTACATAAATTAAGGCTATGCATTTGCCCTTAAGAAAGTAGAATAAACAATTTGCTCTGAAAAGCCATAAGAAGTTTTCCAAACCCTTTCTCTGTGCATCTAGCTATCTACCACAAACACAGAGTCCTGAAAGATGAATTCTGTAAGCAGTGAAACACTAAACAGTCTTCTTTAACAAGTTGACTCTTCTAGAATTTATATAAAGCACACAAACAGTGCACAGTTTTAATTAAGAGGGTGGGATTGACATATAAACATTAGTATATATAAAATAGGTATCAACAAGAATCTGCTGTATAGTGGAGGGAACTCTACTCAATACTCTGTGATAACCTATTTTCTTTCAGGAAAAGAATCTGAAAAAGAACATGTATATATATATTATATAATCATTATTATATAATCAGATCAGATCAGATCAGATCAGTCACTCAGTCGTGTCCGACTCTTTGCGACCCCATGAATCCCAGCACGCCAGACCTCCCTGTCCATCACCAACTCCCGGAGTTCACTCAGACTCACGTCCATCGAGTCAGTGATGCCATCCAGCCATCTCATCCTCTGTCGTCCCCTTCTCCTCCTGCCCCCAATCCCTCCCAGCATCAGAGTCTTTTCCAATGAGTCAACTCTGCATGAGATGACCAAAGTACTGGAGTTTCAGCTTTAGCATCATTCCTTCCGAAGAACACCCAGGGCTGATCTCCTTCAAAATGGGCTGGTTGGATCTCCTTGCAGTCCAAGGGACTCCCAAGAGTCTTCTCCAACACCACAGTTCAAAAGCATCAATTCTTCGGTGCTCAGCCTTCTTCACAGTCCAACTCTCACATCCATACATGACCACAGGAAATATTAACCTATATGGGGAAATAATCTGAAAAAGGATATGTATATATATTATATAATATATATCATTATTATATAATCTTAACACATGGGAAAAGAAGCTGAAAAAGAATATATATAATATATATGTGAATCACTGTTGTAATCTGAAACTAATACAACATTATAAATCAACTATACTTCAATATAAAATAAAAATTTGAAGAAAAGAGTGTGTGGTTTAGAACCATCAGTCTTCAGTCTTGCAAATTTGTTACAGTGTGTCCACAGAAATCTCTGGATGTTCCTTTTTGACTAGTTTGGGAGAGGAGGTAATCCACCTTTTTAAAACTTGCTATCTAAATTTGTGGGCAATTTCCCTAAGCTCATATGTAACATGAGGATAATCATAGGATCTGTGCCACAGAGTTGTACAAATTAGAGCATGTGTAATGTACATTGGTTTCCATGATGACGATATACACTAAACACCAACTGAATGGCACTTCTTGTTGTTATTTCTGTTTTTCTTTTTCAAACTGGATTAAAAGAATTTGAGAGAACAAGATAAGCCCTCAAGGAAAAGGAAAGAAAAGTAACATTCATTGGGTGCATATTATGTGCTCAGTGGCTTAAGTGGCTTATAGATGTCATCTCACTTTTTAGCTGAAAAGTGAAACTTCAGCCATATGCAAAGGCTGAGATTATATATTATTTAGAAAATCGAAAGAATTTTTAACAAAATAAGAAATCTGGTTAATGTTAAAATGGACACCGCATTTTCTACTATCATCTCAACCCTGGGCTTTGACCTAAAGGGAAAAGTGAGGTAAAGTCGCTCAGTCGTGTCCGACTCTTTGCAACCCCATAGACTGTAGCCTACCAGGCTCCTCCGTCCATGGGGTTTTCCAGGCAAGAGTACTGGAGTGGGGTGCCATTGCCTTCTCCAGAGGATCTTCCTGACCCAGGAATCGAACCCGGGTCTCCTGCATTGTAGGCAGACGCTTTACCGTCTGAGCCACCAGGGAAGCCTTTGACCTAATGTTATGTTTAAAAGAGTGATATAAAACTCCAGTCTTTTCAAATCTCCTAGGCTGGTGCCCACTGTAAGATCAAGTGGTTATTATGACCTTTACTTGGGTAAATATAGGCAACTTATTTACCCAGGCAAAGGTCTCTAAAATGGAAGTCTCTAAAATGGTGTGTTTTAAGTAAGTCTTAGGCTGTTGCCTGTGAGGAAGGAATTTGCTTTTTGGCTTGTGTTAGAAATTGCAGTTCTCTGATGGCTTTCTGTGATTAGCACTTGTTGGATGCTTCAAGTGTTTCTTATGGGGAAGATGTAATTGGGCCTCCTCTGTTTTGCATCTTCAAATGTATTTTGAATGGCCACCTGAGAAAACGTTTAGCAGAAACACTTGTTAATGGATTTTTTTCTTATCCTGGGTTTACTTCTAATGCAACAATAATCACATATATTTCCAAAGTGCTTTTCAACCCCACATACTGCAAAGCCTTTTACAAACTAAATGCAGTAATGAAATCACCTGTCCCATCAAAACTATGCAGCTCTCCCTGGTGCAGAGTAAGGGCAGCAGGAAGGGAAAGGAGTAATTCAGAGAGGATTCCAGGATAAGACTGGACTTGGGGGGAGGAGGGGCAGGGGCATGGAATTGTTTCTGTTGGAATGCTGACAGCCTGGCCTCTAAGCTGAATGCAAATAAGTACTCCAGGAATGAACTACGCTTTCTACTCTGGGCCTGAGTTCATGCTCTACTCCCATTCTCTTCTGTCCCACATTCCTGGAGAACCTTTGCCAATCAAGCCAGGAGACAATTTCAGTTACAGAGAAGAGTACAAATTGGGCTGAAGAAAAATCAGGGGAATTAGTTGCTTCGAATAAAAACATAAATATTATTTCCTTGTATTCCTCTTCCTCTCTTGATTACCGAAAACATAAAATAATATTGTTTTTAAAATGTTGTAAAAGTGAATCACATACTGTGCACTCTGTGTCAGTTTCTTTTACTGTGTTTACTTAATTGTGTTTGAGATTCATCTAGCCTTTGGATATAGTGGTAGTTCATTTACTTATACTTGGCAATAGCATTATATTGGGTAAATATACTACAATTTATTTTACACACACACATACACACACCCTCTTTGTTCACCTAAGGGTGTATGTGAAGTATAATGGCATTTAAGTTATATATGTCAACTTAAAAAAAAAGCACAATGTGAGAGTTGCAAGTTAAGTTTTATTTTGGTAAAATGAAGACTTACAGCCTGGGAGTCAGCATTTCAGATAGCTCTGAGAAACTACTTCAAAGAGGCAGGAGGGAAAGTCAGTATATATGCTTTTAGTGAAGGGAGAGTACATGCAATCAAGCACAGATTTGTTTTTTGTTCACGGGAGGTTTCTGCCAGTTGTAAGAACAGTCATCACTATAAAGGATTTTAGTGCTTTTCTAGATATGAGAAGATATAAGAATTGGACTCATAAAATGGACTCCTGAAAATGTCTAACTATCTGAAGACCTGTTCTTCCAGTTCCCCACCCACCTCCTGAGCACGACAGAGTGCCTCACTTCTGCTCTTTACCCTGAACTCCTTTTAGGAGGTGTTGAAAATCAGCAGCCTCAGCAGGCACATGATTTAATCCTTGTAGCAGTAGACCGGAGAAGGCAATGGCACCCCACTCCAGTACTCTTGCCTGGAAAATCCCATGGATGGAGGAGCCTGGTAGGCTGCAATCCATGGGGTCGCTAAGAGTCTGATACGATTGAACGACTTCACTTTCACTTTTCACTTTCATGCATTGGAGAAGGAAATGGCAACCCACTCCAGTGTTCTTGCCTGGAGAATCCCAGGGATGGGGGAGCCTGGTGGGCTGCTGTCTGTGGGGTCGCACAGAGTCGGACACGACTGAAGCGACTTAGCAAAGCAGAGAGCAGAGACTATACAGTCCATGGAATTCTCCAGGCCAGAATACTGGAGTGGGTAGCCTTTCCCTTCTCAAGGCAATTTTCTCAGGGATTGAACCCAGGTCTCCCACATTGCAGGTGGATTCTTTACCAGCTTGAGCCAGAAGGGAGAGGTAGATGGCAAGCACCAATTTGTAGTTGACAAATACATAAAACAAATTTTAATGCTAACTTAAAGAGGATAAAGTTAACTCTATGCCAATTTTTTAAATGGATGTGGTAGATAGCAGAATATATATAAAATTGGGTACTTCATAATCAGATTGGACAGGGAATTCTATCAAAAAGGATTTGCTTTTCATGTTTGACTTGATGATGTACAAGGGAAAATGCAGAGGAGTTAGGTTGCCAACAGGTGAAAATTCAATAGTGTGTGTATTTCTTCATAGCTACTTCATGAAAACTGTCCCTTATTTTTTCCTGTACACCTTACCTGAATATGCAAGGTGTGTAGGATGTCTAATATATGTTAAAAATAGCAATATCTCACAAATAGGAAAATAACATTCCAAGTAACT
The DNA here is from genome assembly GCF_029378745.1 of Bos indicus. Lineage (NCBI taxonomy): Eukaryota > Metazoa > Chordata > Mammalia > Artiodactyla > Bovidae > Bos > Bos indicus. Next base: position 36,953,741 of record NC_091766.1, on the reverse strand, counting down.
ATTTGCCTTGGGAACAAAGCAGTAAATAAGATACTAATTTATTACAGATATGCTTCAAAAAACACATTGAAACTACCAACTAAATAGTAACAACATTTGACTGAGAAATGTCAGCATACCTAAAATTTAATTATATCCTGATGAATAGTCAAGGTTTATTTTCAGTGAAGAAGCATATTTTTTTCAATTCAAAAAAACTTTCTGTGATGCAATTTAAAGAAGTTTTGTTTTATTTTTCTACACTGCTACACTGCCACCACTTGTAAATTTGACTCCTGTGGTTTGTTGTCTTCTGATGCTTCTTTGGGTTAAGCCTGTGTTCATTTGGTCAGGAAAATGGATGTGCTGAGTTTTGTTGTTGTGTAGTTGCTCAGTCATGTCTGACTCTTTGTAACCCCATGGACTGTAGCCCGCCAGGCTCCTCTGTCCATGGAATCTCCAGGCAAGAATACTGGAGTGGGTTGCCATTTCCTTCTCCAGGGGATCTTTCTGACCCAGGGATCAAATCTGTGTCTCTTGCATTGCCGGTGGGTTCTTTTCCCCACTGAGCTACTTGGGAAATTCTCATGCTGAGTTGTATGTTGGCTAATAAAATGAAAAGATGAACCAGGTGTACAGCCATTTTTGAACAAAATTTCTAATGTAAATAAATACACATATTAAAAAAGTATAAATTTTAAGGGTATAGCAATGGATTATCACTAAACACGTCTGTGCAACTACATTTGAAATTGAGAAATATATAATCACTAGCCCCTGGAAGCTGCTCTCTCGCCCACCGCCCTGAGTCATTCCCTTTCCTGTTCCTTTCCTGATTGCCAATAATACGAATTAATATGGCCTGTTTTTAAAATTTTATAAAAATAGAGTTGTGCACTTTTTATTATTTTTAATCAGCTTTCATATTTTGAATGGTGCTGTAGTTAATCATGTACACTGGTGAATGGAGTATGTTGTATGAATACACCACAATTTACTTACCTCTTCTACTATTAATGAATATTCAGGTTGTTTCTAGGGTTTTTTGCTATTACAAATATTGGTACTGTGACCATTTCTTATGCTGGTCTTTGGATATATACATAGCTGCATTTCTCTTGGTTCTAGAACTCAGAATCATTGCACCTAGATATTTTTATCAATTTAAATATTAATTGACACTGCTAAGCAGTTTCCCATTTTAATTGTACCAATTCAGACTTTCACCTCCACCCACTCCAGTACTCTTGCCTGGAAAATCCCATGGACGGAGGAGCCTTGTAGGCTGCAGTCCATGGGGTCACAGAGTCGGACACGACTGAGTGACTTCACTTTTACTTTTCCCTTTCATGAATTGGAGAAGGAAATGGCAACCCGCTCCAGTTTTCTTGCCTGGAGAATCCCAGGGATGGCAGAGCCTGGTGGGCTGCTGTCTATGGGGTCGTACAGAGTCGGACACGACTGAAGTGACTTAGCAGCAGCAGCAGCAGACTTTCATCAGCGGTGTATCAGATTTCCCTTTGTTCTCCATCCTTACAAACACTTGGTTTTGTGGGTCTTTTTAGTTCTAGCCATTTTGACTGAGGAGTAGAATCTCATTATAGCTTTATTTGCATTTCTAAGTTATTAATGAGATTTCACCTTTTCATATATTCATTGGAAATGTGGATATTGAGAATGATAAATTTTCATGTATTTAACTTCGGTGACTGGAATAAATTTTACTTTAGTCTTTAATCAGCACTCCCCTATGCTTCTGACCATGTGGACATAGACAAATGAAAATGTTACCAATTCTTATTCTTATCTAGCCATCATGTAGGTGTATGAAAAGCAGTGCCAGTAACCTCAGTAACTGGCTAAACCACAGCCACATACTCAAATTATTACTTGCCCAAATAGTCCCTCCCCTTATGATAAGTACTATTGTTGTTCAGTCACTCAGTCATGTCTGACTCTTTGCAACCCCATGGACTGCAGAACGCTAGGCTTCCCTGTCCTTCACTATCTCCTGGAGTTTACTCAAAATCAGGTCCATTGAGTCAATGATGTTATCCAATCATCTTATCCACTGTTGCCCCCTTTTCGTCCTGCCTTCAATCTTGCACAGCATCCAGGTGTTTTCCGATGAGTCAGCTCTTTGCATCAGGTAGCCAAAGTATTGGAGTTTCAGCTTCAGCATCAGTCCTTCCAGTGAACATTCAGGATTGATCTCCTTTAGGATGGACTGGTTGGATCTCCTTGCTGTCTGGCAGACTCTCAAGAGTCTTCTCCCGCACACAATTCAAAAGCATCAATTCCTTGGTGCTCAGCCTTCTTTATGGTCCAACTCTCACATCCGTACATGACTTACTGGAAAAACTGTAGCTTTGACTACATGGACCTTTGTTGGCAAAGTGATGTCTCTGCTTTTTAATATGCTGTCTATGTTTGTCATAGCTTTTCTTCCAAGGGGCAAGCGTCTTTTAATTTCATGGTTGTAGTCACTGTCCACAGTAATTTTGGAGCCCAATAAAATAAAATCTGACATTGCATCCATTTTTTTTCCCCATCTATTTGCCATAAAGTGGAAGGAAAGTTATGACCAACCTAGACAGCGTATTAAAAAGTGGAGATGTTACTTTGCCAACAAAGGTCCATCTAGTCAAGGCTATGGTTTTTCCAGTGGTCATGTATGGATGTGAGAGTTGGACTATAAAGAAAGCTGAGCACTGAAGAATTGATGCTTTTGAACTGTGGTGTTGGAGAAGACTCTTGAGAGTCCCTTGGACTGCAAGGAGTTCCAACCAGTCCATCCTAAAGGAGATCAGTCCTGGGTGTTCATTGGAAGGACTAATGCTGAAGCTGAAACTCCAATACTTTGGCCACCTGATGTGAAGAGCTGACTCATTGGAAAAGACCCCGATGCTGGGAAAGATTGAGGGCAGGAGGAGAAGGGGATGACAGAGGATGAGATGGTTGGATGGCATCACCGACTTGATGGACATGGGTGGGTGAATTCCAGGAGTTGGTGATGGACAGGGAGGCCTGGTGTGGTGCGGTTCATGGGGTTGCAAAGAGTTGGACACGACTGAGAGACTGAACTGAACTGATAGGACTTCATAATCTTAGTTTTTCAAATGTTGAGTTTTAAGCCAGCCTTTTAACTCTCCTCTTTCACCCTCATTAAGAGGCTCTTTAGTTCCTCTTCACTTTCTGCCGTTAGAGTGGTATCATCTGTATATCTGAGGTTGGTTGATATTTCTCCTGGCAGTCTTGATTCCAGCTTGTGCTTCTTCCAGCCTGGCATTTCACATGGTATATTCTGCATATAAGTTAAATAAACAGAGTGACAATCAATATACAGCCTTGACATACTCCTTTCCCGATTTAGAACTAGTCCATTGTTCCATGTCTGGTTCTAACTCTTGCTTCTTGACCTGCATACAGGTTTCTCAGGAGGCAGGGAATGTGGTCTGGTATTTCCATCTCTTGAAGAATTTTCCACAGTTTTTTGTGATCCACACAGTCAAAGGCTTTAGCATAGTCAATGAAGCAGAGTAGATGTTTTTCTGGAATTCTCTTGCTTTCTCTATGATCCAGTGGATGTTGGCAATTTGATAAGTACTATAAAGAAAAATAAATTTGCTGCTGAAGAAAATAAATAGTGATAAAGTTGGAGGAGAATGGCTTTTTTTTTTTTTTTTCTAGGAAAGGTCTCTGTAAGGAGATGTTATTTGACCGATAACCTTAAATGTAGTGAGGGGATTAAACAAGTGTAAACTGATTAATTTGGATTGTACTCTGAGTGATAGGATGAGTTTGGAACATTATGATTAAGAGAGTATATGATGAGACTCCTGTTTTTAAAAGATAACTCAGGATAGTGGATGAAGAAAGACCTCAGGAGATAAAAGTGAAAATAAAGAGACCACTGGGAAGGAAAGACTGGTGAGTGATGATGGCTGCTTGACATGGGTTGTAGTAGTGCAGGCAGTGAAGAGGGACCAAGGTCAGGACACATGATGCAGGTCAATTCCAAGTACTCGCTGAAGGTTGGGTTAATGGGAGTTACTGAGGATGCCTTTTGTGTTTAAAGCCTGAGCATTTGAGTGACTGGGATTTTCAGTTACTGACATGTAGAAAACTGAGAGAAGAGAAAATCTGGAATGGGAGGGAAACTAAAGAGTTCTCTTTTGGAAATGTTAGACTTGGGAAATCTACCAGACATGAAAGTGGAAATGTTAAGAAGGCTGTTGTATGTATAAGTCTAGAGCATTGGTGAGAGGTCAGGGCTAACATGTGGGAATGATATGGGAATCATTTGAAATTAACATCACGGAATTTGATGAAAAGACTTCTGAGTGATTCACCATAGAAAAGTGGGGAGGAGAGGAGATGACTTTAAATGTTGGGACACTCCAATATTTAGGTGTTTGAAGCAGGAGACTACAGCAAAGGAAACTAAAATGCAGTGTTTCATCACACTGGAAGAAAACAGGAGTGTTTTCTTGGAAACCAGCTGAAGAACATATTTGTAAAGGGAGGGAACAAGCAGTTGTGTTCATTGCTGAAAGGTCAAGTAAGATGAGACTGAAAGTTGAACATGGTGTTTGGCAAGATGGAGCTTCTTGGTGACTTCTGCAAGAGTGGTTTCAGTGTAGTGATGAGATCAGATCCATCTTGGAGTGGGCTGGGGAGAGACTGTGAGGAAGCATAGCCAAGCATAGACACTTCTTTCATGAAGTTTTGACATAGAAAGAGGCAGAGAGATAAGGTAATAGCTAGAAGAGTTCATGGGGTCCATGTACTTTTCGAAATGGAAGAAACAAGAAGATATTTGTGTGCTGATGAAAATGATTCAGTGTAGATAATAATTCCAGGAAAGATAATGAAGGGAAACAAAATATAGATTAAAAAAAAAACACCGAATTAACAAGGTTAGCTCAACTGTGGTGGACACTAGCCAAAAGGAAATGATACATAAAACTTTCACTGTCTAAAACTAAGAAAATACTTTTTCCTGCCCCTCAGAAACATTATTTCCCAAAATATAAATCATGGATCTTGTGTTTTCTTAATGGCCATGTTTGTACATGTATATAAAAGAACAAAACATTTAGACATTTGTGATCAAGAGATTCTATCCCTGGTCTAAACATTTACTCACATTGTCCATAGCTTATTTTCTCAGTATTTATCCATAAAGCCAAAGATTTTTCTAAGTGGTGGGATCACTATAAAGAACATTCCATCAAACAAACTAGTGAAAGAAAGGCATTTCAACTGGCATTTCAGTGTCACCCCAACTTCTTCACAAAACAACCGTGTCACTAGCTAGCCCAGCAGTTTAAACAGTTGTGAAAGTTTACTAAAATTCTTTCCTTGTTGCTTTTTGCAGAGACATGCTAGAAGGAATTAGTGTGTATGTGTCCTCTTTATCTTCCTCTTGCTTTTGCCGTCTTTTATGTTTATGCATAGAATAGGAGATGTGTTTTCAGAGATTGTTGAATTCTTTCATCAGCATGTTTCCTACATTTTCTGGGCTCTGTTGGGAAGTTAGGAAAGGAGCAATGTAAGCAATGGACCTATTTCTTATTCTATAAATAAAGACAATTAATAAGTTTAATCCTGTGCAAATATGAAGAAGAAAAAGTATACGAAACAAAGTGGCTTTTCTCAGCATTGAATTCAGCGTATATGATTAGACCCTCTTTTCAAATATCCATCAGTAAACATCAGCTATCTAGACACAGTTTTTTAGCAAAATAGTTTTGCTGAATGTTTGTATTTCTTGCAATTTTCCCCTTATAATTTATCTTATTCTCTATGTGTTTGGTGTAATTAATACAGGTCTTGTACTTTACATTTTTAAACACTCTTTGTACTGTGCAGTACTAAGTTTCAAAGCCTTTCAATCCATCGTCTGATTTGAACTTGTCTGTGACACATGCATGGCAACTTTTGCTTTACAAACTAGGAAACTGAGGCTGGGGTGGAAGAAGTGACAGCCAGCAAGCAAGCTGAGTGTGAAACCCGAGTGCTCTGCTGTCCACCTTATGGGCTTTCCATCACGCCGTAACATTCCCTAGTCCCCTTTGCTTCCTCTGTAAGCTGAACACAATTTCTGAATGTCAGACTTGATGTTCCCGTTTGCAACTGCTGGGCTAGCTTTGAAGGATGATCTTAAAATGTTATTTCTTTGTAAACTTTAAGGAATTAAAAATTGAGTTTCCTTTAATTTCGCTGTAAGTATCCCTTTCAATAATTTGTTTAAAAATATATATGGATGATGGATGTAAACTGGATTTACTGTGGTGGTCATCTGGCAGTATATACAAATATCAAATCGTTATGTTTTGCACCTGCAACGAATATCATGTTATGTGTTGATTTTTTCCCTCCCTCCCTCTTTTTCTGTGTGTGTGTGTGTGTGTGTGTGTGTGTGTGTGTGTATGAGTGATGTTTAGTATGGACCAGGTATTGTTTGAACTTCTGGATACAGCATGGAGAAAAAGACAGAATCCTGTCTCTCATGGACTGTGCAGTCCAATTGCAGAGCTTTTTCCAGTGTACAGTGAGTTATCAAATTCTTCTGGGATCAGTTGAAGAGAGATTTTTGCCAGTGTCTTATTTTGGAAAGTTGTTTGTATTATATTCTCGAGGTTGTTGAATTGACTTTGTCAGTGGTTCAGGTAAAGCCCTTTCATCAATTCTCTAAAAGAGTATACAGTTGCAGCAATTGGAACATGGCATCACTGGTCATCTTCATAGTTGACCAGGTTGCTTCTTATGAAAGGCATGGATAGTGTTGTGGTCCATGCATGGGTTGGAAAAGAATTTCCAGACATGAGACAGAATAAGAGGGAAATAAAGTTTATTAGAGTGGGAGATGCTGTTAGAACAGCAGGCCAGCTCAGGGGAGAACCGACATTGAACAGGGGTCCTTAGTCCACTTTTATAGCCAGGGTACCAGGAATGGGATAGGGGTCTTGCAGGTCATTTGCTGATTGGATGAGGCATGTATACTGGGTGGGGAGAAGAGTAAGGCAAATACCTTCTCCCTATAGGGTTGGAGGGGAGACAGGTTATACTGGTCAGAAGGACCTGAAATTCATTAATAATAACAACATTGGGGATGGGATGGAAGGTTGATAAGGGTCTGGTGTTTCTGTTCCTATATTCCAAGACCCTCCTTGGTTTCATCAGCTCTTTCGTCCTGGGGCCACCACAGATAGTATTGCTCTTGAAACACTTGAACACCAGGATGTTGAAGGGCTTTAAAGAAGCCATGTGAAAACCATTTCTATTTAAAGATTGAACTAAAGCAAAATATGATGCTTACAAAATATTGCCTAAAAATATGTAATATTTATTGTCAGGTTTGTGATGAAGGCTTCAAAAGAAACATTTCATCAAATTCTTGGAAGAAAGCTCGATCATTATTATTGACTTTAAAATTACAAAACTGAGCCTTAGAGACATTAGTTTATCTGTGAAGTGGCAGAGCTAGAATGTGAGTCTAGGAGGTCTAATTCCTTAGCTTTTGCTTTAACCACTATGTTATATGGACCTACCTTGGAAATTTTATACGTTTGGTTCCAGAGGATTGCAATAAAGTGAATCTCTCAAGTAGAGAGTCATGTGAATTTTTTGGTTTTCCAGTGCCTTAAAACTTATGTTTACATTATATTGGAGTCCGTTGAGTGTGCAATAGCATTATGTATAAAAATGTGCATAGTTTAACAAACTTAACTGCTAAAATATGCTAACCATCATCTATGCCTTCAGCAAGTCCTAGTAGAAACATTAAAGATCACTGATCACAGATGACCATAACAAATATACTAATCATGTAAAAATCTGAAATATTGTGAGGATTGCCAAAGTGCAACACCGAGACACAAAGTGAGCAAATACTCTTTGAAAAATAGAGCTGAAAAACTTGCTTGATGGAGGGCTGCCATAAACCTTCAAACTGTAAAATATGCAGTATCTGTGAAAAAAATACAGTACCTGTGTTGTCAAGCAAAGTGCAATAAAATCTGGCCTGCTTGTACTCCTAGGGAAAGACACCTGAACCTTGTATGATAGGGTTGATGAAGGTTAGTGATGCACGGTAGGTTTGATTTCCCTAAGACAGTTGGAGAGTTAAGAAAGCACAAGCTCCATTCGTGTATGGCAGAATTCTGCCTCCTTCTGTTTATACAATTGTGTTAATAATATCCCTCCAGGCAGTTCAGGAAATATTCTAAAAGATGGTTGCCATCCACTGGAAAGCTCCAAAGACTAAAAACAGCTCCACCTTTTGAAATTCCAATCTCTTTATTTCAAAAAGATTTTTGATGGGTTGGGAGGGATTGGGGGCAGGAGGAAAAGGGGACGACAGAGGATGAGATGGCTGGATGGCATCACTCACTTGATGGATGTGGGTTTGGGTGAACTCCGGGAGTTGGTGATGGACAGGGAGGCCTGGCGTGCTGAGATTCATGGGGTCGCAAAGAGTCAGACATGACTCAGTGACTGAACTGAACTGAACTGAACTGAACTCTCTGTGGAAGTTTTTATAATTACCTGTGGATGTGGCCCTTGCTTTCATTTCATGATGGACTAGTTAGCAATAGTCAAATCCGACCTCTAGTACTTTGTTGTTTTTTCTCCCCAGCTTGTTAGGACAGGGTCAAGCTCTGATTTTGCCTTTCCAGGCTTTCACTTTGGAAGTTGATTTAAAATCTTACAAAAATTCTTGTAAGCTTTCTTTATATCCCTTCATATAATCCATTGATGAATACAGTGAACTCTCATGTTTTTTTATGGGAAAGAATGGGCAAGTTTGGCTTCAGTGAGTTGTATAAGGCACTTTTTTTTACATAATCTCATTCTTGTTTTTGGCCTTTACTATCTTCTGAATGAAGATTAACTGGCTTTCAATGATACAGTATCTAATTAATACCTATAAAAGGACACTTTCTCATAGATGGTCAGCCATGTTTAAAAATGCTTCATAAATCATGGAGAGAAAAGCTTGCTGTGTTTGGAGGTCTTGAGCAAAAGTTTAGTGTGGTTTCTGTTTGTTGAGAACTTGTTCAAGATTAAGGTAAAGTGAAAGCCGCTCAGTCATGTCCAACATTTTGTGACCCCATGGACTATACAGTCCATAGAATTCTCCTGGCCAGAATACTCAAGTGAGTAGCCTTTCCCTTCTCCAGGGGATCCTCCTGACCCAGGAATCGAACTGGGGTCTCCTGCATTGCAGGTGGATTCTTTATCAACTGCCCTATTCAAGGTAAACTGGGTGGAAGATAAGTACAAATTTGAAAGATTTAAATGAAATGATTAACCAACTTTGTTATGTTTCTCTAAACTCAATAAAGAGGGAATATATATAGATACCTATATAGAAGGATTTTTTCTCCTTATGCTTATAAAGCATGTATAACATTTGATTATGTTCTTGTCCTGTGAAGATTCTTAACATTTTCTTCCCAAAATAGAAGACTCTGACCAAAACCAAAATATTAGATTTCAGTGGCCCAACAAAATAATAAAAACCCACTTAAAATTTGGAAAAATTTTTTTCTAAATGGCTCTTAAATCAAGAGGAAATAAAACACTGAGGTTATAAATGCTTCAGCAATTAATGCAAATGAGCCCTTGTCATTGAGAAATCTCCATGAATGTGAATAGAACTGCATTCAGAGCAAAATTCATGACTTTAAACTTTTTAATTATTTTCGTACAAATGAATCAAGCACTTCACTTAGGAAACTAGAAAAAGAATAGCAAACCACAAGTGAAAGCAGGAGAGCAAGAAATGAACAAATATGAGGCAGAAATTACTATATTTAAAAACGCCTACCGAAAAACCTAGTAAACCACTGGGCTTAATCATAAAACCAAAAAAAGACTTTTAACAAAGATGTTTAATGGATAGGCTTTCCAGATAAAATGTATATACAATATATATAATAACCTAATACATTATTGTTCATTGTTTATCTGAAATTCAAGTTTAACTGTGTGTTCCATATTGTTATTTGCTGATTCTGGCAGTGGTTTCAGTGGAAGAGAATAATTATTTAAGTTTGAGAATCTAGATGAATTAGATCACTTTGTAAGAAAATGAAACAAATTACTTCAAGAGAAAATGACAGAAACAAAAATCAAAGAATTAAGTACTGAAGAAATGAGAGTTTTAAATATCTACCATCAAAAAGTCACCAGAAATTCTGCTTTCATCCTATGAGGAAGAACAGTAACCAGTTTTAACCTTCCATAAAGCTGTACAAAAGATATGGAATGTCTGTTTTTAGTTATTGGACATCAGGCAGTGCACACCATGGTCTGTGAGAGAAGGGAACAGATGAAGTAAGCCCGTGGATCTTCTTGGCTTAATGCTAGGAGGCAATTTTCAGATATAGGCACTGGGAGGAGAAACCCATTCAAAGCCTTGCTGAGTTGTGGAGATGGAAATTGGAGTTTGGGGAGATAGAAGCAACCAGAAATTGTAATGCAGAATTCCAGATGTGAAGCCCTACAGAGAAACAAAAGCTCTAAAACTGTATGGGTTTCCTTTAAGGCTTTGCTGAGTATGCATGACATGAGACTCCACTAAGAGGGGCAAAGGCTGATGGATTCCCACAGCGATGGTAGAATGGGGAACTTCTGGGTTCAACAACAAGGGTGGCGCCCAAACTACAATTAGTCTTACTTATGATTAGAGGTGCAGAAATCTTAAACAGTACATTTAGAGTGATGCACAGAAATCTCTCATGCTCAAATGAGATTTATTCTAGGAGTGCAAGGATGCTTTAAATTATTTTTAGCCAATAGAGTGAAATCCAGTGGGATTTATTCAAGGAATACAAGAATAGTCCAGTCTTATCAAATCAGCCTATCAATTTACCACCTATTCATGGTAGGAACTCAAAAGCAGATAGGAAAAGCTGACAAATTCCTGAATATGGAAGACAGTGTTAGATACATAAATAAGAATAAATTAAATAATAAATATATTTTCATTAAATTCGGGGAGAAGGTAGATGCTATAGTCATTTGATTCACATTTTTTGAAGATTCTAGTAATGCAGTAATATGATAAATAACATCTATTTATAGAAAAAGCAATTATCATTATACATAGAAAACATGACCTCATGCATAGAAAGTCAAACAGATCTAAATGAAATTGTATTCAAATGCATAATAGAATTCACAGAAGTGTTTGAAAGCAAGGGAAATATATAAGATAGTTCAGTTAAATCAGCAATAAGTTAACATTAAGTTTTTAAAAATTTAGTGGAAATACATTTATTAAGGGCTTCCCTGATGGCTCTCGGAAAAGGCAATGGCACCCCACTCCAGTACTCTTGCCTGGAAAATCCCATGGACGGAGGGGCCTGCTGGGCTGCAGTCCATGGGGTCACTAGGAGTCGGACACGACTGGGCGACTTCACTTTCACTTTTCACTTTTATGCATTGGAGAAGGAAATGGCAACCCACTCCAGTGTTCTTGCCTGGAGAATCCCAGGGACAGGGGAGCCTGGTGGGCTGACGTCTATGGGGTCGCACAGAGTTGGACACAACTGAAGTGACTTAGCAGCTGATGGCTCAGATGGTAAAGAATTTGCCTGCAATACAGGAGACCCAGGTTCGATCCCTGGGTTGGGAAGAAGGAAATGGCAACACCCTCCAGTATTCTTGCTTGGAGAATTCCATGGACAGAGGAACCTGGCGGGCTACAGTCCATGAGGTCACAGAGTCAGACATGACTGAGCAACTAACACACACAAATGTAGTCAAGATATCATCTTTCTCAAGTTCATATATCAGGCTTCTGAAAATCTCACTATAACCTTAATATGGTTTTGGTAGGAAGTCAGTAGAAGGAGACTCGCTAATTTTTAAAAAATGATTACCTGAAAGGCCGTATGCATGTGCAGCTTTACTCAGTAATATTTTGAAAATGACTTTCTTAAGAGATTTAACTTTCTAGGTGTTTGGAATTTTATAATAATGTAATTGAAACATTGTTGCATTGGTCCATGTTGAACAAATAAATCAGTGAAAGAGTTAAAGGGGTCTATTAAGATAGGAAAAAAACATTGCATTTGAAATCTATGGATGAGCAGTGTATTTTATAATAAACGGTGTTAGGACAATTGGATCTCTTTGAAAATAAAAATTTAAATATCTACCTGCATCAAATATAAAATAAGCTCTATTAAAGATCTGACCATAAAAAAATGGAACAATTAAAGCACTGTTACTGAATCCAAGCTCACTCTACTCACCGCACGATAGGCCAAAGAATCCGAGAGACGAGGTGTTGAGGCAAGGAAGAGACTTTAATGGGGGAGCCGGCAGACTGAGAAGATGGCAGGCTAGAGCCTCAAAATAACCATTTTACTGGGGGTCTGGATGCCAGGTTCTGTTATAGATCAGAGAGAAAGAAGCAATAGGGAACTAAAGTCAAAGGCAGCAAAGAGAGTGAGATGCAGTGGGGAAGTAAAGTGAAAAGGTCTTCAGTCTTGCAAAACATCTCCAAGGGAATGTCCAGCCTTTGGAAGGGTATTAATCTCTTCTATTCACAGGTGGGTAGGGACAAACTAACTCCAGGAGCTGAACAAAGGCACTTATTTTATAGTCAAGCAAAGGGGCAGGGTCCTCCAGGTAAGCCACTGAATATGACTATAATAATAATAAAAGCAAGTCAAAGAAACAGTTTCCAACAAACTCCAACAATGGAGTCAGAACGGGCTTCCTCTCTGCAACAGTGCTACAGACAGTACTTTATTATCTTTAATAACTAAGGCCTTTTAAATATGGCACAGAACTCAGAAGTCATAAAAAAAAAGATTACGGTGTAGTACTGAATAAAATTTTGAAATCTTGATATGGTTAAAAAAACAAAAATGACAGATCAAAGAATATATATTTCCTTATTTAGTACTATAGGTATTATTATTAATATAATGTATTATATATATCACAGGTTACTCTTTGATGAATATGCATATGCATTTATGCATGCTAAGTTACTTCAGTTATATCTGACTCTTTGCAACCCTTTGGACTGTAGGCTTCCAGGCTCCTCTGTCCATGGGATTCTCTAGGCAAGAATACTGGAGTTGGTTGTCATGCCCTCCTCCAAGGGATCTTCCTGACCCAGGGATCAAACCCATGTCTCTTATGTTTCTTGCATTGGCAGGTGGGTTCTTTATCACCACCACCATCTGTGAAGCCCTGCATATGGATATAATATAATCATATATACAGCATCACATTAGTTATATATATAGAGTTTTTATAAACCAATGAAGTAAAGACAGTGACCAATAGGAAACCACACAAAACCAATGAATAAATAGATGGTTTGGAAGAGTTAATTTAGATGATCAACAAATAAATGGGACTATTCTAAACCTTGCCAATCGTTAAATTTGAATTAAAATGAGATAGTTTTTCATATTTCATCTATTGTTATTTGCAATCATTTAATAACTGATAGGGTCTTTCCTGTAGCTCAAATGGTAAAGAATCTACCTGCAACACAGGAGACCTAGGTTTGATCCTGGAGAAGGGAATAGCAGTCCGCTCCACCCCAATCCAGTACTCTTGCCTGGAGAATCCCATGGACGGAGCAGCCTGGTAGGCTATAGTCCATGGGGTCACAAAGAGTCGGACATGACTGAGCGACTTCACTTTCACTGTTCACTTTCACTTTTCACTTTCATGCATTGGAGAAGGAAATGGCAACCCACTCCAGTGTTCTTGCCTGGAGAATCCCAGGGACAGGGGAGCCTAGTGGGCTGTCATCTATGGGGTCGCACAGAGTCTGACACGACTGAAGCGACTTAGCAGCAGTAGCAGCAGCCAGAATTCTTGCCTGGAGAATCCCATGGACAGAGGAGCCTGGCAGGCTACAGTCCGTGGGATTGCAAAGAATCGGACATGACTGAGTGACTAACACTATTACTACTACTACTAATAACTGATAATATTCCGAGTTAGTGAGGTTATAGGAAAATAATTTGTGTATACTTTTATGCTTATAAACTATTATAGTTTGGAAGGCAATCTGGTAGTATTTATCACATTTAAAAATATTTGTACATTTTGGCAGAAAAATGCTACTTCTAGGATTTATTATATTAAAGTTTCTTTACTAACAGGCTAGGTAAATACACAGGCCACCTGGATTCCTTGGTCACCTGCTGCTTCTAGGTCTTGGCTTCTTCATGTCCAAAACTCAATTTAGGAGATAGCTTCTCTCTACAGTTTGACTTTGTAGGTCAGATTGCTACCCCATATATCTTTAGATGGACCCATTCTCCATGGTTCCTAGAATGTTTTGCATCAATATTTTTTTCCTTTTCTCTACTATTATCTCTTTGTATAAGATTTTTTCAGAGCAAAATCCTCTGCCTTCTACCTCTAAAGATTATGTTTCTGACCTTAAACTAAGCCCCTGGACCATGACATCTTTATTACTATGAGAGTGATACTCTATTCATCTAAAATCCAGCTCCAGCTCAGAACAGATCACTCTGATACCTGAATTGATGTGGCCCCTCAGTGTCTCCAGTTATTGTTAAACCTCTGTGTAATACATTTAACTGCTATACTCTGTATATTTTAAAATGTGGAATACTTTTCTCCAAAGAGCATCCTGGTACTCACATGACTTAGCAGCTGAAGAACAATACTCACAACATGTTTTAAAATGAGCATCATATTGCAGTTTAATTGGCAATTTTCTTTCTTCTGTAGTAACAGAGGGTAATAGTGCATCTTAGAATTAATGGTATTTTAATTTCTATAAAATTCAGTTGTTGTACTAGTTTAATTAAACTATCCAGTGTTATTTTGTTTTGCTAGTGAGATATGTCACATCAAACTTTATTAGAGGTCTTGCTATTATTATTATTAGCCTATCCATAATCTATTATCTTACCAGTACTTTAGGAGATTTTTCTTAGTCTGAAGGCTGTTTACCAAAAGTAGGTATTTGCAAGTTGATAATATAGTTTGATATTATTCATGAGCCTATAAAAAAACTAAATTCTGGTTTTCAGGCATCATTTTATTTAGCATTATTTTATGTAGATTGTTTTTTCATTTTCTCCCTTTCTCCTATCCCCTCCAAACTGTTTTCCCTTGCTTTGGAAGGACTTACAGGAACTGAGATTCAGATTAAGTGTTTCTGAGAGTGGTTAATCCCTGGTTTCCTTCTTAGTAGCTATGTAGAGTGGACAGATTGCTGCAGTTCTCTCAGCCTCAGTGTCCTCATTTGCAAAGCCTTGTTTACCTCGGTTTTCTTGGGAAGAACAGCTAAAATAATGATGTGCGTATTCTTGCTTACCTCTAAAACTAAAAAATTTCTAGGGATTATTAATAGTCTCAGAGGGCACCTTTAATAATAGCTAGTTTTAACTAATTTCCTGGGCAATGACGCATGACACCCGCACATACTGAGTAAATCTAGGATGAGTTCCTTTATTTCTGCTATAGCTCATTACTGTGTTTCCTCATCCCTGATGGGACCTGCTTCTGTATTCAGATAGCCTTCTGACAGATGGAGTTACACGGAGGTTATATCATGAGCCTATGAGAAAGGAAGGGGAAAATTCACTTCTTTCATAAACCAGGTTGCTCTGTCTTGACTAGCTCAGTAGCTTCCTCTGCATATGGTATTCATTCGAAGCGTATTTCTCAAGCGAACATTCAGCTTCTGTAATCTTGTAATCAACCTGCAACCACAGGATCACATACAAATTGCTAGTCAACCCAGAGCTCTATTCACTGCAATATTCTGTGAACAATGGAACTGTAAGTCTAGAAGGGACTTGGAGTCAATTGCCTTCCCCTAATGGGTAATCACATCTAAAGCTTCTAAGGCAAATTATAATTTAGTCTATTCTTAAAGACCTCCTGAGGTGATATGCCAACCTCACTCAGGAACACATTCCAATATTGAGCAAACATTACTGTCGGAAAATAATCCTTTGTACCTCAATGAAGTTTCTCATGGCACAGAGTAACCAAGGTTTTATTTTGTTTCTACCTCAATGAGATGAGGTAACACTGAACATAACCCTCACTTAAGCTTAGAACTGAATTCAAACCCTTTCACAGACAGCTTCCTCTTGCCTATAAGGTCATGTTCAAATTCCTCAGTATGCAGTACAAGGAATCTACCACTGGCTGTATTGACAGTATATATTCCTGACATGCCCTTTCAGGCGTTTGTTGCTTAGCTTTGCTAAAGTACTTTCCGAACCCCAGGAATACCATGTTCTTTAACATGTCTTGTTTTTGCACACACTCCCTGTTTTGGAATGTCTTTCCCCCTTGTTTTCTCAAGTGACTCTTACCTTTATTTCAATATGCAGTTCAAAATATCGCCTCTTCTGGGAAGTCTTCCCCCAGCCTCCAAAGCAGTTGGTTACATTGTCCTCTTTCCAGATTTGTATACAGTATTTGCTTATTTAGGCTCGTACTGGTTTTTAGTTCTTTGCCTACTGTTCCTCACTGCTCATTAGATTAAACCTTGAAGACCAGGATGTATTCTCTGTGCACAGTAATTGGCATCCAGTAGGGGTCAATAAATGAGTGCTCCTATTTTTTTAGGGAACCAAAAGACCTTCCTTGTCATAAATAAGGAGGAATGTAAATACAAAAATGTGAAAGACTTGCCCAAAGCATCAATCCACTATCAGAAATTTTTGAAGGACGATTGTGTATATCTCTGTGAGAGACATGGTATGTCCCATTTGCCATCCCTAATGTGAAAAAAAAAAAAGCTTTATGAAGCCAGAAAGTCAAGCATTGATGTTTTATTATCAAAGAACAATTTTTTTCCATTAGGTTTTCTGTACCCATCAGCAGGACATTTTGCAAAAGCATATGGATGTTGGCAACCAGTGATGTATCAGATGCGTGCCATTAAAAATGCTCAGGCAGTCTACCAATCCCATTAGAGGTTCTGATGGCCAGAGATGAAAGACCAAAGATCTGCTTAAACAAAATGCACTGACACTGGCATAGAATTGTGATATAAATAACCAGTGCAACATCATGAAGTTTTCCTGATTTTATTAACACGACAAAAATAAAACTTCCCCAGTAAGCATGTCCTAGGGAAGATGAAGTAAATCAGAACTGAGGAGGGCCCTGAGATTGTATAGTCATTTTTTTCTTACATATGTATGAGAAGTTTCTTAAACTGTCTTTTATAAACACTTATAATTTTGTTTTCTCACCATAATCTTTTCTTCATAATCTACAGGTTGCTACTATTTCTAGTTGATTTTTTAATCTTTTTGTATCCTATACATCCAAAAAGATATATTTTTGATGTTGTTTATAGAGTTAATGGAAATAGAAGAAAAACAAAGGGTTTATGTAATTTATACACTGGAAAAATCTACTCCCTCCCTTTCCACCCCTATGGCTGTTGATGATGTAGGTTGCTCCTCTCTGGGCCCAGACATTAGCATCTAGAGTGTCTGTTGGGATTTGAACTAGCTATTAAAGGAAGAGATTGAGATACAAGTCTTCTTGTTAATGGAAAATATAGAGTCTCTTCTATGTAAACTTTTAATATAAGTGGGCCATAGTTCTCTTCTGTTTTCTTCTAAAGTTGGCTTCTGAGGGGTTCCGTGTCTTTATTTTTAGGAATGCCATTTCCATCACCCAGCTTCCTTTTGCAAGCAGTTTATTCTATCCAGTTCTCTACTGATGTTATTAGTAAAGTTCAGTTATTGTTTTTATGCATCTATGCCATATCTGTATTCAGAACAGTCTTGGGTTTGGAATCCTGGATTGGCCTTGTTATGTGACCTTGAAAAAGTCTTTAAACTCTTTGTATTTTTAATCTTTAGTAAGAGACATGGCAATTGTAACTACTTCATTGCCTAGTAGCAACCTACTCCATGGGTTATTGTGAAGATTTAAGGGTGCCATAGGATTGTGAGGATGTAAGGGCTTTCCTGGTGGCTCAGTTGATAGAGAATCTGCCTGCAATGTTTGATCCCTGGGTTGGGAAGATCATG
Source organism: Bos indicus (assembly GCF_029378745.1). NCBI lineage: Eukaryota > Metazoa > Chordata > Mammalia > Artiodactyla > Bovidae > Bos > Bos indicus. Next base: position 36,935,727 of record NC_091766.1, on the reverse strand, counting down.
GGAGAGATGATATACACACAGTTTTCTGTGTCAACATGTCACATGTTTGCCAAATCATGTCAACATGTTTGAGAACTATTGGTCTAGAATTTTTTCTTGCCTTCAAACATAGTTCGTTTTAAAAAGTAAAGATTCTGGACTTGCCTGGTGGTCCAATGATTAGACTCCATGCTTCCACTGCAGGGAGTAAGGGTTTGATCCCTGGTCGGGGAACTAAGGGGGCTTCCCTGATAACTCAGTTGGTAAAGAATCCACCTGCAATGCAGGAGACTCCAGTTTGATTCCTGGGTCAGAAGATCCCCTGGAGAAGGGATAAGCTACCCACTCCAGTATTCTTGGGCTTCCTTTGTGGCTCAGCTGGTAAACAATCTGCCTTCAGTGCAGGAGACCTGGATGCGATCCCTGGGTTGGGAAGATCCCCTGGAGATGGGAAAGGCTACTCACTCCAGTATTCTGGCCTGGAGAATTCCATGGACTGTATAGTTCACAGGGTTGCAAAGAGTCAGACACGACTGAGCGACTTTCACCCACCCAGGGAACTAAAATCCTGTATGCGGTGAGGCACCCCCCTCGCCCTGCAAAAAGTAAAGATTCCCAGATTCAGAGTACGTGAGTCTGGAAGCTTTTCCAGTAGTCTAGTCCCAGTACTTCTCATTGTCACTAAATCCTTTCTTAAATTGTCTTTCTAAATCATCTGTGCTTCAGGTGAGCAAGCATAAAGCTCTCATTATAACCTATGTGAAGATGCTGCTGCCAAGTCGCTTCAGTCGTGTCCAACTCTATGCGACCCCATGGACTGCAGCCTACCAGGCTTCTCCGTCCATGGGATTCTCCAGGCAAGAACACTGGAGTGGGTTGCCATTTCCTTCTCCAAGATGTGAAGATGAGGCTATGTGAAATAAAATTTTATCATATGTGGATATTCATGTATGGCTGTGTACCTCTTTCTCGACTGAATGGATTGCACTTTGAGTCACAGAAAATGCTTTATGATGTATATTTTGGAGAAGGAAATGGCAACCCACTCCAGTACTCTTGCCTGGGAAATCCCATGGATGGAGGAGCATGGTAGGCTACAGTTCACAGGGTCGCAAAGAGTTGGACGTGACTGAGCGACTGCACTTCACTCACTTCATACTTTCTCACTGGAGAAGGAAACGGCAACCCACTCCAGTATTCTTACCTGGAGAATCCTATGGAGAGAGGAGCCTGGCAAGCCATGGTCCATGGGGTCGCAGAGAGTCAGACACAACTGGAGTGACTAAGCATGCATATTTATCTTTCACTAAGGGAAAATGAAGATATTGGCATCTTACTGAAACTTATAGGGAGGAAAAGCCAGAAAAAGTTTCTGGTGGGAGATTACAAATGGAAATTAATGTCATTTACTCATTAATGCAAAATTTGATTCTATAAAACATCAGATATTCTTGGCCTTACTGTGTTGTTTTGCTTGATTGATGTGGGATCATGTTTATGAACTCTTTTATAGATTTCCTCATGATCAGACTTTCATTCACCCAATTCTTCCACTGTGTTAGTTAGAACTCTACTGGTTGCAATTGATAGAAACCCAATTCAAACTATGGAGAAGGGAATGGCACCCCACTCCAGTACTCTTGCCTGGAAAATCCCATGGATGGAGGAGCCTGGTAGGCTGCAGTCCATGGGGTCCCTAAGAGTCAGACACGACTGAGTGACTTCACTTTCACTTTTCACTTTCATGCATTGGAGAAGGAAATGGCAACCCACTCCAGTGTTCTTGCCTGGAGAATCCCAGGGACGGGGGAGCCTGGTAGGCTGCCATCTATGGGGTTGCACAGAGTCTGACATGAATGAAGCAACTTAGCAGCAGCAGCAGCAGCAGCAATTCAAAGTAAAATTTAAAAGGAGGGATGTATTTTTTTTTTTTTTGTTCTTATAATAACCCAGAAATTAATCTGTTGTCCTGTGTCTGGCATAGCTAGATCCAGGGATTCATACCATGCTTTAATTAATAGGGCTCTGTTCCCCTATGTCACTCAGTCTTACTTTCCTCTTAGTTCATTTCATTCCCAAGGAGGCCCTGGAAACTATTTCTCCCAACTTAGCCATCCCAGCAGAAAGAGCACTTCTGTTTCCCAGTAGGTCCAGTAAAAGTCTCAGCAAGTGTAATTTGGATCACATATCTAGTCCTGACCTAACTTCACGGCTAAGGAATAGAGTACAGTGATTTGCTATGCCTAAACACACCCATCTCTCTAGGGCTGGGATCAGGCACATCCCCAAAACACGCAGAAACTGGAGATAGGTGATTCCCTCAAGAAATGTCGAGAGGTAGCTATCAGAAGAACAAACATGCTGAGGAGCCAAAGGACAATAAATGAGTGTCCACTACATCTTATGAGGTCCTAAGTCCCTTAACTATGAGCCCTCCCACCTTAGAGACTTTGTCACTGAATCTTAGGAAGGGAAGACTAAGCCAGGGCTTTTTCTTTTAAGGGGGAAATCTTGTAGCTTAAGAAAGATGTAAATAGGATTTTCCTCCAGATTCTTCTACCAATTTGTGCAATTCTAGTTTTTTCTTGTCTAGTTTTTTGCCTGTGATGGGAAAGTTCAAGTCATCAGAAGGCTTTTACCTTGTGCCAAAGTGCCATATTTAATTATATTTTAATTATCTTCTTAAAAACATTTGAGTGGAGTAAATTGAGCTTACATAGAAACCCAGGGAGAGCAGACCACAGGAGACAGATTTATTTTTTGAGAGCCTCTCTGTGCCATTAGGTCCAATTTTAATAATTTTAATAATAGTCTATATATTACACACCAGGTCTTCTATTATACAAAAATAGACATCCTATTTGGTTATTAAACATACTTTTAAGCAGGTAGTGATCTCTCTCTTTGCTTTCTCCACTTTCCCAGGAAACCAATCTTTAGGGACCAGTGAAATTTCTCAAGTTTCCTAATTTGTAGTATTTTGGACTTTACGGAGTATCCTCAATTTTATGCATTTTTATCACCTCAATAGGGGAGATTAGTAATATGCAATTAAAAGGCTTTTGCTATTTTGCTTTGTGAATCTTTATGTATAAATTTTTGAAATCTGAAAATCAGTAGATCATGATTCTAATTTGCGCTTCAGAAATGTCACTGCAGATGCCCAGTGACCCATCCTTCCAGCAGCACTTGGTTTGCATGAAGAGATGATCAGAGATGTGACACAAGCATCTTTTCTTGGTCACATATTATTCCCAGTAAAAAAGAAAACCCTATTGATTGTCCTTCACGTGTACAGCCCTGTGCTTGGTACCATGATACATTATGTAATTGTTTTGTTATTTAGTATCTCAGTCCTGTCTGATTCTTTTGCGACACCATGGACTATAGCCTGCCAGGTTCCTCTGGGATTTCCCAGGCAAGAATACTGGAGTGGTTTGCCATTTCCTTTTTCATTATTAAGTAGAAGACAACCTTTTCTCTCAAAGGTGTTAGATTTAGGACAATTTACAAAAGATAAACAGACACTTCAAAGAGAAAACATATAGTGCCCCTGGGAGCAGTGGTTGGTATAATCCCCTTGCAAGACAATTTATCAGTATCTATAAAACCTGAATACCAGAAAAATATATTAAAAAATTAAAACAAAAATCTCCACATGGGGAAGACATTATAAAGAATGACATGAGACCCTTAACATGCTAGACTGATAATTAAACTATAAAAAGAGGGTGGGAAGATCTGGGAGAATGACATTGAAACATGTATAATATCATGTATGAAACAAGTCGCCAGTCCAGGTTCGATGCACGATACTGGATGCTTGGGGCTGGTGCACTGGGACGACCCAGAGGGATGGTATGGGGAGGGAGGAGGGAGGAGGGTTCAGGATGGGGAACACATGTATACCTGTGGCGGGTTCATTTCAATATTTGGCAAAACCAATACAATATTGTAAAGTTTAAAAATAAAATAAAATTAAAAAAATAATAAAAATAAAAATCAGTTTTTCTGCATGACACAAGAAAATAAAGTCAACAGCAAATGTCAAATAGAAACTTATAATTCACACAAAGAGCTGCTTTCCTTAGTAAGTAAAAATCTGCTACAAATTAATAAGGATGAGGACACCAAACCAATAGGAAAAAAAGACAAAGAACATAAAAAGTTAGAGCATGGAAAAGGAAACATAAAATTTTTAAAACATATTAAAAATGCTTATTCTAGGAAGTGATACTTAGGTTAATATCATAATGAAATACCATTTAATTTCTCAGTTTGGCAAAGGTCAAAACGTTTCTTAATACATTATGTATATTTTGGTAAATTGAGAGTATGGGGCAATAGTCACTCCTATAAATTTCTGCTGGGAATATACATCGGTATGACCTCTATAGCGGACAATTTGTCAATTGTTACTGAATTTTAAAATACAACTACCTGTTAACTCAACATTTTTATTTCTAGAAATATATCCTCCTTTGGACATTTTTTTTTTGCCAAATGATGTGTGTAGAAGATTATTTATTATAGCATTGTTTGAACTAACAAAAAACTGGAAATAATCTACAAATCCTTCAGAAGGACTAGCTAGATGAAATTATGACACATGGCTCTGGAGAATGCTACTCACTGTAAAAAAAAGAATGAGGCCTCTCTACATGCTGGTACACAGTTGTATAGCCAAGATATATGGTTAGATGAGAAAAATGTCAACTTAAAAAAATGCTCAGCCTCATGAGTTGCTAGTTATTTTATTTGAGGCAAAATGAGAACTATAGCCTGGGAGACAGCATCTCATATAGTGCTAAGAAACTGCTCCAAAGAGGTAGGGGGGAAGGTTAGTAACATGATTTTGGTGAAGGGGGTGGGGTATGTGCAGTTAAATACATGATTTTTGCAGAAGGTTTCTGTTAGTTATGAGGAGCAGACATTACCATGAAGGATTTCAGTGTTTTCCTTGATATGATGAAATACAAGAATTGGGCTCATAAAATCAGTTCCTAATAGTATCTAACTATTTGAAGACCTGTTCTGCAAGGTTTTCACAGAGCCCAGAGTGCCTCATTTCTGCTCTCCACCCTGAACTCCTTTCAGAGGGTGTTGACCAGCAGCTGTAGCAGCTCATGCTTTAATCCTTGTAGATGTAGATGGCAAGTGCCAATTTGTAGTTGATAAAAGGAACGTGCAGAAGACTGAATTTTTCAGCATATATAAAGGAAGCTGGTAACAGAGTTTGCCTCAGGAATGAGAACTGAATGGCTTTCAAATATTAGTACTCAGGAAACTTACTTTATATATATATATATATATATATATATATATATATAATTTTTGTACAGTGTGAATATATTCAATCTTTAGAATTTAATATAATTTTAAAAATACAATAAAATGCACATAGGAGATTATGAAGCAATTCTACTACTAGAAATTAATCTAAAAGCATCATTATAATCACAAAATACAGTTTATTAATAACAGCTTGAAAAAAGAATCCCATGAGAGGTGGTATGAAATGCATTCTAAGGTATAGTGTTCAATTTTAAAAAAACAAAAGCAAGTTATAGATATATTATAAGATAATATAAATATCCCTTTCATGGACCATAGCCTTGTTAACACCATAACAAGGCTATGGTGATGGGGCTTGCATAACTCAATGAAGCTATGAGCCATCCCATGCAGGGTCATTCAAGATGGACAGGTCATCATGAAGAATTCTGACAAAAAATGGGCCACTGAAAAAGAAACAGCAACCAACTCCAGTATTATTTCCTGGAGAACCCCATGGACAGTATGAAAAGACAAAAAAAAAAAAAAAAGATATGACCACAGAACATGAGCCTTTCAGGTTGGAAGGTGTCCACTATTCTACTGGGGAAGAACAGAGGGACATTACTAATAGCTCCAGTAAGAATGAGGCGGCTGGGCCACAGCAAGAATGATGCTCAGCTGTGGATGCGTCAGATGGTAAAAGTAAAGGCTGATGCTGTAAAGAACAGTATCATATAGGAACCAGGAATGTTAGGTCCATGAATCAAGGTAAACTGGATATGGTCAAGCAGGAGATGGCAAGATTGAATATGGACATCTTAGGAATCATTGAACTAAAATGGATGACAATGGGTGAATTTAATTCAGATGACCATTATCTCTACTACTGTGGGAAAGAATCCCTTAGAAGACATGGAGTAGCCCTGAGAGTCAACCAGAGTCCAAAATGTGATACTTAGATGCAATCTCAAAAATGACAGAATAATCTTGGTTCATTTTCAAGACCAATCATTCAACATTACTGTAATCCAAGTTGATGCAACCCAATCACTGATGCCAAAGAAGCTGAGGTTGAATGGTTCTAGGAAGACCTATAAGACCATTGACAACTAATGCCAAAAAAGATGTCTTTTTTATCATAGGGGATTGGAATGCAACAGTAGGAAGTCAGGAGATAACTGGAATAACAGTCAAATTTGGCCTTGGAGTGCAAAATGAAGCAGGACAAAGGCTAACAGAGTTTTGTCAAGAGAACACACTGGTCATAGCAAACACCCTTTTCCAAGAACCCAAGAGACAGCTCTACACATTGACATCACCAATGGTCATGGTCAATGCAAAATCAAGTTGATAATATTCTTTGCAGCCAAAGATGGAGAAGCTCTATTGTTGTTAACTTGCTAAGTTGTTTCTGACTCTTCGCAGCTCTTTGTGAACTGCAGCATGCCATTCTTCCCTGTCCGTCACTATTTCCCGGAGTTGAAGCCTGAGAACCTCTATACACTCAGCAAAAACAAGACCTGGAGTGGACTGTGCCTCAGATCATGAGCTCCTTATTGCAAATTCAGTCTTAAACTGAAAAAAGTAGGGAAAACCACTAGGACATTCAGGTCTGACCTAAATCAGATCCTTTATGATTATACAGTGAGGATGACAAATAGATTGTAGAAATTAAATCTCGTAGACAGAGTACCTGAAGATGTACAGGTGGAGGTTTGTAACTTTGTATGGGAGGCAGTGACCAGAATTAGCCCTAAGAAGAAGAAATGCAAGAAGGCAAAGTGGTTTTCTGAGGAGGCCTTACAAATAGCTGAGAAAAGAAGAGAAGTGAAAGACAAAGGAGACAAGGAAATATATACCTATCTGAATGCAGAGTTCCAAAGAATAGCAAGGATATATAAGAAAGCCTTCCTAAGTGAACAATGCAAAGAAATTGAGGAAACCAATAGAATGGGAACGGCTAGAGATCGCTTCAAGAAAATTAGAGATACCAAGGGAGCATTTTATGCAAGGATGAATGCAGGGAGCCGGCGTGAGGCACTCTGCCCGTGGCAAAGGTCATGAGGAAGGAGGCTTGACATACGCAAAGGTGGGATCGAGCCTCAGGAGTCCCCCTGGAAATCCTCGAGCATCTACCCCCATAACCAGAGCCTGCCTACTTTACTACTTTGTGCTCTCACCTACACCTCTGACTTTATGGGGAACTGTCCCCTACCACCTCTTTCGGAGAAGGAGTTAACTTAGAGCTCCAGTTAATAATAATTCCTAGGTGTGACAAGAGTGTTTTAACCTACAAACTCCTCTGAAGGTTCTCTAGCCTGCCTGACAGGCTTGTCCGGCCACATGTGATTGCTCACAGCCTCCCAACTGTGAGAGGCACGAGATGCTTTAAACCTTCTAAAAACAGGTTCCTTAGAAAAGTTAGAAAACCATTAGTATAAGTATAGTGGGCTGATTAGAAATTGTATTGGTGAAGGGTTTTTCATTTGTTGAGCCAATGTTTGTTGCTAAGTCTCCACATCCCCTGCCCTTACACACATTAATGAATATATAGAAGAAATAAGTATTAACCTTTGATATTAATCACGTTAGACCTTAGGCTAAGTAAATTCTTTCCTTAATTAAAACCCACTACACCCTCACCCTATAGGAATGTAACTTTATTTGGGTGGCATCTGTTTTAAGAATAATCATCCCTGGAGAAATAAATGTCTGGTTGACTGACCACTGTCACAAGGAGAGGGTCATAAATTGTCAGCAGGCCCCCTGGCCAGAAGATGATGTAACACCCCTAAGACCTCTGTATACATTTGTATGAAGCACCTGACTTTGATAAAAGTCAGGACTGCTGACCCCGCGTGACTTTTGCATAACATCTTAGTGTATAAAAGTAGACCATGGAAAATACAGAATTGGGATCAGTTTCTCGAAATACTGGTCTCCCCATGCGCTCTCTCTCCTAAACTCTGGCTGAGTCTCCATCTGGAGCGCGGAACCCGCCATACTTAGTAATTATGCCTGGGCTTCTAAGATCCCACCGGGGAGGCCTCAGTGCCTCAGTGTCTCCCCTCCTTTGGGAGAATGGTAGGACACCTGTGGCCTACGTAAGTGGTGCAAGCTTCTTGTCTTGAAGTTTCATTGGTCTCCCGTGTAAACCAAGCTACTCAGCCTCTTTTCTCCACTGAATTTTCCTACTGAGCTATCCTTATTCTATTATTCTTTATATCTCTAATTAATATCTAATTGAAGCTATTGTATCCTGATCCTGGCCGATGCCGTCCCCGCTTCAAACTCCCTGGATCAGCTGGGGCTGGCCCCGGCAGGAACATGGTAAAGGACAGAAACAGTAAGCACCTAACTGAAGAAGAAGAGATTAAGAAGAGGTGGCAAGAATACACAGAAGAACTATACAAGAATGATCTTAATGACCCAGAAAACCACAATGATGTGATCACTCACCTAGACCCAGACATCTGGAGTTTGAAGTCAAGTGAGCCTTAGGAAGCTTTACTATGAATAAAGCTAGTGGAGGTGATGGAATTCCAGCTGAGCTATTTCAAATCCTAAAAGATAATGATGCTATTAAAGTGCTGCACTCACTATGTCAGCAAATTTAGAAAACTCAGCAGTGGCCACAGGACTGGAAAAGGCCAGTTTTCATTTCAATCTCAAAGAAGGGCAATGCCAAAGAATGTGCAAACTACTGGACAATTGTGCTCATTTCACATGCTAATAAGGTTATGCTCAAAATCCTTCAAGCTAGGCTTCAGCAGTATGTGAACTGAGAACTTCAGATGTACAAGCTGGGTTTTGAATAGACAGAGGAACTGGAGATCAAATTGCCAACATATGTTGGATCATGGAGGAAGCAAGGGAGTTCTAGAAAAACATCTACTTCTGCTTCATTGACTATGCTAAAAACTTTGAGTGTATCACAACAAACTGTGAAAAATTCTTAAAAGAGATGGGAGTACCAGACATCTTACCTGTCTCCTGAGAAAACTGTATTCAGGTCAAGAAGCAACAATTAGAACTGGACACGGAACAATGGAATGGTTCAAAATTGGGAAAGGAGTACATCAAGGCTGTATATTGTCACCCTGCGTATTTAACTTATATGCAGAGTACATGATGCAGAATGTTGGGCTGGATGAAGCACAAGCTAGAATCAAGATTGCTGAGAGAAATATCAACAACCTCCGATATGCAGATGATAGCACTCTAATGGCAGAAAGCGAGAGGAACTAAAGAGCCTCTTTAGTGTGAAAAAGGAGAGAGAAAAGCTGGCTTAAAACTCAACATTCAAAAAATGAAGATCGTGACATCTGGTCCCATCACTTCATGGCAAATAGATGGGGAAAAAGTGGAAACAGTGACAGATTTTATTTTCCTGGGCTCCAAAATAACCACAGTGATGACTGCAGCCATAAAATTAAAAGACGCTGGCTCCTTGGAAGAAAAGCTATGACAAACCTTGATAGCATGTCAAAAAGCAGAGACATCACTTTGCCAACCAAGGTCCATATAGTCAAAGCTATGGTTTTTCCAGTGGTCAGGTATGGATGTGAGAGTTGGACTCTAAAGAAAGGTGAGAGCCAAAGAATTGATTCTTTTGAACTGTGGTGTTGGAGAAGACTCTTGAGAGTCCCTTGGACTGTAAGGAGTTCGAGCCAGTCAATCCTAAAGGAAATCAGTCCTGAATGTTCATTGGAGGGACTGATGCTGAAGCTGAAGCTCCAATACTTGGACACCTGATGCGAAGAACTGACTCATTTGAAAAGACCCTGATGCTGGGAAAGATTGAAGGCAAAAGGAGAAGGGGGTGGCAGAGGATGAGATGGTTAGATGGCATCAGAGACTCAACGGATTTGAGTTTGAGCCACTTCCGGTAGGTAATGGAGGATAGAGAATCCTGGCATGCTGCAGTTCATGGGGTCTCAAAGAGTCAGACACAACTCAGCAACTGAACAACAGACAACAGCAAGTATAAAGATATTCTATGTTGCCTTTCTGGAAAAAGTGAAATATGTGCATAAGCTGTTTGTATAGTTATGTGTAGAATGTAACACATGTTACATTCATGTGTGTGAAAGAGCACCAATGTATTTACTCGTGACAGACTCTGGGCAGGAGGTTTGGGGGTCATTTCTTTGCAATGCATCCCTTTATATAGCCTATGAATTTTAAATTTCCATGTCAGGATAGAAATTAGCCAGGCAAAAAGGAAAATATGAAGCCAAGGACAAATATGTAGCTCTAGTCATTTGTGAACAGCTGAGTTGACCTTCTGGATGAGGAGAACCATGCCGAGTTCACATTCGCGTTCAAGGAATTGCCAACCTCATAATAAGCAGAGCTGAAGTCCTAGAGATCCACTTGGGTTCTCTCTAACTCCAAAGCGACCAACTAGACAGAGAAGGCAATCACAGATGATAGATAACTTTACATTTCGAGCAGTGTTCGGCTTCATTTGAAAAGATATTCAGCTTAAACAATTTCCTTTCCACAGAAATGTTGTACGTTTTAGACCTTCCATGGAATTTGGCAGACAAGAAAAATGTTGACTTTTCCACATTGCCCATTATGCAAAATTCGGAAATATGCAGAACACAAGAAGCACATGTGACAAGCACAGTGACCTTAAAATGTTTGCAGGCAGATGTATCAGAATCCGTTTCACATTGCTGATGTCCTTGGCCAGCAGGCTGGTGTACAGCTGGCTAAATGCCGCCCTTATAACGGCCAGTCAAGGGATGGGCATTAGCGTTTGATTTAAAGGGAAGCCAGGGAACATGATGGTGGGAAGTGAGATGTATTACTAGGAGTCAGGTGGCAAATGGGAAGGCCTCAAAAACACTCTGATGGTGCTGCCGCACGAGTGCTCGGAGTGGGTTAGCAATACAGAGACGGGGTCCTGTGTCTGGATGTGAAAGCAGAGAATGGGGTGAGATCCATTCTCAGAGCTACAGGCCAGCAGTGCCCCAGACAGAAAAGGTGGGTCACGGGACCCCGAGTCATGCCCACCTTGCAGCAGCAAGAACTACAAATGGCATGAAATCCAGAGGCTGAGTTCCAAAACTCCTAGCCCCACATTGGAAGGGCTTCCCTGGCAGCTCATGTGGTAAAGAATCTGCCTGCAATGCAGGAAACCTGGATTTGGGAGCTCATTCTACCACTTGGGTACTCTTTGTATCAATCAGTGGCTGCTCTTACTGCTTTTTCTGGAAGAAAAGTGTCCAGTTCCAGAGTGGCAAAGTGGTACCAAGTCAGGACACATTGGCTTATATCCATTTCCTTGTGTTCCCTGCTGTTTTCAGTCAGTCCTGCTCTGTCATCCTTACCTGGGGCGCTCTCCACATTTGCTTTTCTGCTCACTTCATGCTCTAAGCTCTTGTCTAACCACAGGTTCCCTGACTTCTGAGTGGGTGTGTGTGATCATCCTGCTGAGGTTCCATTCTTTCTTTCCCAGTCGCTGAGAGCCATCCTCTTCCTGCTCCATCTCTATAGCTCAGATGATGAAGTGCCAGGACTGGAGCCAGTGCCCCAGAGCCCCGTGGCCACGGTGGTTTGTGAGTACACATGATACAACTGACCAAAGCAGAATGAGTCCTAGAACTGGCAGGAGAGCTTCTGGAATGTGCTTTTTCCCGCTGAACTTAAGCTGGGAGAGTGTGAGTTAAAGCAGTCCTGTGCCACTCTGTTGGGCCTGAGACTGAGGAGTAAAGGCCTGGACAGGTCTTTACTCTTTCCAAAATTTTCATCTACATTAGCTAATTTGTTCTTCCTACAACCCTCTACGATAGTCAGGACAATTTATGTTAATTTCCATTTGTATATGGGAGAACTGAGGCTCATAAGTGTTAAATGACTTGGCTCTGGGTCATAGCTAGTAAGAAGTAGAGCCCGTTCTGGAACTCAGGACTCTGGATTTCATGCTGTTTATAGTTCCTGCTGCTGCAGGGTAGGGGTGACTCGGGGTCCTGTGACCTGCCTTTTCTGTCTGGGGTACTGCTGGCCTGTAGCTCTGAGAATGAATCTCTCACCCTATATCTGAGGACTGATGCTAGGGGTCCTTCAGACTCAACCAGGAGAATGTCTGGGGCCTCCCAAGTCGAAAAGGAGCCTTTTGCTGAATGAATGGGAAGTACCCAGTCCTCATCTCAAAGGACTGCCAGGGTAGAGCTTGGTGAACTGTCAGAGATAAGCCACATCTGGGTGAGGATGGTATTCAGGGGCAAAGCCAAGGAAAGGGAGGCAGAGCGGATGAGACTTCTTTGGGCACGGACTGGATCTGGGGGAAGGAGACCCCGGTGGGGGGAGCACAGGTGGCTGTGTTTGCATTTCTGTGCTGCACGCTGTGAGCGTCTCAGCAGACTGGAGCCTGGGGCCCTTGCAGGAACACCACTGCATGCTCCTGACCAGGTTCTCCTGCCCTGGTGCCCTGCTTCCCTCATCTTTTCTTGTTCCCATTGGTGTTCAGGAATGACATAAATATCAACATGCTGGTTCATTATAAAAGAATAGAATATACAGTCTTTTTTTTTTAAATCAGAGGATGGAAGCCATTTTGTATATGACAGAAAAATGAAATTCCTGGGTGATGTTTGAATATTCTCTTTATATTTATCACTGTCTTTGAGGCAGAGGGATTCAAGATTTCCAGATACCCACCTAATTAAAACAGCTGGGTTGGAGTAAAGAGGAAGCAGTATCTGTTAGCGTGTTCTGTAATCAAGAATTTTTTTTTTTTCTTTTGAAAGATCACCTCCACTGCCTGCAGAAGTGATTGTCATTGATTCAGGATTTCATGGGTCCCTGGGGAATGGTGAAGTCATGCATGAGCTCATACTCTCCCATACCCCCCTGCACCTCACCTCTGCCGATCCCTTTACCTGCTCATTGTTTTTCTCCTTCAGGTCTTGGCAGGTATTTTTGTCAGGCTAATCTTAATCAGATCACTGTGTAATTACAGAGGGACTGTCAGGATATTTTTGGTTGTCATCTTCTAACAAAATGCAGATTGCATGGCATGTATACATAGAATTACCCTGTAATTCAAAGTAAATTGACATTTAATTTCAATTTAATTACACAGAAATTACAGACATGGCAGATACAGTCTAATTAGGAAGCAAAGTATACGAATCTCTTTATGAAATGGAGACTCATATCATGTCACACTTTTAACAGAATCAAAATAATTTCTCTGCCTTTTCGTAGAGGCTAGGTAATCCCAACAACAGCAGCAGTAATAATGAGAGCTACAGTTCTGGCCTGTCCACCACGTACACATACTTTATTTCATGTAGTATTGGAGATGACTCTATGAAGCTGGGAACAGGTGGAGAAGTTAGGGAGTGTGTGCTCAGTGTCACACACTAGTCAGTGGTCAAGGTGAAATGAAGTTCAGTTGCTGTGGACTGTGAGGTGAAAGAAAGGATGCTGTCCCTTTTAGGGAGAGGAGAGGGAGGCCTGGGAGGAATGCTCAGCCCCTGACTCCAATACCTGAGCTCTTGAGTTCTTTGCCTGGAAAACTGGACGCCTATCTCCCTTCCCTTCCCTGCTCCTCTCTCCTTTCCTCCTCCCTTTCCTCTTCCTCTCACTCATATTTTTATTTATTTTTGAATTTGTGACTGCTCTGAGTCTTCACTGTTTCATGCGGGCTTTCCCTGGTTGCAGAGAGTCAGGGCTACTCTCTAGCTGTGGTACACAGCCTTCTCGTGGCGGTGGCTTGTCTCATTGAGGAGCGCAGACTCTAGGCATGTGGGTTTCAGTAGTTGTGGAGTGGGGGCTTAATTGCTCTGTGGCATGTGGAATCTTCCCGGACCAGGGATCGAGCCTGGGTCCCCTGCACTTTCGGCCAGATTCTTATCCACTGTACCTCCAGGAAAGTCCCATCTTATTCACTTAACGCATGTTTGCGGGCACCCACTCTGTCGGGCACCATTTTGGCTGTTGAACACTAAGTGCCTAGGGAAGCCAGTAGTGTTGTGGCCTCAAGGGTCACCCTGCTGTTCTGTCCCCTTCCATCTAGGACAGCTTGAGCTGCTCACTTGGCAGCTGGATGTGGAATTGACCCAAACCGCCTGGCTGCTGGTGGTGCTAGGCCTTATCAAGGTGCAACCACATGTGGACAGGCCAGAGCAGGCGTGCGGGGAGCGAGCGGGCACAAAGCCTATTTTGTGTGGCGTATTTACCCTTTGGACATTTGCACTCAGACTTGAGTTCTATCTCCTCTTCTCTCCTGGTGCATCTTCACATGGAAGCAATTTTTGTTGTTTTGGTTTCCTTTTGGCTGCAACGTGTGTGGCTTATCGGATCTTAGTTCCCCAACCAGGGATCGAATCTATGCCCTCGGCAGTGAAAGCATGGGGTCCTCACCATTGGACCACCAGGGAATTCCTGAAGTAATTTTTGTTTGGTTTTGATTTTTTTTTAAATTCCTGACTCCCCTACCCTTGTGCAGAACGAATCACAACTCAGGGTGCTTCCTGCCTTTCCAAGCACCAGGCCCATGTAGCTCCAGCCACTGCAGAATTTTCTTTCTTGCTAATGAGCCAGTCTCCCTCAATGTAACTTCCTTTTATCCTCTCTTATCCCTCTCTCATCACTTGTTTATTATGATCATCCCTTAACATGGGGATAATGCTTTACAGGGCTTCCCTGGTGGCTCAAATGGTAAAGAATCTTGCCTGCAGTGTGAGAGACTCTGGTTTGATTCCTGGGCCAGGGAGATCCCCAGAGAAGGGAATGGCACCCTACTCCAGTATTCTTGCCTGGAGAATTCCATGAACAGAGGAGCCTGACAGGCTACAGTCCATAGCGTTGCAAAGAGTCAGATACGACTGAGCGATAACACACACAGTACTTTACAATTTGTAACAGGCTTTCCTTTACCAATTGTCACTTGATCCTTAACCAAAAAGCTGTGAATTAAGTTAGTATTTTTATCATATCCAGCTGAGCGGTGGGTACACCAGTCACTACACGTTCCTCACCTCCTGTGGCCTCAGACTCAGCTCTTCAGGGGTGAACACCAACATTTTTTCTCAGGACAACAGCTGCTTGTCTTTCACTGAAGGCTCGTTCCCTTTTTCCCCTCTTACCCCAAATTTAATCATTAATGTATCAGTTACAGAATTATGTATTAATTTTTTCTTTAAATTGATTTAAAAAATGCTTGAATGCACTTTTTTTTCTTTTGACCACTCTTCTTGGCATGCAGGGTATTAGTTCCCAGACCAGGAATCAAACCCATGCCGCCCACAGTGGCAGTGTGGAGTCGTATAACCACTGGACCACCGAGGAAGTCCAGAATACCTTTATTTTTAAAGATAGCTTTGTATGACTACTTCACACGTTCCACTAGCATCACTTGATAGAAAGTGAAGGTAAAGGTAAATCTCAGTGCGGCGGGAGCGGCGCGTGATCGCTGGACTGTCGCTGGCTGCTGCTGCTTGCCCAGTCTCATCCTGAGGCTGACTCTTGGGTGACAGTGGAGCTTAGCAGGAGCGAAAGCGGGGTTCAAAATCTATTAACACTGAAAGGGAATTGAAAATGAAAGCAAAAACAACTTTCTAACCATGCATTCCAAATTTTCTGATGGTCTGTTAAATAATCTCAAATAAAACAGCTGTGGCCCGACGTCTCTATTTCACATGAATTTAACTTGACTTGTACCTACCAAGAAGGCCCAGCAGGTCATGTCCTGACTGTGCAGTTCAGCAGAAGGACATGCACAGGCGCATCAGTGCACCAGTGCCGAGCAGGCCCTTTGCCTGGGGTCTGAGGCTTTCAGAGCATTTTCTCTGTGTGCTGGGGGTACTTGGCTATTGTTCAATCATATGATTTTTTAAGAAATTGTCTAAACTTATGTATCTTGTAGAGAAGTGTAAAGTGAAAGTGAAAGTTGCTCAGTTGTGTCCGACTCTTTGTGACCCCATGGACTATACAGTCCATGTAATTCTCCAGGCCAGAATACTAGAGTGGCTAGCCTTTCCTTTCTCCAGGGGATCTTCCCAACTCAGGAATCAAACCCAGGTCTCCTGCATTGTGGGTGGATTCTTTACCAGCTGAGCCACAAGGGAAGCCCAAGTATACTGGAGTGGGTAGCCTATCCTTCTCCAGCAGATCTTCCCAACCCAGGAATCAAACTAGGGTCTCCTGCACTTCAGGCAGATTCTTTACCAACTGAGCTATCAGGGAAGCCCATGTAGGGAAGTGTACCTAATGGCAAAAACACAGATATAAGAAAAAGTTGGCTCCTCCAGAGTTCGTGAATGCCTGGTGAGATTACTTAACCTCATCACACTCAGATTTCAGTTTCCCATCAGTCAGACTTCCAAGGTTCAGGGGTTTTTTTGCTTATGGAAAATAAAAGTTCCCTACGCCGAGAAATGGAGCATTTCAAGAAGGACGTCAAGTGTCTCCTTGAAAACATGCCTTGATGAAATGTAAATGATGATGGAAATGGATCAGACCCCATGGATTAATCAAATCATTAACATATCAATCATTAACAAGTGGATTTAATAAGAAAATTAAATGGGACTTCTCCTGCAAATAGATCATATATTCATACATGATGCTGCCTTAAATCTATCCTGGAACAAAGCAGATATAAATAAGCAAACATAAATTAATAGTAAAATAACAATAATCTTGTCTCTTATTGAAGTTTCAGATTTTAAAGTAAAGAAAAGAGGTGCCCAGGAAAAGATACATCTCTTTGTTAAATGCACCAACTCTGAACACAGCCAGAGAGTTGCTCACATCTGATGCATGGCTGCAATTGTAGTTCTTGCAAGGCTCACTCTTGCACAATTGCCTTCTTAGCATCATGAAAATGAAATCTAGGAGGAAGTAAACCCCTTCTATAAAAATAAACTTAGAATTCATCTTCCACCTGCAGGAGAAGAAAATAAAAGAATGTATTGCTTTACCTTTGCCTTTTCATCAATTTAAGAAGACTGTAGACAGACAAGAGATCCAAACATGCAAAGGGATGAGCTAATCAAAAAGAGATCAGAAGCAGTAGAAACTCCATGCGGGGATGGGGGTGTATGTAGCGGGGAGCATGGGGCAGAAGAACAGGGATGCTCTAAAGAGACTATTTTTCAGGAAGCAGGTAAAGGAGAGAGCATTTCCATAAAGGAGAAAACTAGTCTCCAGGTCATGCACTCCCTGCTTTTGGGATTAGGAGAGAAATCTACCTGCCTGGCCAATGGCGCTGTCAATCCTATTTACCTTTGTGCTGGGCGTGGGGGGTCGGGGAGGAGAGAGGGAAAAGCACCTCCCCTTTCTGATGCTGTTGGATACTAAAGGATCAGCTTGTTTGCAAATGAGCAGTGCTGGCAAGACTAAAAACTCACTGTGGTTCTTCTCTTTTCAGCAAAACTGTCATGTCTGTATATTTTTATTGTATTTCAGTAACCCGCCTTGCTTAGCAGATGCCCCTTTGCACTCTCGTTCTATGGCTGGGTTACCCCAAAGAGAAGATGGCCCATTTTCTCTGGATCTGAAACTTGCCACTCTGTGTTGCAACCCTCGTCAGAAAATATATTCAAGCCTTGTCCTCGGCATGTGAGACAAGAGGTCAGGGGAACAGGCTCAGGCAACTGCTCACACAGGCAGGTAAGCGGTGGGTGTCCTCTGGCAGGGGCGCCCGTCTTGGACAGGGGACCAAGTGGTCTGTGTGGAGCTGCCTAGTAGCGGGCACTACTGACTTCAGAGCTTGCCCAAGAAAACACTTCTGTGGGGAGGCGTCCATCAGCTGTGACAGCTTCCAGTTTGAATCCTCTGCCAGGCCTGACAAAGATTCTGCTCCAGGTGGTGGAGTTCTAGGGTTGAATACGATTTATACAGTGGGCTCCCTCTCTCCCCCACCCACCTTCCTTCAAAAGAAAAATAAAAAGGATTCGTACTCCGAAGGGAGTTCCAATCAGCTGAAGTTAGAATAACATGCAGCCTAAGTATTCAGGACTGGGGGCCAGGCTGGTCAGAAAATGTGTCTGTTCAGGTCACAGACACCCCATGAAAAGCAAAGCCACAAATTAATTCTCAGGTCATACTCCAATCTCCTGCACTTGTGTGCTGGTTGGTGCACCTGGCACTTTTGCTCATTGGTCTTAAATAATCGTCCAAAGACGCCTTTTTCATGTGGCACTCTGGGTGGTCACACTGCTCTCCTGGGGTTGGCAGGGGAGAGGAAAATCAGAGGTAATTCCTGTATGACTGGAGCACATGCTGTTTGAAGCTGGGTGAGGAAGGGGCTTGGGGGTGCGCTCAGCCTCTCAGAAGGAACTTCTTTGAAAGAATAACTCTCTAGCAGCACCATGGAAGTTCTTTGTTAAGAAATCTCTCATTCACACAGACCGATGGCCACCAGACGCCATTGGAAAATTGGAACCAGATGGTGGGAATAGTCAAAAAGGACCAAGCTGGAAAGTGTGAATTCTAGTCCCAGTTTCTCCATTTATGAGTCATGAAACTTTGGTCAAATTGCCTCACCTCTCAAACCCTTGATTTTCTGGTTGTTATATGACTTTGCTAACTCCATCCTTGTGGGTGGGTCCAGAGAGAGAGTAATTGAGCTTGGATCACAGAGTTATGAAAGGCTCTGTGTACCTGTCTTGGGCAAGCTCACCAGCACTTCACACATGTACAGTGATTCCTTTCTGGCTGATTCCAGATGTAAAGTTGGATGCCATGGAAAATTGGAGAAATCTTTACTTGTGAGTTCCTAGTATCCTCTTGAATCCAATGGTAAAACATCAGGCCAACTGTAAATCTATATACCTCATATAGTGGAATTTTTTAAAGGCTAGAATAAAAATTTTACTTACTCCAGAACTTGATGGAAAGAAAATGAAGACTTCAGGAACATTGAACACTTAACCTGTCATTTTCCTGAGCTAGGGAAATACTAAAAAACAAACAAACAAACAAACAAACAAACGGATGCACTGTTCTGTTGTCCAGTGTCTATACATAATTAAAGATCTCTTTTACCATCCAAGAGAATTTCAAGTTCAGTAGGAATAAATATCACCGCACTTGCAAATGTGGTAAATTGATGTTTTAATAAACTGAATTTTACCCTGCCTAGTTCTTGCAAAATTAGGCATTGTATAAACATATGCTTTCCAGGGAAAGTAGTCATTTGCCTTGCTTTCATCTGGACTTGAATACAGTCTCTTTCCCCAGCAAAGAGAAAAACAAAAAAAAAGACTGGCCTGTATTTAGCACAGCTTGATGACCCTGGGGCCAGCTGGCAGCATAGAAAGAAAAAGATCTGGATGTTGGAAATGGAGGTAGCTTCAAGACTGCATCTCTTAGGAAAGGACCCTAGGGGCTGCCCTGCTTTTGGAGGTCTATGGACTACATCTGTTTTTCTTCCTTGAGTTTGTCTTTAGAATTTCTGAGTGTATTCTTAAGTAACTTTAACTTTTCTCTCTTTTTTTAAAGCAGTTAATTCCACTCAGCACATTTTCACTTTGATTTCAAATCAAACATTTCTCTATTCATAATTTTTGTTTATTCAGAAGAATTTTAAGTTTTAACAACCTGTGGGTCCATTAGCGATTGTCCCCCAGAATGTAATGCTTAGATACTGGTAATCCTGAAAAACCAAGAATAGAGTTAAATTTCTATCCCTGTAGTCATATTATGTGCTGTGACCCTTTCAAAGCATGGTGAATCCTTTATAAGACTTACGCACCACTTCCAAGTAACAATTCTTGATTTTTATAATTGCATGTCTAGATTAAAACTGGAAACATATCTGAAAGAAGTTGTTGACCAATAGAAAAGTATTGCTCAACAAAAGTTCTGTTTACAATGTGTAATCACATTGCTGTCATTGTTGGAAAATGACTGTAGCCTTTGTTTTCATAAAATGCACCAGGTAGGTCCCTGAGGCAGGCTTCCAGTCAGGAGAGGGAGTGTCTGAGAGGAGAGAACAGAAGTGGTTTCTGAGAACTGAACGCTGTTTACTTGAACGACCTGCTTTCTAGGAACCCCTCCATCCAGCTGGTGCATCCCAGGGAGTGAACAGCTTGTGTGTGTGTGTGCACATGTATGTTGGTATATGCAGACCTTGGTGTGCAGGCATGTGTGAGCGTGCACATGTGTGTGTACTTTAAGGATTTGCCTGTGTGAATGTGTGTATAAGTGTGTGCATGCATTGGTGTTTGCATCTGTGTCATGATGCTGTGTGAACAGAAGCAGGGAGGAAAGCTCTCTTTTTCTGCTTGTCTTTGATTCAGAGTCACTTCTATGGCTGCAAAGTTAACATCTGGCGTGATGCTTATTCTAAAGTTTAACTCAGTTCCCACATTCACAGAATTAGAGGGATGACAGGAGGAAAAAAGACTAACAGGTTTGGTAGAAGGTAAGTTGTTATGACTATATTCTGTAAACGTGAAACTTTCCTATTAAAACGATTCTGAATTAGTTGTGGGTTTCCCAGGTGGCGCTAGTGGTAAAGAACCTGTCTGCCAAAGCAGGAGCCATAAGAGATGCGGGTTCGATCCCTGGGTCAGGAAGATCTGTGGAGAAGGGCATGGCAACCCATTCCAGAATTCTTGCCTGGAGAATTCTGTGGACAGAGAAGCCTTGTGGGCTACAGTCCACGGGGATGCAGAGTCAGACATGACTGAGCGACTTAGCACGCGCACACACACACACAACACACACATTATACAGTCTTAAGGGAAAAGGTTCATGAAGAATCTTTTCAGGAGTGAGAGATGCTCTATGAATAGCTGGTATTGATTAGCAAACGGTGGCCTGGAGGGTTTGGGGCTGTACATGGCCGTGCGAGCACAGTTCCTGCTGAGAGATGATGAACAGTTCTTCATGAGGGGGTGTCTGGTGCTAGGCTACAACACAGTGTTGGGGGAGATTGCACAACTCAGGGCTTAGAGCCTGGGTTTTACTTCAGGGGGTTGGGATCGGAACCCCTAGCTCCATCTTTTACTTGCAGTGGGACTTGGGACAAGTTACTAACCTTCCTGAACCTCCACTTCTTCATCTCTAGAGTGGAGATAATGGTACCATTCTCTCCATGAGACTGCCCAGAAATCAAATGAGAAGCATCAGGCTTCATGACACATCTTCTCTGTTCACTTAGGAATTCTATCCTGAGGTGAGTGGTTTTATAAGAAATTAGTGTCAAGAACTAGGTTCCCTTAGATCAACTAGTTATCACTCCCTCATAGGTCCAGTTAGGAAATGGAGGAAGAAAGATCAATGAAGAACCACTTCGGCCCTGGTGCTGACCATGCTGTGTTTTGAGAAGTTCTGTTCCTGGTGAACACCATTCATTCAATGGTAGTTAAGTAAGCGGGAGTCAGGAGAGAAAGAGCACTGTGGTTCCAGGGTCAGGAGATTGCACTGCTGATTATTCTACTCTTGATTATTAATCTTTCCAGATTTCTGTCCTCAGAACAGTGCCTTTGACAGAGGACAGCTTTCCTATAGAGTACAGGTTACAAGTGAACTCTTTGCTCTAGACTGCCTTGGTTTAAATCTTGGCTGTACCTTCAGAATGGGAGAAAATAATAGCAAATGAAGCAACTGACAAACAACTAATCTCAAAAATATACAAGCAACTCCTGCAGCTCAATTCCAGAAAAATAAACGAACCTATCAAAAAATGGGCCAAAGAACTAAATAGACATTTCTCCAAAGAAGACATACAGATGGCTAACAAACACATGAAGAGATGCTCAATATCACTCATTATCAGAGAAATGCAAATCAAAACCACAATAAGGTACCATTTCATGCCAGTCAGAATGGCTGCGATCCAAAAGTCTACAAGCAATAAATGCTGGAGAGGGTGTGGAGAAAAGGGAACCCTCTTACACTGTTGGTGGGAATGCAAACTAGTACAGCCACTATGGAGAACAGTGTGGAGATTCCGTAAAAAACTGGAAATAGAACTGCCATACAGCCCAGCAATCCCACTGCTGGGCATACACACTGAGGAAATCAGAATTGAAAGAGACATGTGTACCCCAGTGTTCATCACAGCACTGTTTATAATAGCCAGGACATGGAAGCAACCTAGATGTCCATCAGCAGACGAATGGATAAGAAAGCTGTGGTACATATACACAATGGAGTATTACTCAGCCATTAAAAAGAATACATTTGAATCAGTTCTAATGAGGTGGATGAAACTGGAGCCGATTACAAAGAGTGAAGTAAGCCAGAAAGAAAAACACCAATACAGTATGCTAAGGCATATATATGGAATTTAGAAAGATGGTAACGATAACCCTGTATGGGAGACAGCAAAAGAGACACAGATGTATGGAACAGTCTTTTGGACTCTGTAGGAGAGGGAGAGGGGGATGATTTGGGAGAATGGCATTGAAACATGTATAATATCATATAAGAAATGAATCGCCAGTCCAGGTTTGATGCAGGATACAGGATGCTTGGGGCTGGTGCACTGGGATGACCCAGAGGGATAGTACAGGGAGGAAGAAGGTTCAGGATGGGGAACATGTGTACACCCATGGCAGATTCATGTTGATATATGGCAAAACCAATACAATATTGAAACGTAATTAGCCTCTAATTAAAATAAATAAATTTAATTTAAAAAGAAGTAGAAACAGGAAAAAAAAATAAAAGAAAACGTGAAAATGGCAGTAATAAATATGAAATCCTTTGTGATCTTCAAAAAAACAAAAAAAACCAAAAAAAAAAAATCTTGGCTGTAAGAGTTTCCAGCTTATTTATAGTGTTGTTGCTATTAATCACTAACTTGTGTGTGACTCTTTCGCAACCCCATGGGCTATAGCCTGCCAGGGTCCTCTGTTTATGGGATTTCCCAGGCAAGAATACTGGAGTAGGTTGCCATTCCCTTCTCCAGGGATCTTCCTAACCCAGGGATTGAACCTGGGTCTCCTGTATTGTCAGGTGGATTCTTCACCACTAAGCCACCAGTGTTAGTCACTCAGTCGTGTTTGAGTCTTTGCAACCCTGTGGACTGTAGCCCACCAGGCTCCTCTGTCCATGGGATTTTCCAGGCAAGAATACTGGAGTGAGTTCTCATTTCCTTCTCCAGGGGATCTTCCCAACCCAGGGATTGAATCTGGGTCCCCTGCATTGCAAGCAGATTCTTTACCACCTGGAAGCCCGTTATTTATAGTGACCTTAGCAAATTACTTTGTCTCTCTGGGCCTAAGTTTCCTCATCTTTAAATGTTTAGGAATCATGCTTACTTTATATGGTTGTTGTGAGGATTAAATGAATTTGTATATGTAGACTGACTGGCTCACTATCAGTTAATAAATATTGGCTTTGATTTTTATTAGATGATGGTTAGTATCATAGAAAATTGCCTGATGCTGTATTCTGGGCATATCCTTGGTCTGCTAAATGGACTTGAGAAGACAGAATTGTGGGGTCTGGGAGCCATTTTGGGGTCATGAATCCCACAGGTCTAGAACCAAAGTACTCAGTTATCCAAGCTAAGAGCCTTGACCCAAGTGAACAGGAAAAAGTCATAAAAGAATGTCAATTTATATTCTCCTGTGTCCTCAGTGGAGAAAGAGGAACTTTTTTTTTTTTCTATTTTTGCTTTCCAATCAGACCTCATCTCAGTCAACATATCAATCATGAATCTTACTGCCAATGAAATGAAGAACATATTTTCCTTTTATAGTTAAACTATATGGTTTAGTGGCTAAAACTGCATGCTTTAGAGTTAACAGCATCTGAGTTTGATTTGAGGCAAATTACTTGAACTCTCTGAGAGTCCATTTCCTCATCTTTAAAATGGGAGTAATGATGGTGCCTGAGGTAATGATGCTTTCCTGAGGATTATATGGTAAAATGCACGTAAAGCGCTCAGAACAGGACCTGGAATGTACTCATCATACAGAAAGTATTAATTTCTTCAGTGTTTCCAAATACTGCCAAAGGGGGCTTTGCAATAAAGAAACCCATCACAGTGAGGTTATAAGAACCCTGCTGGCTCCAGAGCCCTCATCTCTAAAAAACAAACGCAGGAGGTGTTTCAGCAGAGGTTGCAGAATCCAAAAAGGCAGGAGCAGGACTGGCTACCTCATTTGCAGGGCCTGGTACAAAATGAAAATTCAGAGCTTCCTGTTCAAGAAGTAGTGGGAATTCTAAGATGGCAGCCACAAGGCAGGAAACCATGGTGGAGTCCTGCTGAGCCCAGGACCTTGGGCAGCTGTTCAGGTCACAGGCCCTGCAGCAGCCCTGGCAGGCAGTAAGGGGGTGTGCTGAGGAGGGGACTCTGCCCTACAGAAAGGTGTTGGTTTTAGAGAGCAGGAGCCAAGTCAGTACTCTGGCATCCCAGGCTGGGACACCATTCCATAAAGCTGCTTCCTAGAAGGTGTGCCCCCCACTCCAAGAAGGGGAGGCAAGCTAGTGGCTGCACATTCACTTAGCTCTGTGGTTGCCAAAAGCAGGACCGACATTTCAGGGCCATGTATGCAAGATACCATTTTCAGGCTGTTTCCAGCACAGTGTGCTTTACTTAAGGTTAATCCCAGTATATTAGAGGAGTGGCAAGGACATATGAAAGACGCCTTGGAAGGGCTCCTTGTCACAGCCTTGACTCCTAATAAAACGGGCTGTCCCCACCAGTTCCTGGCACAGCTTCCCACGATCCATCAGCCCAAGACGGCAGAAGCAGGCGTCCCGCCAGCTGCCCAGCACTCACTTCATTTGCTGTGGCTTAAGTACCAGCCCTGCCTCCCGCTCGAGCTTCCAGGCCTTGCAGCAGATTCCTGGCCTGGGATTGAAGGGAGCAAGGGCTTTGTGGGAAAATGGGCTGGGAGAAGCGGGGAGGGGCCGAGGGAAGAGAAGGAGGATGGGCAGAGCAAGTTATTAATCAAAGTGCAGCTAAGAAAGTCCCCTTGCCAAGAACACTCACTCACTGCTAAGCTGCCAAAAGATCCTGTGGAGGAGTTGCCATCTGAACTCAAAGCAAGCCTTCTCTCCTGCAGTTAGCTATAGCAATTAACAACAATATGCAGGTTATAGTCCAGAGAGGAGAATGCATTACGTGGTCAGAAATCCTTTCAGATACTAGTGCTTGATGGTGCATAGTTTGTGTAACATGAGAGGTGGGTGTTCCTTGCTCCAAAACATGGGGTTTTCCTTCCCCCATCTTATCTCAAGAGCTGCACCAATAAAGAAATAACCCCATGCCTCCTCATGTCACTTTGATATTTGAAATGAATTGACAAGACCCGGTACGATTCATCTCTTCTTCAATCCTTTGTGGCAACATCCAAAGGATTTATCTGGGCAGCTGAGTCTGTGAGTGGTGTGTGCTAATCCAGGTTTAAGGAAATTTGAAATTCACTGTGTGAGTCTGAGTTTATGTACCTTGGACATTTTTCTACCAAGTACTATGCAGTCTATGTAGCACAGAATTGGAAAAACATGTCTGTGTAAATGATACCTGCCATGAAATAGACAGCTTGGCCTCTGTGTGGGAAGGACAGCGGGCTTTAGTGGATGGGCAGTGGATGGATGTGCTTATCTCTTTTCCACCATTGTAGTTTTGTCTCTAAAGAACATCCGGGGCTTTTAAAGAATTGTCACTCCTGCCGAGAAGAGGCAGGTGAACATTTCTGAGGCTTTTGACTTTGCAAGTTCTGGTTTGTTTCTCTGTTCATTTTTTAAGGAATTAGTCTCTTGCAGAATATTTTAAGAGAGTTTTGCTTCAAAGATTCTTGCTCCCTTAACACAGAAATTTATGGCTGATATAGATTATATAAAACCCTTAGAACTTTTCTGCATAAAGATGCTCAAGACCATAACAAATAGGATGAACCTAGGAAAGATTTGCTTTTAAATCATGCTATGACTGAAAGCTATTTAATAAACTCCCCAATGAAAGATTACTGAGAAAAATCCTTTGGGTTGGTTTGAACATACAAAAATTAAATATAACTTACATTATGAATAATTTTTTAAAGTGAGAGACTAAGTCAAAACAGCCAATTATATCTGTTAAAATACAAATGGTGATATGATGTGTTTTCAGATCCATTGTTTATCATAAGGAGCTAAGTGAATTGAGAAGAGCTTTTAATTAAGCTCTGCTGCCCAGAAGGATGGTAAAGTTGATCAAGCTCATTATGACCAACCCAGACAGCATATTATAAAGCAGAGACACTACTTTGTCAACAAAGGTCCATCTAATCAAGGCTATGGTTTTTCCAGTAGTCATGTATGAATGTGAGAGTTGGACTATAAAGAAAACTGAGCACCAAAGAATTGATGCTTTTGAACTGTGGTGTTGGAGAAGACTCTTGAGAGTCCCTTGGACTGCGAGGAGATCCAAGTCCATCCTAAAGGAGATCAATCCTGGGTGTTCATTGAAAGGTCTGATGTTGAAGCTGAAACTCCAATACTTTGGCCACCTGATGGGAAGAGCTGACTCATTTGAAAAGACCCTGATGCTGGGAAAGATTGAATGTGGGAGGAGAAGGGGACGACAGAGGATGAAATGGTTGGATGGCATCACTGACTCAGTGGACATGGGTTTGGGTTAACTCCAGGATTTGGTGATGGACAGGGATGCCTGGTGTGCTGTGGTTCATGCAGTCGCAAAGAGTCAGACATGACTGAGCATCTGAACTGAACTGAACAAGAAAGAAGTTGGGGGCCTGGGGAGGTCCTGGGGTGGTGGGCCAGGCCTGATTTACCCCCTGGGCAGTCAGCTCTCTGACCTCAGGGTTGGTTGGCCCCTAGAACTGATCTTTTGCAGGGTAAGCAGGACAGAGATAGGCTGAAGAGTATTTTATGATGAGTTTGATATAAATGTATTATTTTAGCATGTAATGATGAGCATTTGGTAATTTCTGGTCTTTTTGTGACTATAAACAGTGTTAAAATGAATAACCCTGTATGTATATCTTTGTACAATTTTTAGATTTATAAATCCTTAGAAGAGCCAAATGCTCGTTGAGTCATTGGGTATGTGTATTTCATACTGCCAGTTTGCCTTCCAAAGAGATTGTACCGATTTATATACCTGCCAGGATTTTATGAGAATACATATTACTCCACACACATGCCAACGTAGCACGCTATTCAACTTTTTGATCTTGATTCATCTGTTGGGTGAAAATGACATCTTGGATTAGTATTAATTTGCATGTGTTTTCTTAGGAGTAAGATTGGATATCTTTCCTATGGATGAAAAGGCCATTCTGTCATTAGTTTTTCTGAAAACTCAGTTCACTCTCTTTGTCTAAGTTTTTCATCGCTGCTCTTTTTCTTATTAATTTCTGAAAGTTCTTTATATGTTAAGAAAATTATCCGTTTGGCTGTCATCTATATTGCAAATACTTCCCCAGTTGCTCACTTGTCCTGTTACCCTCTTTATGGTATTAGTCCTTTATTTTACAACGCATAAATTGAACATTTTTTATGTATGAACATTTTCAATGATACTGAGTGTGCTAATTTTTCAGAATGCTGTGTGATCACTGTGGGATAATTTATAGGGAGATGCCAGGGATCCAGGGCCTGTCGGCCACCTTTGGTGTGTCTTTTCTGCCCTTAGCATATTTTCCTCAATATAGTGCTTTCCAGAAACACCTGAAGAAGACTTCAGCCCTTCTGCCACTTCAGACAATGTCCCTGGTGTTCAGCTGCCTTAGGTTGGGTACCCCAAGACACAGACTCTTTGGCTGCACTTTACATACAGGAGATCTAGGGAGTGCTCTCAATGTTTGTGAGAGGGTGAGGGCTTTGGAGTTGGGACTGTCCTTCAGAGATGTATGGTGGAAGGGGGTTGTACCCCACATAGACTTGTCATTGAAAGTGGGTCACTCGGGTCTGCTTACGTGCTGTAAAGCCCATCTACTGACCCTGGGTTGTAGTGAAGGAAAAAATGCCATTTTTATTGCAGGGCGTCAAGCAAGGAGTCCAGGTAGCTAGTGGTTAAAAGGCCCAAACTCCCTGAAGGCTTTCAGGGAAAGGTTTTCATAGATAGGATGAGGGACTTTCCTAGCTGTCCAGTGGTTAAGACTCTGTGCTTCCAATGCAGGGTGCATGGGTTTGAACCCTGGTTGGGAAACTAAGTTCTCACATGTCGTGTGGTATGGCCAAAAAAATATAAAATAAATAAAAAGTATAGGATAAGGGAGTGTGATTGTGGGGTGCATGATCAGCTCATAGACATTCTTCTGATTGGTTGGTGGTGAGGTAATTTGGAGTCAGCATCGTCAACCTCCGGTTCCAACCAGTCTGGGGTCTCCATGCTGGTGGTCAGCATACAGTTAACTTCTTCCACTTGGTGGGAGTTTCAGTGTTGGCAAAACAGCTCAAAGGACCTGGCTCAGAAGATTATCTATGGCCCTGGAGGAGAAATTCAAGGTCCTTGACTTTGTTTAATAGCTGTACTATTATTATATTGTCTTGTTTGACTGTTTTCCTTTCTGCATTTTCTCACTTTTCTGTTTAAATGTACTCTTTAGAACTTAGGGAAAGCCTAGGAGACTAAAGTTTTTCTACAGACAAGAGGCAAGTGGTGAGGGGGTCTGTTCTGGGAAGGCTTTATAGGGTCTTACTCAGTTACAATAGGGAGGGGAGGTACCCTTGGGTACAGGTGCTCCCTTTGGCTAAGACAATCCCGAGAGAGGGGCCAGGCTATGAGCTATGAGCCCATAACCCTCTTTGGAAAGGAAGCCCTAGGAGGGAGATGTCATTATATACCCGAGTCCTCACTCCGCATTCTACTCTGGCTGCCCCTTTTTCCACTCAAATCCAGTCCTAGGGTCCCTCCAGCTTTAGTGCTCTGCCAGCTTAGGTTCCCTTCCATTTTTGAGTGTTTTAAATATCTTTTCAGTGACCAAGAGAAAGGGCCAACAGCAGCACAGTCATTGGCCGGAATGAGCATTTCCCCTCCCCCTTCCCTAAGGCCTTGACGATTCTTTCGCACTTTGCACCAAGATGTGAAAATGCTGTAAAAAGCTCCCGTGATTACAAATAAAGTAAACCAGACACAGTAATTAAAGAGATGAATATGGCTGCAGTTAGGGCTTTTTAGAAGATTCTGGCTGATGTGTTTCAGCAGTGGAGGAAGGAGAGATGGGATTGCATTTAATTAGCTCGAGGTCCCAGGAGGCCTTGGCCCTGTCATGCCTGTTACCCACTGAACACCATCGCACGGCTGAGCTGGAAGCTCCTTGCTGGATGGTTTGAGAAGCATTGCAAATCCTCTCACAGGAGCCTTTTCAGAGCCCACAATAGCGCTCCTAGCAAAACATCACCACATGTTCCTAGTACCATTTCCTTTCTTGGGGCTGCTGGCTCTTACTGGAATCGGGTTTTCCTGGTGCTTGCTTTGGCTCCTGGCCACCAGCTGCTCCTATGCCTGAAACGGAAGACAGCTGAAGAGAGGAGCTTGGAGCAGATGCTGCCGGGGCTCTGCCCACATATCGTCAGCAGGCACTGCCCTGCAGACTCCCATGGCCCAGCTCCATCTTCAGAGTTAAGGCCCCTGGAAGCAGCTCTCACTCAGGAACCGTGGCTGAATACCCCAGCCTCGACGCCTCTGGAGTGGGGAGACTGTGAAGCTTGTTGGAGTCTGACAGGCTCCAAAAGGACTGAGTCCTTGTGGCACCCATGAAACTCTGTGTATTAACTCACTCTATTCTGGCTCCTGGCCTCTGTTTCCTTGCTTCACTCTCCTACTCTCTTACTGCTGGGATCGCTTCCCAGCTCAGCTACTAGCATTCAAATCCTTATCTGCCAGAGCCAGGCGAGCTTCAAGGTGGTAAAGTTGCCAGGCGAAGGGTTCCATCTGGGAAATCAGGCTCCAGAGTGTATGTCCTGCCTTCTTCCTCATCTTGTCCATCCAAAGGAAAAACAAACCACCAGACAAAAACAAGCAAACGAGAACAACAGCGACGAAAAACTAGTGACCACCTGTTATGTTGCCCACAGAGGACTCGTCCTAATTGTCTGAATTGGTCTTCGCACATGTATTAGTTTTTATATGGCTGGCTTCCAGAACTACTTTCCAGGCAGGATTCCAGCCATTCTGCCTCCTGATTCTTAACTTGCTGTTTACGCAGTCTTCTTGATTCTTGACATCACACCCAGCACGTTGTTGGTCTAAACCCACTGGGATCGGAGAAAAAGAGGTAGTCGTGGGTGAGGCCACCCAGGATTTGGTTCTGATGAACCGCCTCTCATTTTGGACGGGTAGTTATTTTCTCCATATTCTCATCAGTGGTCTGCTCTGATAACGATGAAAAGGGGGAAAAACAGGGCTTGAGAGTTTTACAACTCCTGCTGGAGTTGCAGGGCATTTTCCTGTCTCTTTGATTGGAAATTTAAATCATCTCACATTTCAGGAAATTGGTAGCCTCATGAGATGCAAAATCTGACAGTTTATGGCTCAATCTGTATCGTGCTGTCTTTAAAGGAAAGGTAGTAAAAATTGAAATTAAGGAAAACAAATAAATACTCTAGTCCTCCTCTGATGGTGCATTTTATAATGATCACATCTGCTGCAAAAGCGCCCGAAAAATGGTTCTGGAAGGCTGCCGGCACTGCAGAATGGCTCACCCCTTGAAGTGGAGCTGGGCCAGAGATGATGCAGGGTAATGGGCTATTTACACGAGACTTTAACCTTGCGACCATGAATGTCCCTGGTCTTTTCTCCCTTGTTCTGCTTTTGTTGCAGTTGCTCTGCATCTTTCAAAGCACGTGAGATTCCCATCCCTCTACACCCTTGCTCTGGGGTTCCCATGTCACAGCTCAGGAAGGAAATGGATGAGAACAGTCAGCAGGGCTGGTGTGTATGCAACCCCGAGAGGGTGAAGGAGAAGTCAGGGAAACAGAGCTGCTCCTCTAACCTCTTGTTACCCTTGGCTTTGGATCTTGGCTCTTTGGCAGGTCAGGAGGACAAATCGGAAATTCAGGGTTTACCTACATTTTTAAAATGATAAAGATAATCATGTTCAGTTCAGTTCAGTCACTCAGTCATGTCCGACTCTTTGTGGCCCCATGGACTGCAGCACACCAGTCTTCCCTGTCCATCACCAACTCCCGAAGCTTGTTCAACCCCATGTCCATTGAGTCAGTGATGCCATCCAATAATCTCATCCTCTGTCATTCCCTACTCCTCCTGCCTTCAATCTTTCATAGCATCAGGCTCTTTTCCAATGAGCCATTTGTTCGCAAAAGGTGGCCAAAGTATTGAAGTTTCAGCTTCAGCATCAGTCCTTCCAATGAATATTCAGGACTGATTTCTTTTAGGATGGACTGTTTGGATTTCCTCACAGTCCAAGGGACTCTGAAGAGTCTTCTGCAACACCACAGTTCAAAAGCATCAATTCTTCGGCACTCAGCTTTCTTTTTATAGTCCAACTCTCACATCCATATATGACTACTGGAAAAACCATAGCTTTGACTAGATAGATCTTTGTTGGCAAAGTAATGTCACTGCTTTTTAATATGCTGTATAGGTTGAGCCGTGAACTTCCAGATATTCAAGCTGGATTTAGAGAAGGTAATCATGAGGAAGTATTTATTTGTTATAAAATAAGGATTAAGTTTATTATGTGTCAGGTACCATGCTTATGTGTAATATTTTGTTTAATGCTAACAACCTTCAGAGGTGGGTGGTTTTATGTATTTATTTTTTATTATTGCCATTTTAAAGATGAGGAAATTGAGTTTTAGAGAAAGTACAGGAGTTGATTCCCTTTGGCAACCACCAATCTGTTTTCTGGAGGAGGAATTGGCAACGCACTCCAGTATTCTTTCCTGGAGAATCCCATGGACACAGGAGCCTGGAGGGCTACAATCCATAGGGTCGCAAAGAGTCAGACACAACTGAGGTGACAGCACCACCAGGAATTGACAGTGAAATCAGCCCTTCCTCACCTGCAGAGCCCCGATTGGTGTAAGAACCATGTCCACTCTAGGGCCACTTTGCACAACCAAGGGAGAGAGTGGAGGGCTGAGTCCCCACCTCCCCTTTTCTGGGTGTGCCTTCTTCCATGCCCATCTCTCATCCCATCCACTCCCATCCACCTAGCTTGTAGCCTCATCCTTTCTGCTCCTTAGGATATAAGTAGCCCACAGTGCCAGTTGGGAGGCTTCCCTCAGGGGCTCTGCATCTTCACGTGACTTCATCTAAGACCAAGGAGCTTCAGAGACCAAGCCAAGGTATTAGGCAAACCTGTGTGTCGAGGGGGAAACAGGTGGTTGGAAGGCTGGAGCTTTGTGTTAGTTTGTGTTCTTCTGAAAGCCAGCTCTGAGTGAGCAGTAAGTTGGAGGTGAAGGGGTCTCTGGCTGTGGACTGGGGGACACACATAGGAAAGGGTAGGCAGCCAGTAAGCTTGTTTTATTGAGCTGTGACCTCTGAGAGCTCCTGGAACTTCATCCCCACTGGGGAAACTTATGGAAGAACACAAGCCCCAGAGTTATCCTGGTCAAGGGACAGGGAAGCTTGGGCATTTATATTCTACTCCCTTGCTTGTTGGTTGGTTGAGGGCAGCCTGGTTGGAGAGTGTTCTCTGCTGTTTCTGGCCTGTTGAATAGGCAGGATGCTTTCTGTGCTTAGAGAAGGCCCTCAGAAAGAGAAGGGCAGGTGCTGGCATGTGGAAATGAGGCCAGAAATTACTAGCAAGGAAAGGACAAGCAGATGGGGCAGGGCACTGGGATCCTGCCTGACCTTCTTCAAGCTTCCTTGGTCTTTGAAACCAGAGGTTGTGGAGTTGGGAGTTTCATCCTGACTGGGCATCTAACTGAGCCTCAAGTTCACCAGCATGTTTCTCCTTTCTAGGCGCAGATAGATGAAAGAACCAAAAGTGATATTAGATCTAAATTGGAACATTGTTCAATGTGTGTGTGTAGGGCGGGGGGGGGGGGGGGGGGGTGGGCGTTGTATAATGGTCTTCTAAATGCAGGAGGAAATCATGAAAAATTATACCCGGTTTGTGTGGGTTAGATATTTTCTTTAGCTTCCCTTTTCTTCTTTGATTTAAAGAAGCTTTGATTTAAATGCCACAAGATCCTATTATTGCTTCTAAATCTCTAAGTAATACAATTGAAATTGTCTGCTGCTCTGTGTGGCAGTAACCACTTCTAGGTATTGCACTGTTTAATACATATATTTATTCCAGTGACTGGAGTACAGGGTCATGGTGTGTTATTCTCTATGACTACTTTAAATGGTAGTTACAGCATGTTTTTATCCTCTCATTCGAATGATTCCATTGTGACACAAACGGGTAGCCAGCATTCTGTGCACAGAGAAGTTTGCAGCTTCTATATGCAATCCAAATGCTTTTTTTTTCTTTAGAAATAAAATAAGTAATTCATTCATTTAACAGCTGTTTCTGGGAAGAATAGTTCTTTGACTGAATTTGAAGCTTCCCTCATCAGCTATTTAATTTGTGTGTGTGTGTATGTGTGTGTGTAATTGAGATAGATACCAACCATTGTTATCAATGAACAAAAATGCACTAGAAGAGAGTATATCTGTACTGGATGTCTGTGAGGACTTAGGGAGGATTAGTTTCTTCAGAATCTATCTCCTCTTAAAAATTTTTTAAAAATTATTGAAATATACTTGTTATACAATATTGTATGTTACAGATGTTCAATATAGTGACTCACAATTTGTACTGGTTATTCTCCATTTAGAGTTATTATAAAATATTGGTTATATTCCCTGTGTTGTACAACATATCCTTGTTGTTTCTTATTCCCACTCCCTGGGGGTGCCACCTACTCTCCCACCCCTATAATGCCACTTCCCCCTTCGCTCTCCCCACAGGTAACCACTCTGTTCTCTCTGTCTGTGAGTCCGCCATCTCCTTCTTATTTTATGGGAATTTCCTCACTGTGTAGCTTCCATGGTGGCTCAGTGGTAAAGAATCTGCCTGCAAGAGACATGAACTTGATCCCTGGGTCGGGGAGATCCCCTGGAAAAGGAAATGGCAACCCACTCCAGTATTCTTGCCTGGGAAATCCCATGGACAGAGGAGCCTTGCGGGGTACAGTTTATGGGGTCACAGAAGAGTCTGACACGACTGAGTGACTAACCAACAGCTGCAATCTTCTCTCACGTGTGGGAGCCAGGACAGTCACATAAGTTAGGTGGCCAAACAGAAGCTCCAGATGATTTCATGCCTTGAGCCAGTGAGGCCAGGAGACAGCCTTGGTGCATGACTTCCCTGGGAGCGGTGGGGCCAGGAGTGATGTGGCATTTAGTGGAGACAGTCATAGCAACAACATCCACTTGGGATGGTGTTCTGGCAGATTTTGTGTTTCCTGTTTCTTGGCCTTCTGGAGTTTCCTCTATTTATTCTTTTAAAGAGTATTTATTGAGAGCCTACTCTGAGCCAGCTATTCTTTTAGATGGTAGAGATACAGAAGTGAATAAAACAGATACAGTCCCCGGGATAGTTTATAAAAATAACCACAAATTCCCCTCCCTGCATCTAGGACAAGGCAATGTTGCAGGTCCTTCCAACTAAGAGACGGAATCTGTTCTTCTGTTGCTGTTATTCAGTAGATCAGTCGTGTCCGACTCTTTGAGACCCCATGGACTGCAGCACACCAGTCTTCCCTGTCCAGCACCAGCTCCTGGATCTTGCTCAAACTTGTGTCCATCGAGTTGGGGATGCCATCCAACCATCTCACCCTCTGTCGTCCCCTTCTCCTCCTGCCCTCAATCTTTCCCAGCATCAGGATCTTTTCCAATGAGTCAGCTCTTCCCATCAGGTGGCCAAAGTATTGTAACTTCAGATTCAGCATCTGTCCTTCCAATGACTATTCAGGGTTGATTTCCTTTAGGATTGATGTCACAGACTCTTTTAACTAAGAGATGGAATCTGTTCTTCTACCCTTTGAATCTGGATTGGCCAATGGCACTGTCACAGATGTGATTCATTCACAAGTGCATGAAAAGCACTTGTGCATTGGAACCCTGACCTTCACATGAACAAGCCCAAGCTAGGCAGCCAGAGGGTAAGAGGTCACTTGGAAAAGAAACAAAATGGGCCAACTGAGAACTGGCCAGCCTTCTGCTGACTTGGTTAATGAGTGTACATGTTTGAGTAAGGTTTAGTCAAGACCAACTATGACTGCTCCAGGTGGGAGAACCACTCTGCTAAGCCCAGCCCAAATTACCAAACTATATTATTAGGAGCTAGATACATGGTTGCTGTTCTTAGCCATTAAGTTTTGGGGTGGTTTATTAACTCAGCAAGAGTCAGCTGATAGCATCTTTGTCCTCAAGTATTTATATTCTAGCAGGGAGAGATAGTATATAAAAATATGTAGCATAATCTCAGCTTGTGAAACTGCTATAAAATTTGTAAAAGAGAGAGAGAGCAGGTAGAACAGTCAGGAAAGAGTCATCTGAGAAAAATACTTAATGAAGTGGGGATTGAATGTTGTACAGACTTGGAGGACCATTTTTTCAGAAAGACGGGACACTAAGCGCTAGTGCTGTAGGTGGGGATATGTTTGGTGCATTCAGGGGAGCTGAGAAGGCCAGATGTGAGTCAAGATAAAGAGGACAGGAAATGAAGTAGGAGAGGCAGCCAGGGGTCAGACTCACTGCAGAAGGTGGAGCAATGTGTTCACCTTTTCAGAGTGAAAGGCTATGCCAAGATATACTGGGTGCCTGTGTGGGCACCTAGGCTGGGTCAGCTCAAAGGGAGGAAATGACCAGGAGGCAAAATGACCAGCAGGTCAGGCCAGCTGGGGGAGAAGTGGCATTTGGAATAGTGGGGGAGGTAATGACGCAATCAAGAGAAGAGTGATATAAAAATATGATGGACAAATAGGTTTAATTCTATACTATTAGCTCTTTGCTTGTTCTATAAAAATTGTCAGTTTTGTGGACTTTTTTTCCCCAGTGAACCTTAAAATACCATGCTCCCTGCTCTTTTCTGACATGCTGTTACCTTCTGGTCCCTCCTCCTATGTGGTGATAGGTGCATAACAAAGGGTGTGGTTTTTAATTTTAGCCCAAGCATAAAGTAACTAGGAAGATAAATATGTTACATGAAAGAATCTATCCTTTTAGTCATTCTGAAATAAACGGAAAGTTTTTTTTAATCCAAGTTATTGCGCTCTTCTACCCTGAGAGATTGTACTGAGTTTCCTGCGTTGTTTTCAAGTTACAAATTAGAAAGAGTAACAATTAATCCTGTATACACAACAGTGAGTTCACATGCCAGAAGTTCAATTCTGCATGATTAACCTCATTCATCCAAGAACACTTTGAACACTAATCCAGTTACCATATTTTTTTAAATTGAAATATAGTTGATTTACAGTGTTGTGTTAGTTTCAGGTATGTGACAAAGTGATTCAGTTATATATGCATATATATCTGTTTTTTTTCAGATTATTTTCCCTTATAGGTTATTACAAAATATTGAGTGTAGTTCCCTGTGCTATACACGAGGTGCTTGTTGGTTACATAGTAGTGGGTATATGTTAAATCCAAACTCCTAATTCATCTCTCTTCCCACCTTTCCTTTGGTAACCATAGGTTTTTTTTCTGTCTGGGGGTTTATTTCCATTTTGTATATAAGTTCATTTGTATTATTTTTCTTTAAGATTCCACATATCATGTATTTGTTTTTCTATGTTTGGCTTACTTCACTTGGTATGATAATGTCTGGATCCATTCATATTGCTGTAAAGGGCATTATTTCATTCAGTCTTACGGCTGAGTAATAGTCCTTTGTGTGTGTGTGTATATATATTTATATATATTTACTTCTTCTTTATTCATTCGTCTGTCCATGGATATTTAGGTTGCTTCCATTGTAAACAGTGATGCTATGAATATTAGGGTGCATGTATCTTGTTAAATTATGTTTACTTGGCATATATGCCCAGGAGTGGGGTTGCAAATGGCCACCCACTCCAGTATTCTTGCCTGGAGAATCCTGTGGACAGAGGAGCCTGGTGGGCTGCTGTCCATAGGGTCTCATGGAGTCGGACACAACTGAAGCAACTTAGCATGCATGCATGCGTTAGAGAAGGAAATTGCAACCCACTCCAGTATTCTTGCCTGGAGAATCCCAGGGACGATGGAGCCTGGTGGGCTGCCGTCTATGGGGTCGCACAGAGTCGGACACGACTGAAGCAACTTAGCAGCAGCATGGTAGCTCTATTTTTAGTTTTTTTTGGGGAACTTCTGTACCATTCTCCAAAATGGCTGTACCAGTTTACATTCCCACCAACAGTGTAGAGAGTTTCTTTTTCTCTACACCCTCTCCAATATTTATTGTCTGTAGACTTTTGATGTTGGCCTTTCTGACTGGTATGTGGTAGACACTGTATAGTTTTATGACACACAGGTTTATAAAAGAATATCCTGGTTTTTTAATATAGCTGATCCATCTTGACTGTTCCCAAGTGGTATGAGACATTCAGCACCAAGTGGCCAGTGAGGGCCGGGGGGTGTACAAAAAGGTTCTGAGACAACCTGCCAGGGATCAGAGCTGATGATATGTGTCCAGGCATGGTGACTAGGCAGAAAGGTCTGGAATCAGTTCAGTTCAGTCGCTCAGTCATGTCCGACTCTTTGCGACCCATGGACTGCAGCACACCAGGCTTCCCTGTCCATCACCAACTCCCGAGCTTGCTTAAAGTCATGTCCATTGAGTCGATGATGCCATTCAACCATCTCATCCTCTGTTATCTCCTTCTCCTCCTGCCTTCAATCTTTCCCAGCATCAGGGACTTTTCTAATGAGTTAGTTGTTCACATCAGGTGGCCAAAATATTGGAGTTTCAGCTTCAGCATCAATCCTTCCAGTGAGTATTTAGGACTGATTTCCTTTAGGATGGACTGGTTTGATCTTCTTGCAGTCCAAGAGACTTTCAAGTGTCTTCTCCAACACCACAGTTCAAAACCATCAATTCTTTGGTGCTCAGCTTTCTTTATAGTCCAGCTCTCACATCCACACATGACTACTACAAAAGCCATAGCTTTGACTAGATGGACCTTTGTCGACAAAGTAATGTCTCTGCTTTATAATGTGCTGTCTAGGTTGGTCATAGCTTTGCTTCCAAGGAGTAAGCATCTTTTAATTTCATGGCTGCAGTCACCATGTGCAGCGATTTTGGAGCCCAAGAAAATAAAGTCTGTCACTGTTTCCATTGTTTCCCCATCTATTTGCTATGAAGTGATGGGACCAGATGCCATGATCTTAGTTTTCTGAATGTTGAACTTTAAGCCAGCTTTTTCACTCTCCTCTTTCACTTTCATCAAGGGGCTCTTTAGCTCTTCTTCACTTTCATCTACATATCTGAGGTTATTGATATTTCTCCCGGGAATTTTGATTCCAACTTGTGCTTCATCCAGCCTGCCATTTCGCATGATGTACTTTGCATATAAGTTAAATAAGCAGGGTGATAATATACAGCCTTGATATACTCCTTTCCTGATTTGGAACCAGTCTGTTGTTCCATGTCCAGTTCTAACTGATGCTTCTTGACCTGCATATAGATTTCTCAGTAGGCAGGTCAAGTGGTCTGGTATTCCCATCGCTTTAAGAATTTTCCACAGTTTGTTGTGATCCACACAGTCAAAGGCTTTGGCATAGTCAATAAAGCAGAAGTAGATATTTTCTGGAACTCTCTTGCTTTTTCTATGATCCAACGGATTTTGGCAGTTTGATCTCTGGTTCCTCTGCCTTTTCTAAATCCAGCTTGAACATCTGGAAGTTCATGGTTCATGTACTGTTGAAGCCTGGCTTGGAGAATTTTGAGCATTACTTTGCTAGCGTATGAGATGAGTGCAAATGTGTGGTAGTTTGAATATTTTTTGGCATTGCCTTTCTTTGGAATTGGAATGAAAACTGACTTTTCCCAGTTCTGTGGCCACTGTTGAGTTTCCAAATGAAAGTATGAGCCATGTCGTATAGGGCCACCCAAGATGGACGGGTCATGGTGAAGTGATCTGACAAAACATGGTCCACTGGAGAAGGCAATGGCAAACCACTTCACTATTCTTGCCTTGAGAACCCCATGGACAGTATGAAAAGGCAAAAAGATAGGACACTGAAAGAAGAGCTTTCCAGGTTGGTAGGTGCCCAATATGCTACTGGAGAAGAATGGAGAAATAGCACCAGAAAGAATGAAGAGATGGAGCCAAAGCAAAAACAACACCCAGTTGTTGATGTGACAGGTGATGGAAGTAAAGTTTGATGCACAAAAAACAATATTGCATAGAAACCTGGAATGTTAGTCCATGAATCAAGGTAAATTAGAAGTGGTCAAACAGAAGATGGCAAGAGTGAACATTGACATTTTAGGAATCAGTGAACTAAAATGGACCGGAATGGGAGAATTTAACTCAGATGACCATTATATCTACTGCCTGCACAAGAATCCCTTAGGAGAAATGGAGTAGCCATCATAGTCAACAAAAGAGTCTGAAACGCAGTACTTGGGTGCAATCTCAAAAAATGACAGAATGATCTCTGTTCGTTTTTCAAAGCAAACCATTCAATATCACAGTAATCCAAGTCTATGCCCCAACCAGTAATGCTGAAGATGCTGAAGTTGAACAGTTCTATGAAGACCTGGAATAGTTATCTGAAATTAAATGTGAGGGCCACAAGATTGGGGCTCCATCGAAAAACCAAAATGGTGGGCCCATGGTGGGTTGAAGTGTAGTCAGAGGAGAATGGGGGCCAGTAAAAAGGTCCTTCTATTCTTTGCTTGGTGGTTAGCCAGATAAGATCTAAAGAGGAACTGGTGGGGCTGGAAGGCACGAGGTGTGCTTTTCCAGGGAAGAAAATGTGAATGTGGGTATCAATGAGCCAGGGTTTCCTTACTGCCTGAGCATTGTTCCAGGAGAAGAGTTAGTGTAGAACGGGGCAGAGAGCATCCAGGCTTACAGTCCTCAATGGAGAGCACATTTGGAAGAGTTCAAGCAGGCGAGATGGCTATGGACAGCTTCTGGGAACAGCACTGTCCAGTAGAATTTTCTCTGATGATAGAAATACTCTATAATTCTCCTGTCCATTAGGGTAACCACATGTTGATATTGGATCCTTGAAATGTGGCTAATGTAACTGAGGAGCTATTAGAGTTATTAGAGCTATTAGAGTTATTCAATTCTAATTAAATAAAAAATTGAGTTTGAATAACCCTATGTAGCTAGTTGCTACCAACCCTTTTTGACATTCCAGAACATTTACCTACAGGGTCTCTGCTGTTTGTCTGGTGATGGGAATATTATGAGAGGTCAGAGGCCCCATGAAAGCAGGGACTTCTTTTGTTTTAGTCTAAGACCTAGAACAAAGCTTGACAGAGCTGCTTAATAAACATTTGTTGAATATGTTAATTAACAAGAAAGAGAGACAACCAGTTAGACTTAACACTTAGATCAATGTTCATTTTTTTTTTTTTGTACCAAGTTGCCACCATTCCTGGTTCCCCTTTTGGGGATAGCTCCCTGGTTTGGGATGAACTATGTCAAAACTTCTCTTTGGAGACTTCCCCAGTGGTCCAGTGGTTAAGACTTTGCCTTCTAATGCAGGAGTTGTAGGTTCAAACCCTGGTCAGGGAGCTGAGATCCTACATGCCTTGTGGCCAAAAAAACCACAGAAGTAAAATTGTAACAAATTTAATAAAGACTTTGAAAATGGTTTACATGAAAAAAAGTCTTAAAAGAAAAATATACTTCTTTTTGAAATCCCCATGCTAAGGACAAGGCCAAGACAGAGTCTCTCTCCAGACTGTCTTCAAATGATTCTCTCACTTCAGTCTTGGTTGTTACATATCGTAAAAGGTGTATTGTTTTTTTTTTTTCAAAGTTCATAGAACATAATATTGAAAAACTAAGCTAATACATTGAAAATTCTCTCTTCTTCAGAGGATCAAGATCTAGTTCTTTACTATCTGAAAACAGTCACAAGAACTACAATTTATTTCAACAACTATGTGCCAGGCATAGTTTGTAAATAGTATTTCTAATCTGTACAGTAATCCTGCTGCTGCTACTGCTGCTAAGTCACTTCAGTCGTGTCCGACTCTGTGCGACCCCATAGATGGCAGCCCACCGGAATTTCCATCTCCGTACAAGAAATGAAGAAGCTGAGGCTTGGAGGTACTTGATTGACTTGTTCAGGATCACACAAATTCCAAATGTCCCACTTTTCACTGTACCATACTGACTCAAAACACTCAAGTTACATCCTTCAAGAAGCCCAAGAGCATACGATATAGTAAACAAATAAAGTTCATTGTAAATTGCTTTTTTTAATTAAATATATCACCCCAAAGAAAATAGCCCATTATCTTAAACAGCTCTGTCTTACTGGAGCCCAAATTGAATTATGCATCCCATACAGAAATGACAGCCACCTGAAGCACAGGCCTGCCCAGTGGAGGAAGGTGGTATTTAGCCTAGATGATGAATTGCCCCACATAAGTAATAAATCTGAGTGAGCTTCATGAAGAATAACTACTGAGAGGAAAGATAAGAGTTTCCACTGGAAAGATGGAGAAGAGGGGGTGGATAATTATCATGGTGGGTTTATTTATATTGCCAGTTTGGGCTTTCATGGGAAATCCTAAAAGCCATGTCTCTGGAGCTGGAAACTTGGCAGGAAGACAAAAGAAAATGTTGTCCCATTTCATGTGGTTACTAACATGATGGCCATGGGAATCATTGTCTTTCCAGAAATGACTGAACCCAGCATACAGTAATCGAAAGGGAATAATGAACTGAGCACCAAGACAAGATGGCTCTCTTATCCTCACTTTCTGTCAGCTTGCAGCACCTGCTGGTAAGTGGTAGAAAGCTGGTTGAAGGACAGCAGGAAGTGCTTTGCCTCGTTTTCATCAGAACTTAGACAGCAGAGACCAATGAGTGCTGTAAAGTCAGACTCCAAATGGCATTGTTGGAGAGGAACTGAAGATGGTTAAGAAAGTGGAGACCTTAAGGTCACAGGTTCAGCTCTTCCTTTCGTATGAATTAAAAAGCATTCCAGAGGGGTAGGATGAGCTGTCAAAGGACCCCGTG
The DNA here is from genome assembly GCF_029378745.1 of Bos indicus. Lineage (NCBI taxonomy): Eukaryota > Metazoa > Chordata > Mammalia > Artiodactyla > Bovidae > Bos > Bos indicus. The sequence goes on along the minus strand of NC_091766.1, from coordinate 36,893,433 downwards.
CAGGTTTCCAGAATCCAAGTCCTCCAATCAGTTTTGAACAACCCCACTCATTCATTAATTTCATTTCATTTCACATTGGGGGTATAGTTGATTCACAATGTTGTGTTAGTTTCAGGGGTATAGTGAAGTGATTGAGTTATCCGCATACATATATATCTATTCTTTTTCAGATTCTTTTCCCATATAGGTTATTATCCCACTCTTAAGAACCAGTCTCACCACGACTCTGCTCCTTATGGCCTCGTTCCCCTCACCCCAGCCATAATTCTTTCATGGTCTTTATTTTCCTCAATACTTTTCTGGAGGCATAATTACCCATGGATTTAAGTCATTGGAAAAATGCTTGCCTGCTCTTTGTATCATTGCTGCTGTCTTCCTAATTGCTGCTAACCCCTAGCAGCTAGCGATCTCAATCATTGAGAGACAGCAATTGTGTGATAAGCCTGCTGAGATGGATTGGGAATAAACTTCTGCCAGAGAACTCTAGGGGGCTTCTGGAGGAGGAAGAGGAGCAACAAGAATAGGTGTAGTGATGGAGTGGTCAGAGCAGTTGTCTCTATATTTACTGTTCACTTAGTATGTACCATATCTGATAAACATTTTCTGTGCATTATTTCCTTTAATCTTCACTTTATGCCTATGAGATGGCTATTGGTACTATTGGCCTTTTCTGACTAAGGCAACTTAAACTGAGAGAGCTTAACCGTTTGTCAAAAGTCAGGCTCTGTTGAGGCTTACTCCAAGATTAGGTCTTTCCATGACTGTATTCAGGGAATTGTGTGCCAATAATAGAAATTTTCTTTTGTACTTGAAGCTCCCCTGAAATGTGTGATTCCCTGCCCTTTCTCCCAGATCTCTACAGAGTCCTACTGATACCTGGGGCTAGAGTGAGGCATCCAGATTCCACGTTTCTTCCTGGGTCTAGGAGTCACACTGTGGGTTGCCTCTCTGTAGGGGTCCTCTGTTCCACTGTCCCCCTGGCCCCAAGGAAGCATTATGAATGAATGCAGGGAGTTTCCGTAGTCAGAGTGATCAGCTGACCATATCTGTAACTGTGCCTTAAAGTCTACCATTAGCTTCATGCTACAGGCTAAACTCTCCTGTTTCTAAATACCCTCTTTAAAATGCCAGGAGAAGTTCCCAGCTCAGATGCCAGCAGAGTTTTGAAAGTTCATTCACTGTTTGGCATTTAAAGTGCACTTTCCTATCAAAGCCATGGTACAAATAGTGGGTAGATTTCTATACTGGCCCACAAATCCTTCGCTTCAATGTAAATGTCCTTTGGTATTAGTATTATCATGATGTTATTTTAACTCCAAGTAACTACAGTCTAAAAGTTATTTCAGTGGAAAAATGAGGGGAGTTTCTATTTTTTTTTAGTACTGTACTGGCATTGATAGCACTGCTTTTGATGTCTGTTTACTATTTATTTATTTGAAGTATAATTGATTTACAGTGCTTCAGTTATATAGCAAAGTGATTCAGTTATATATGTGTGTATACATAAATATACATAAATATAAAGGAATCCGAAAAAGCTTGTGTATATGTGTGTATACACACATATATAACTGAATCACTTTGCTATATAACTGATCTGCTATATAATTTGTGTATACACACATATACACAAACTTTTTCAGATTCCTTTCCATCATAGGTTATTAAAAGATGTTGGAAATAGTTCCCTGTGCTATACAGTAGGGCGTTGTTGTTTATTTTATATATAGGAGTGGGTGTCTGTTAATCCAAAATTCCCAGTTTATCCCTCTCTACCTTTGGTAACCGCAAGTTTGTTTTCTGTATCTGTGATCTGTATTTGTTTTCTGTATCTATTTCTGTTTAATAAATAAGTTCATTTGTATCATATTTTTAGATTCCACATGTAAGGAAAATCACAATATTTGTCTTTGTCTGACTTACTTCTCTTAGTATGATTATCTCTAGGTCCATCCCTGTTGGTGCAAATGGCATTATTTTGTTCTTTTTAATGGCTGAGTAATATTCCATTGTGTGTGTGTGTGTGTGTGTGTGTGTGTGTGTGTGTGTACCACCTTCTTTATCCATTCATCTGTTCTAGGACAAATATGTTGCCTCCCTGTCTTGGCTCTTATAAACATCACTGCAGTGAACACTCAGGTGCCTGTACCCTTTCAAACCATGATTTTCTTTTAATGTGTGCCTAGGAGTGGGATTGTTGGATCATATGGTAGCTCTGTTTTTAGTTTCTTGAGGAGCCTCCAGAGCTATTTTCCATAGTGGCTGCACCCTCCAGCATCACAGTAGGAGGGTTATCTTTTCTCCATGCCCTATATGAGGGGAGTTTCAACGCCAGATGCCACACACACATCCTTGTTCTTTCAGTAGTGGGGCTGAGGTCTGAATGCCTGATCTTCCATTAGAGGAACAATAGGAATTTCTTACCCAGCCAGGATAATAGGCATCTGTGGCACAGGGCCCTGAATGCCCTGGGGCTTCCAGCCTTGGCATAGGCCTAAGCAGAACCTCTTGTGGGTCACTATGCGTGGAGCTGTGGGGATCTTCAGGGAGGCAGGGTCTTGGGGAAAAACAACCTCAAGTCAGGCAGGGTCCAACTATATACTCTGATAAAATAATAAAATTCAGTAACATATTCTTTTGACTCTGTAGTCCCTGCAGAAATCTAGTGTCAGAAATAAAAGAATCTGTATATAGGGGGACACGGACATACACATACATACCTGTAGTGGCATTCTTTTTTAGCAGCAAAATCAAGATAACAGCTAAGTGTCCATCAACGGCCAAATAAATTATAGTGCATGTTTAAAATGGAATATTATGCACCTGTTTAAAATTCCAGTTAGTTTTGGAAGGATGGCCATGAGGTATTGTTAAAAGGGAAAAGCAATGTAAATGATATGTATATTCTAATTCAAGTTTTGTCAGATGGCATCCGCAGCAACCAAAAGGAAACAGAGTCTGCCCTCTGTCTGCATCTGTGATAAGAGTTGGTCTCAGAGTGGAGAAACAGATCGGGTGAACTCATACTAGGGGTCACTCTCATTCTATCAAGGAAGAAGGGGCCTGGGGGGGCGGATTAGCCATTTCATTCTCTTTGTGCTTTTTTGGCTTGTTTCACTTGTTTTAGAAGCACATGGTGCTTTTCTAAGTATAAAGATGGAGATAATAGTAGTTCTTAGAATAGCAGAAGCTCCAAACGTACCTCTAAGAGCAGAGGAAGTAGGGATGAAATGGGAGAAGGCGAGACATATCTGGGGAAGAGCAGCTTCACTCTATGTATTCCTATATGCAGGAAAAAAATCTTATTTTGTACCTATAGCTCCTAGCGCCATACCTGGATCAGATATTTTCAGGGTGTTGTGATCTGGGGAGTGAAGGTCATTTCCAACTTCTGCCCCACCTGCCACCCTCCTTCCACACCAACACACACACACACACACACACACAGAGAATAGTGGGACAGGCAGGAGTCTGAGAGCTATAGATGGTATTATTTTTATATATAAGCCATTGAGAAGACAGGCATGGGGTCTTAAGTGGGGGCTAACTTTCTGGCAGAGGAGTCCATTAAGTCATTTGCACCTTAACTGAGAACGGGCTCTTGAGGACATTTTCTTATAGTCTTGTCTGTGTTTTGACAGAGTGACCCAAGAAATGTGCCAAATAGAGACTGACTAATAGTTCTATTAGATTATTTATATCTTGTTGAACAAACATTTCTCGGCTCAGAGAGTCATCTGCCCATTGTGATATTTTGATATCATGAATATCATCATCATCGCTAATGTGCCTTGAGTGCTCATGTTCCAGGCACTCTGTAAAGGCTTTATATCCATTATCTCATTTGGTTTGCGTAATAGCCCTATGAGGTAGATTCTATTATTATCCTTATTTTACAGAAAGGGAAACTGAGCCAAGATTCAAAAACACATAATCTCTGACTTCAAACCCACACTCCTAATAAACTTGGGAGGCCAGTCGTTAGTTACCACAACTGTTTAATTTCAGATGGTTTGGTTTGAGCCCCTGAATCCGTGGTCACAAGCTGAGTCAACAGCATGTCACAGTTATTAAAACAACAGTCCCACATAGCTTTAATGGAAGTCCAGGATTGTAATGTAATTAAGTAACTGGCTCGTCAGACTCTTGCTCAGAACGCATCAGGAACAGTTTTCCTTTGGACAATACATTTTCAAAGTGAGCATGCACAAACAAGAGTGTTTCAGAGAAGCGTGACAAGGAATTTTCAAGCTACTCTGTGTAAGGACTGACTCTAGGCCAGGCTCTCTACGGAGCATTTTACACGCATCCCATTCTTCCCCTTTTTCATTCTCATAAGGTTTTAAGAGCTGTGCTCTCAGTCTTTCACAGAAGAAAACAATTGGGCTCAGAGCATTCAAAAATCTTGCCCCAGGTCATACAGCTGATAAACTTGAGCTAGGATTTCATACCAGGCTTGTCCAAGACCAGAGCCTGGGACACCGCCTCTAAGCTGGGACCCAGGAGACTGTGACCTGCAAGCATCAGTAAAAGAATTTCAGGATGAGCCCTGAAAAAAAATGGGACTTTGGTGAAAACCTCAAGAATTATCTTCGGGTGCCTGGATAAATAGATTACAAAGATATATTTTGTTGGACCCACAGAGGTGGTTACTATTGTTTTCTTTTCAAGGAGAATTTTACATGGTGATCCTTATTTCTTAGTTTTCTTAAAATTTGCAAGCCACATTAGGCTAGCATGTCTAGCTTCTAAGCTGCACAGTATCTTTGCCAATGAAAGGACATAGGTTGGCCAGATCTTGAGAGTATCCAGAATACCTTACAGAATCTCCTATTTTTGGTTCCTTTAAGTGATCCTCCTGGCTCCAGGGGAGAGGAAGGGAAGGAACATTTGTGTTCTGTCTAGCTCCTGAAAACAGTCAGCAGAAGGAGGCCATTTCCTTTCTATCCAGCAAAAGTCCTTTCTATCCAGTAGAGCTCGTTGCACATTTAAACCAAGAACCTCATGAGGCAGTGAGGTTCTCATCTGTGGAAGGCATCAAGTGCAGTTTGTCAGATTCTATGTAAGGCTAAGATACTGGAGTAGATGACTTCTGTTGTTCCATATGTTCTGACTCTTAGTAGGTTTTTCATATCTACCTGTAGGTTTCAAGTCCCAGCTAGAACATTTTCTTGAAGGGCTATTTTCTATTAGGAAAGCAATACCTGTCAAATAGAGAAGAAAATTGGTGCTGTGTATGCATGTTTGCCACCAAACAGGTATTATCTTAATGATAAAATATTAGCAAAAAGAGCAGATGACTATAGCCAGACATGCTAGTCAGGATTTTCTTTGCCTACAAGTACCAGGATTTTGTTTTCTGCCAGCTAATTTGCCTGTAAGCTATTACAAGATTCTTATGGGTGGACATTTACAAATAATGTTTGAATTCCCAGGGGTAAAGGGACTTCTTGACAGATCTAACCTGAGAATGTTAGAAAGGGGTTTAGAGAAAATTCTTATTAAAAGGTCCATCTAGTCAAGGCTATGGTTTTTCCAGTAGTCATGTATGGATGTGAGAGTTGGACTATAAAGAAAGCTGAGCACCCAAGAATTGATGCTTTTGAACTGTGGTGGTGCAGAAGACTCTTGAGAGTCCCTTGGACTGCAAGGAGATCCAACCAGTCCATCCTAAAGGAGATCAGTCCTGGGTGTTCATTGAAAGGACTAATGTTGAAGCTGAAACTCCAGTAGTTTGGCCACCTGATGCAAAGAGCTGACTCATTTGAAAAGACCCTGATACTGGGAAAGATTGAAGGTGGGAGGAGAAGGGGATGGCAGAGGATGAGATGATTGGATGGCATCACCGACTCAATGGACATATATTTGGGTAAACTCTGGGAGATGGTGATGGACAGGGAGGCCTGGCGTGCTGCAGTCCATGGGGTCACAAAGAGCTGGACATGACTGAGCGACTGAACTGAACTGAAGCTCATCAAATAAGAAAGGCAATCAGAGAGACAATTGGTAGAATTCCTTGTTTATAAAACTTCAGTAAATAAATGGTGTGATGATGGTTTGAAAATCTTTACACATAATATCTTTTAATTTATGTAACTAAATTTATTAAATTTTTTTTTTAATTTAAATTTATTTATTTTAATTGGAGGCTAATTACTTTACAATATTGTATTGGTTTTGCCATACATCAACATGAATCTGCCATGGGTGTACATGTGCTCCCCATCCTGAACCCCCCTGCCACCTCCCTCCCCATACCATCCCTCTGGGTCATCCCAGTGCACCAGCCCCAAGCATCCTGTATCCTGCATCGAACCTGGACTGGCGATTTGTTTCTTATATGATTTTATACATATTTCAATGCCATTCTCCCAAATCATCCCACCCTTTCCCTCTCCCACAGAGTCGAAAAGACTGTTCTATACATTTGTGTCTCTTTTGCTGTCTCGCATACAGTATATGTAACTAAATTTAAAATGTAAAGTTGCCTTTAGTTATAGTTACATGGGTGGTTATATGTGACAATGTATAGACGGTATATCTATAATAATACTAATGGTTTTAATTGTCCTTTTCAAAGTCTCATCCCACCATTGGCTTTAATTCACATGACAATTTTCTGCGGTATTTTGTTCGGGCAACATACATGACATTACAGTGTTCTGTCCTGTGATCGAGTGATTCATGTTCACACAATTTCCCACTAACTAGGATGGGAATTATTTCACAAAAATGAAGTGTCTTCTTCATTTTCGCCCTATAGCCCCTAGCAGAGTATCTTAAGCTTGATATGTTTTGTTGACTATGTAAAATTACAATGAAAATTTTAATTGCTCCCAAATTTACCCACTGCATGTATGAAACACCTTCTAAATGGTACCACAGTCCTTAACTTGGGGAGGGGAGTGGAACATAAATGAGGGGTGTGGAGGCACATGTGAGAATAATGTGGGCACATACATGGATGGCAGGTCACATTTGGCCTCAGTGTTGGGGACAGCAAGTGCACTGGGGCTCTCTCTGCCTCCTCTGGCTGCTCAGCACCCAGAGTGTTTCCCCATATGCTTTCCTGTACATTTCTGGATTATACGGAAGGTCCTATGGGTGAATTAGGTTCTGCCAGTTAGACATACTTCTGTGAAACGTGGGGAATGGGACTGAGGCATCTCTGTTCCTGTTTCACTTGGGAAATCAGGTTGCAGGCTGTAGAGAGGCAGCTGTTGCAGGGGCCAAGGGCTGGTTGATGCAGTATTGTGTTCATGAAGAACTAGAAACGATGTGATATGGCTTATATGTGGAATTTAAAAAAAAAGATACTCATGAAGTTGCATACAAAACAGCAGTAGATCCACAGACATAGAAAACAAACTTATAGTTATTGAAGGGGAGGGAGAAGACAGGATACATTAGATGTTTGGAATAACAGATACACACTGCTATATATAAGACAGGTAACCAACGAGGGCCGACCGTATAGCGCAGAGAACTATCCTCAGTACATTGCATTAACCTATGAGGGAAAAGAATATGAAAAAAGATTGTGCGTGCGTGTGTATGTGTATGTATATGTATATAGGGACTTCCCTAGTGGTTCAGCAGTGAAATATCTGCCTACAGTTTTTCCTGCCTGCCTCAGGAGACACCAGAGACACAGGTTCGATCCCTGGGTTGGGAAGATCCCCTGGAATAGGAAATGGCTACCCACTCCAGTATTCTTGCCTGGAAAATCCCATGGACCGAGAAGACTGGGAGGCCACAATCTATAGGGTCGCGAAGAATCGGACACAACAGAATGCATGCAATGTGAAACTGAATCATTTCACTACACACCTGAAACTAAAACAGCATTGTAAATCAGCTATTCTTCAATTTAAAAGATTTTAATGGGAAATAAATTGACTTTTAAATGTAACGTTTATGGTAGAATATTTTAACTTTATGTAAAAGTTAGAAAGATGGTACAGAGAGATCCCATATATTCCATACCCCATCTTCTCTATTATTAATACCTTAAATTGGTAGGGTGCATGTGTTAAAATTATTGAACTAATATTGGTATATTATTATTAATACTGACTCAGATTTCCTCGATTTTCACCTTATATCTTTTTTGTACCCAGAATCCCATTCAAGATAGCACTTTACATTTAGTCATCAAGCCTTTTCTTGACTGTGACAATTTTTTAGACTTTCCTTGTTTTGATGACCCTGAAAGTTTTGAAGATATTGGTCAGGTATTTTGTAAAAGGCCCATAAATTTGAATTTATCTGACGTTTTCTTATAATTAGACAGAGGGGAGTTAGCTTCACCTGCCTGAAGGTAGAGAATCTACATAATTTATGTAGAATTCCTCGACCTAAGAGATTTGTCTTTCTTTCTCCATTTATTACTTTGTTCAGTCATTTTTTACTATCAGTCTAGACTCAGAGATATTTATTCTATATTTTGAGTTATAGTTCAATATGCCATTATTTATTTCGTTACTCAAATGATTCCAACACTGGCCACGGGGAGCTCTTTCAGTTGACTCCTAGTTATAACCCCATCATTCTGGCTTGCTGTTGTTGTTTTTAACACTTTCTTATTTTCTTATCTGGTGCTTTAAGATGCTACAGGCTTATCTTGTATATTCCCTAGAATCAGCCACTGATGAACTGATTTTTAAATGTTTTCTCTCCCTCCATTTATGTTTTAGAAATAATGGGCAGAACAGCAAATCTGTAGGCTAGACCCAAGCTAGATCAGTTTTGCTGGCAGATACTATTTCCAGACTCTTGAGTCTTAGGTGTCCATCTTCACCTTCCCTCCTCTCTACTCAGTTCTAAGTCTGAATCTATTCTCATTCTCTTCATTCATACTAAAGGAGAAATGACTGACCATGATTCTTCTATTTTAAAAAACAGGTTAGTACATATTAAGATAAATCAATCACTTAAAGTGCATGGTAGAAGGTTCAGAAGAAATACAGTGATCCTGTACACACCCTCTTCCAAAAAGGTACAGTCTACTTGTACACGATTGTCTACATAAAGTAAGAGTTGATGTGTGATAAAGCCAAAATGTAGTAAATGCCACAAGTGGGCAACGGGCATGTGTGAAATCGAGATAGCACAAGAAAAGAGCAAGCAGTGGAGACTCTGGGGACTCAAGAGGGACTGGCTGGTGGCCCCTGTGGGGAGTGAGAGAACCCTGGCATCATCTTAATGGTCTGAGGACAAGTCGACCCTGTGTGATTCTTGCCCTCCAGGGAAGAGGGCTCAGTGTTGACGGATCTGATTCTCAATAGAAACTCAAACACTTCAGTTAGCACCACTATAATTTATTGGTTCTGTACATAATGCTATTATGGTTTCCAAATTTTGAGATTCAGTTATCTTTTAGGCTCCATCTGCTGGGGAGGATATGGCTGACCTACTTGCAATAGAATGGGAAAGTTTCTGGAAGTCTTGACTATACCTAGGGTCTTGTTAGGAGGCCCTGGGTCAGACTGTGGCAGCAGCTGCTGCTTGCGAGTGGAAGGTCCACTCGCAATATTTTGTCAGTATCGCCATCAAGGAAAGCTGATGTCGCAGGACTTAAACAGCAACTTGGCCAGCAGATGTTGTGCTGCCTTGATTTGCTTCCTGCAGTTTTTTCAGATTTACTGAAAACATTCTCAGCCGTCATAGCCTGACTGGGGTGCTATGTGACTCAGGGCTGCAGTAAAATAATTGTTATTACTAACTGAGCCAGGCACTTAGGGAATAGTTGACTTTGTACATTTAGTGAGTAGGGTCTTGGAGCATAGAGCCAGACGCTCCCCTGCAGATCAAGTGCCTGGGAGTCAGCACCCCCAGCCCCCGAGACTTGCATTCTGGGGCTCTTTGCCATCCATCCCTTTTGAGGCTGAGCGAGACCTGTAAAGTCTTTTCTCCCAACAAAGAAAGCCGGGCTGAGAGGCTCAGCTGCTGGGTGATGGTGCACCCTCTAGCCCCTCTTACCCATGCCCCCAAAGCCCACTGAGCAGCCAGTCTGCAGGGGATCCCCTGGAAACCACCTGCCCCGCTGCTTCAGGATTAATGGAATCAAGTGAGGCAGCAAAAATACCATGACAGAACCTTATGCTTCCAATCCTCTCGGTGTCATTTAGCTAAAGAAACCGTCAACAAAAACGAAGGAGAAGAAAACAGCTGGTGGTATAATCCTACTTTATTCTTCAGAAGAAAGCAGAGGGGAGAAGGAGTCCTGATTTTCACATCTTAGAGGACTCGATTGGTGGAAACATCAAGGGAACTGGCTGTGTTTGTGTGTGTGTGTCTGTGTGTGTGAGTGGTTGTAACTGCAATTTGATTGTGAAATGTTAGAGCTGGCTTTTAGCTGCAGCCCTGCCTTCTCCAAGGTCATCCTTTGTGACCTCTACTGAATGTTACTTCAGACGACTCAATTTCAGGGATTTCATACCTCTTTATTGTAAATCCAGCAGTGAGAGGCACATTTGATTTCCTTGAAAAGAGAAACCAAGACACTGAGTAGACTCAGCTGACTGGTGTGGTCGGGAGCTAAGGGCGCGGGCAGAGTCTGACACGGGAGTTCCATCCACTGGCAAACAGCACTCACTGTTTCTTGACAAATTTCAAATTTTACTCTTGAGTCATGAGTTTGTTTGTTCAAAGATATAGAATCAGGCACTCACGCGTGCCCTCAGTAATGCAGGGGTTTGCAGGAGGTGACAGCAAATGGGAGAAGTCAGAGATGCAAATGGCTAAGGCAGATTAGCAGGTACTTCACTTTCTTTTTGAACTCTCTACCTCTCTCTGCTTTCTGGGGATTAGATTTCCCCCTCCTGAGAGAGCAGACTGGCTCTGCTGGAGAGCCCAGATGCTGGCTGGAGCCTCATTTGAGAGAGTCTGTCTGTCCTGCTGTCACTTAGCCCTAGGCTCATTAAAAAAAATATTTCTCAAGCTTATATTCAGAGCTAAATAGATTTGGAATGGTGGAGAATTCTGGAGAATTGGGAGCTGAACCCAGGGCAAAATGATTACAATGTAAAATAACACTTTTTAGAAAACCTCAAATTTTGGGTCTTGTTCTGGAGTTTGGGAATTACAGAGCCATGGTGAACAGTGGCTGAGTCATGATGTAGCAAGTCAGTATACAGCTTTTCCCGAGGATTGAAGGTAAAAGGAGAAGGGGGTGGTGGAGGATGAGATGTCACACAGCATCACCAACTCAGTGGACATGAATTTGAGCAAGCTCCGGGAGATAGTGAAGGACAGGGAAGCGTAACGTGCTGCAGTCCATGAGATTGGAAAGAGTCGGACAGGACTGAGCGACTGAACAGCAACAGCAGCAACAACAAAGTGCAGGTTATCAAGGTCGTCTACGTTAAAAAAAATCAGAAGTCATACTTACCAAAATCACTTGTACCTTTAAATAACAGAATCTGTGTGCTTAATACCAAGTGCTTTACTTAGGTTAATAAAAGTGAATATTTATCAAATGTTTGTTATATGCCAAGGACTGCACTGAGTGAGCACTTTACATAAACTATTGAGTTTAATTCTCACAGTTCTGTGAAAGAACACGATTATCCTTATCTTGCAAATGGATATATTCAAGCATGAAGAGGATGCTTAACAGGACCACGATGGCACAGGTGATGAGTAGGCAGAGCTGGGACTCAAACCCAGGGATCCAGAGGCCCAGGGGCTGACCTGCCACCCACTGACTGGAGCGTGCATACCTCCGTTTCCATTACTCCATACCGCACCCTTTCTCTGGCCTCCAACTCTACTTCTTTCTGGAATTTTAGGGTTCCTATCTGGGAACGCTTAGAGGTTGGCAGCTGGGCTCTGAGCATGTCCCCTTGGCAACGATGACACTCAAAGTGCCACATACCAGCAGCACGAACTTGGCTGTGCACTTGCTGTGTACTGTACCTTTCTGTTACGACACGGTCCACACCCAAGAATTAACTATATTTAACACAGACTAGACAAGCCGAAGTTCAGAGACAGTTAGGAAAGAGTCTCTTCTGCCAATTTATGTGAACGTTGAAAAAGTACTTAGGGAAACTATTCTCTCAAATGAGGAGTGAGGGTGGTGCAGCCAACAAAGCCCAGGTCCCATAAAATCCACAAGTGTAACTTTTTCCATGAGTATTCTTCCATGATTTTAAATGCTGTTAAGCCAGCCTCACTTTTCTCCACTCTCCAGCGCTCAGCAATTTTTTTCCCTTTAAAGATTTTTCTTTTTACAACCTTTCTTTGTAAATGCACGTTAGCTTTTAGCAACAAATGGGAACAGAATCCTTTCTTGGTACTTTCTTTGTTACTTTTTCAAAATAGGACTTTGGAAGTCTGGTACTCTAATCTTATGTTGCTAGTACATTAATTAGATTCCTTCTCTGCCATGATTTTGGTCAGGTACTTGTTTGAAAAGAAGACGGAGAAAGGAGCTCACCTGTAAGGAAGATTTCAGGTCCATCAGTAGGGAAACGGCAGAAACTTTGGTGTATTTATGCTCTATAAGTGCCAGCATAGTTATTATAAAAATGATAAGATACACAGTGGGTTCTAACTGCTAAAGTAAAATCAAAGTATAAATGTATAAAAGTATTTTTCATTTCATTTATGTAACAAACAGTCACCAAGCAATGCTATATCTCTTACTTGTGACGATGCATACATGATTGCAGATGAATAGAACAAGGTCTTGAGGTCTTTCAAGAGAAATTTCAAACCATACCGACACTCTCAGGAAGGCGAGAACAGAAGCTATAAGGAATGAGCAGTGATAATGGGAATACTGAGCCATATCTGTATGTCTCTAATGTGAAAAGAAATACGAATCCATGGATTTCTTCTATAATTAAAAATTAATTTTAAAAATGTAAAAGAATAACTTCAGTTTTAGGAAAGCCTACAGTGGTCCCCAAATTAGAGACTTTTACTTATTTCTTGCTGCATATAATCCCTTATTGCCTTTTATTTTTTTAAAAAATATTTATTTATTTGGCTGCACTAGGTCTTAGTTGGGCATGTGGATTCTAGTTCCTTGAGCAGGGATCAAACCCCCGTCTCCTACATTGGGATCTCAGACTCTTAACCACCTGATCATCAGGGAAGTCCTCCTTATTGCCTTTTATTCACAAGTACAGTTAGAATTGAAATGTAAATTATCCTGGATTGGGTCACAAGGAAAGCTCACCTTCCAGGAAGGTGTAAATGGTGAGAGTCTCCTTGAGGTCATCTTTTGTTTGGTAGGTAGCAAGGCTGCAGGCTCAGAGCTGAGGCAGCCTGGCTTATCTTGGAGTCAGCTTTATATTTCTTCTGAGGGTTACCCTGGCTAAGGGGTGTGTGTGTGTGTGTGTGTGTGTGTGTGTGTGTGTGTGTGTGTGTGTGTGTGTGAGGAGGGTTTTCCCAGCTTTTAAAATTTTGTTTTATTTTTGCTGAAATCTATACCCAAAGTCCTGCCCAAGCAGCTCATCTCTTTGGTAAATTTTTATAGAGTTCAGATTTGGGGGGAAACCAAGGCAAAACCAAACATCAAGCCAAGAGCTCCTCATTGCAATGGTGACCATATGTCTTCTTCTTAATGATCTCAACAATCTGTGAATTTTGATGACCAAGACCATGTCATCTCGGCTGAAATACAATCCAGAAACGCCAAACCTGCTTGCCTTAGCACCCAATCTGCCAGGGAACTGGACCTCCAGGCCCTCCTGGTAGAAATGACCTGATGATAAGTTAGTGGCCCCACATGCTCTGTGTACTTTCAGTGCATCTGGGCTGATTCACGGCGGTCACCCTGCCTCGAGAAGATTTGCTACAGAATCTCTGAGCTTCGAGCAATGAAGGAATTGAGAAATTGGGCGAGGACTGGGGCTGAGGGGTCCAAGGTAAAGCAGGGCAGGGGAGAAGCAGGGAAAGTAAGATGAGAGGGTGCAAGGAGGAAGGGTGGGCTGCGGCGCAGGTGAAAGAAGAGCTGGAAGCTGCAGAGGGTCTGGGTAGGGGGATAAAATGGGGAGCAGAATAGAGTGTGACTTAGATGCACCAGATTGTTGAGGTGGGACCTCACTGTATCTCTGAGACTGTTTCCAGTTTGGGTTCAGCTTCCTCACTCATCGACCATCATGCCCCAGAGCAACTTCCGTAAACCAATCCTCTTAAGTGGCCACGAAGGACTTTCTGTGCGAGCTGAGGTGCAGAACTAGCTCCACTTTCAACCAGATGGCCTCCCTCCAGCTGTTTCTACTAGACAGGGAGCTGCCCCCAACAGCCACATTCTGACTTTCCTGGGTCCTTGAGATTTTGTTTTTGTGGGCCCCTCCCCCTAAAGACAGTGTTAAAAATTATATTTTATAATTGTGATGGAATAAAGGCAAATATGGGGCTTCCATGGTGGCTTAGATGGTAAAGAATCTGCCTGTCAATGCAGGAGACCTGGGTTCAGTCCCTGGGTTGGGAAGATCCCCTGGAGGAGGAAATGGCAACTATTCCAGTATTCTTGCCTGGTGAATCCCATGGACAGAGGAGCCTGTTGGGCTATAGTCCATGGAGTCATCAAGAGTCAGACACGGCTGAGCTACTAACACTTTCACTTTCACAGGTAAATATGTATATCTTAAAATTCTTTGATTTTAAGTTTCACTTTTCTTCTGATTTTAAAGGAATGAGAACGTTTTTGTTGAAGCCCCACCCCTATCCCCACAGTAGTACTGTGAACCCTAAGCACTGTACCTGATGGACAAGTCAGCCCTGCTGCAAATGATTGACAGCTTATTAATTTTCTCCTATAAATAAATTTAGCCTTGAATCGTAAGCTTTCCAGGAACTCAAAATCTGGCTCTTCTGTGATTTTAAGTTTCCTGATGTTCTTTTGGCAACCTCTCTGCTCAAATAAATAAATCAATACAAGCATAAAATCTGCTTTTAAAATCAGAGTTTTAAATCTGGCCTTTAAATCTCAAAGTGTTTGTCAAGAAAGAAAATCAAATCTCTTTTAACGAGTAATTACCATGTGCTGTTTAATAAATAACCCTATAAATTCCTATGAGTTAGCTAGTGCGACCCTTTTAAAGAATGACCTTCACAAAGGGCTGTGATGTGGGCAGAAACATGTCACACACCAGAGTTGGAGAGGAGGCTGAAGCTCTGTCTTTCCCTTGCCCTCGTTGTTCTCTCTGCTTGGATTTCTCTTCCCCCAGATTCTGACCCTGGCTTTTCTGATCCTTCTTTCCTTCAGGGCTTAGTTTATGAGGAACCTGCTCTGAGGACAACCCTTAGGTGATCCTGGATTGTATGACACCCTGGTAATCTGCCAGGCATTGCGTTTTCCATTATCTGGGCTTCTTTCCCATTTTCTCTCTCTCTTGTGTGTGTGTTCATATTATGCATCAGTCTCTTTCTCCCTATCTCTCACCACTGTCCACGGGTATGGACTCTATGATCTCAAGGATCCTTTCTCTGTCTCTTGTTTACCATGGGCCTGGCACACAGCGTGTGGTCAGTACAGAGCTGTTGATGGAATGACTCAGAGTCTGTACGCATATTCCCTGCCTCCAGGGAAGGTTTTTCTTTTCCCTTAAATTGGATTCAACCAAGCAAATTTTAAGTTGAGGTGGTATGACTTAATGAACAGGAAGTACAGGCTATGTGAATTTTTGAGAATTTGTTTGACCTTGTGTTTCAACTTCTTAAAAAAAAAAAGCAAGAATGAGAGAACAATACCTCCCACTCTAAAAATAATAGAAAAAGGAAATGCACCTTTAAATTGGATAAATGATCATATTAGTGAAGGTTAAGGTAGCCCGAGAAATGTTGTCATGGCACAGTTGAGACACGGCTCATCAATATTACAGTAAGCAATGAGCTCTGAGATGACCCATTATGAGGTGGTTTCTGGAGAGAGCTCTGAAAAGCCAGAAGGAAACAATGACTCAGCCATGTTACTCATCTCTGATGCAGAGAATCTTGAGCTCTGGGCATTGATTTCACATTGTGTTGCCATCACTTGATGCTACAGGAGGTACCCCAGGGGACTGAGAATTCTGACAATTTGGGAAATAAGACTCTCCAAAGAATGGGATGAAATCAAACCTTGGGAGATTTGGGGGAGCTTCTCTGGATTTGCTACAAACTTTAGTACTTCTTCTTCTGTGTCAGAAGGGTAAAATGAGAAGCAGTACTTGAGTAGACACTTCTGTCAACAGCCTTTGGGGTCCAGGTGGGAGCTCTGCATGGCTTGGAAGCATTCTGATGTCCTGGCATTGATCCTTCATGGTAGAAACCATCTCTGGGGTCCAAGATTGTGCATCTCAACAATGGCAACCTTATGGCTGCTGGATTTTCACTTGCATGGTCATTGATCTCTCAATGTCCAGCTTATCACTTTGCAGAGCACTTTGGGACAAGTGGGGTCTAATTCTGCCCCAGAATAACAGAGACTGATGAATATTTAAGGCTGTAATTTTATATTGGCTTTATAGGGGCTTACATATACAACTCTTTTGCAGTTAGAGAGGAGTATATTCAGAGCAGGTATTTTCCAGTTAAACACATGCATCTTTGTATATTTGACTCTCTAAAAATATCCTTTTGTAATTGCAGTCTTTAAAGAAGTCAGCCAACATTAACCAGACAGCAATGTTGGCAGATGCCTTTTATAGCCTAAAGAACATAACTGGGGAAGCTGAGAGACTCCTCTTCTGTGTTGAATTGGAAAGCCCCTCATGGCAGTAGTCTGGCTGTGCTCTGTTTGCCTTGCTTGCAGCACAGCACACGCTTGTTCTGTAAGAAAAGGCTTGTGAAATTGTCTGTATCCGTGCTCATTACCGTATCATCTTCAAGCCTCAGCTTTTTTTTTTGTTCAGAGTGGTTAGGGCATGGACACACTTGGGACCCATTTGTTTATATTTTGCATAAGGAGTCCTATATTTTATTAATTCATCAGGAAAAACATGTGCTTTAGTGACTGATTCTTTGGGGGGAAATTCAGTGTCTCATTAGAGATCATCATGGTAGCTTAATACAATTATGTATGTCAGACTGAATGACATTTGACATGGTAGTGTGAGACAGAAAAGTGAAAGTGTTAGTCACTCAGTTGTGACCGATTCTTTGTTAGCCCATGGACTGCAGCCCACCAGGCTCCTCTGTCCACGGGATTCTCCAGGCAAGAATACTGCATTGGGTAGCCATTCCCTCCTCCAGGGGATCTTCCCAACTCAGAAATCAAACCCAGGTCTCCCTCATTGCAGGCAATTGTTTACCAGCTGAGCTACCAGGGAAGCCCAAGAATACTGGAGTGGGTAGCCTATCCCTTCTCCAGCGGATCTTCCCAACCCAGGAATTGAGCTGGGGTCTCATGAGGAATGTAAAAATATGAAACCTTTGAGCTCACTGGTATTTCCTTAGTAGCTCTCTCAGGTGCATTGCTCACCAAACGCTCTTGTTTAAGGCTTTGACTTGGTGGTGGAAAATTATGTTTTCCTCTATTTAGATATCCAGGGATCCTAGGAAAATAATATATCAAGCAAAGCTCTATGCACACACAAAAAAATTGACCTAAAAACCAGTCCAAACTCAAATAGTTCTTACTTGTATATATGACATGCATATACATTAAAGATATATCATTATTTAAAAGTTCCACATTCATTCAAAAGAGGCCTGGCAGATTGTTGCCTGTTCACCAACCACCTCACTTCATCTCTTACTAGACATTTAGACCTCTTCTCTTTCACTTTTCCTTATGTTTAGAACACAGGTCTAAAGGTTTGCTATGGCCACAGTTTTGTTACCAGATTGGTCCATTGGAGCAATGGACCAATGGTTCAATGGTTCATTGGACCATTGAACCAGGGAGGTTCTTTTTCTGATTGGTTTCTTGCAACAATGAAACTGATGTGGAGACTGGAACAGTAAAAGCTTTATTCAATGTCCTAAGAATGGAGAAGTGGGAACCTAGATTGAAAATCAGCTTCTAAACCCAATTCTGGAGGAGACAACATGTATATATACATAGGAGAGCCAAGGTTAAAGGGAGGCAATTGGAAAGAGTGGAACGATTACTCACATATTATCCAAGAATAGGGGTGTTGTTTGTCCCAGAATTGATGCAATTTAGTCCTTTGGAATAAAAAGGTCCTTACGGGCTTTTCTGCTTGTCATAGCAACTGGCAAGCATCTTGGTGTATGTGGGTGTGTCATTTAGCATGCTAATATATTTTAATGAGCATTTAATGAGGCTCAAGTTCTACTGGAAGTCAAATCTTCTGCCATCTTGGGTCTAGTTGGCTCTAACCAGTCCTTTTTTCTCCTGACAACTTCCTCTTGAAACTTAGATAAGACCAATTGGCTTCTAATCAAGAGACGGGTGAGGGTATGGTTCTAGGGCAATAGTCTTGGTAACAGATTGATCAAAGACCAGAGCAGAGATGACCAATGGAAAATTCAAGAAGTGTTTGAGAGGCATGGTGGTAAAGTAACTTTGATTTTAGAGCCAGGCTGTAATTGACTTACTTCAGGATCTTGGGAAAAATCATGTAAACTTGGTATCTTCAGTATTACCTTCTATCTGTCCTTGTGCCTCCTCAGATGACCAAGGGCTCCTCCTGCACAGCGACAATGAATTACCCTTTCTACCTCTCCCACATGGTGACCAGCACAGGGTCTGCTTATGGCAGGGTCCAGAAACATATGACTGATATTAATTCTTAACAATAAATATTATTCTGTGCTCAAGGCATTTGCTTAGCCTCATTTCTTAGGATTAATAAAAGTATTTTTATTAGCTTAGGACATAAAAGTGATTTTGAGAAATTTTGGCAATTTTGGCTAACATAACACAATTTTAAATACAGTGAGAAAACTTTCATCTTCCAGAGTTCTGTTTTAAATGACATGGTAAAGCAGTCAAGATCCATATGCAAATGAATTCACACCATTTTTCACATATACATGTATTTTTGTATACTACCTTTGCTTAAAATAGGATACGTCTGTGTGAACCAACATCATACATCTACCTATCTAGAATTCACCTGGAGATGTCCATTAAAGAGAGAGGGGAGAAAAAAACAAGATATGTCTGATTTAGTAGTTCACTTACCTGCACGCAAGGATAGTGACCCGCTTACTTGCTAAGCCTTTCAAATTTGCATCTGCTTTGCTTCACAGCAGATCAGACTGTCTGGAAAGTGGAGAGGAGTGTGTTACACTTGCCTTGAAAGGTGCTCCTGAAGGTGCAGAGCAGAGGCTGAGCTGTTTGTGACAAATGTGTTCAGTTACTGTGAATGTTGTTTCGAAATCTACTGTGTACCAACATTTTCAGCTCTCTGGGGACCTTATTAGTTATCCCTGAAAAAGCCAGTGACCAGTAGCTCCTCTGGTGAGTCTCTGTTCTAGCTTTAAACCAAATTCCCTCTGCAGGTCCGCTGGAACTGTTGACAATGGCTTTGCTAAAAACACACCTTAGACCTTTGGGTTTCTCTCTTAAGGGGTAGATTCTCTTACTGAGTTCTCTGGAACAAGCTGTAAAGTTCTCTGGCTACAAGATAACCACTCTTTCAACAGAACAGCATTAGGGATTGCCTAGACTGAAGACCTTTGTGAAAAGCTAGCTTTTAAGTAAATACCATAAAACATTTTTAAATGCCACTTGAGCGTGAGAGAGGGACCTGCTCAATGTGTGTGGCCAAACCACACTCAAGGACTCTTCCTCTCAGCTCTCCGAAGGGGCATGTGGAAGTGATTGTCAGAAGAAGGGAGCAGCTGCAGACACAAGGTGCAGATTCTGAAGCAACACCCCAAACCCGTTCTGGAAGCCAAGGAACAATGTCAGTTCTGTTGTCCAGGAATGCAAATTCAACACAGTGATTTCCTGAAGACCCCAAGAGACGGAGGTAGTAAAAGGATGAAGGCCAGACTACAGGGATACCTTTGCTGTTCTGTGCAGACAAGATTCATGACTCCCTAGTGATGCTGTAAATGAATGTGCAGCATTCAAGCACGGACCATGTCTGTCTAGTTAGATATTGTTAGCATGACGGTTAGATTCTACATGGAAAGGGATGGGATATACACAACTTTGAGTAATTGACATCCCAAGCTTAGAAGAAATGTTTTAACTGGAAAAATCTTGTTAAAGCAGAAAAGTCAGTTGGGTGAAGTTGTGATTCAGTGGTTATGAAACCCTAAAATTTTCACTAAAAATGCAGGATGTAGTTGTATTATGAGAGGCAGACTAGATTGAGCTCCTCTGACATCAAAATCATTTCCATTGTTTGTTGTTGTTCTTGTTGTTGTTGCTTAGTTGCTAAGTCCCATGGACCCCATGGGACTTATGGAACTTTGTGACCCCATGGACTGCAGCCTGCCAGGCTTCTCAGTCCTTCACAATCTCCCAGAGCTTGCTCAAATTTATGTCCATTGAGTCGGTGATGCTATTCAACCATTTCATCCTCTGTCCCCCTCTTCTCCTCTTGGTCTCAATCTTTCCCAGCATCAAGGTCTTTTCCAGTGTTAGAAGTCTTAATAATTTGTAATAGGATAAACATGGTCAACCAGACTCTGGGTTAAATGACAAAGTCACAAGCTCATCTTGGTGTCCTTTATTTTTTCACTTTTAGAACACTTTGAGTGCTGTGGGGAACTCTGCTCAATGTTATATGGCAGCCTGGATGGGTGGAGAGTTTGGGGGAGAATGGACATGTGTATATGTATGGCTGAGACCCTTTGCTGTTGACCTGAAACTACCACAACATTGTTGATCAGCTATACCCCAATACAAAATAAGAGTTAAAAAAGGAGAATGTTTTGGGTGCCGGACACACAGTCTGAACTCAGGTTATCTGCTTATTCATGTTAATATTTAGCATTTTTTCTTTCTCCAGAACATCCCTCCAGCTAAAATGGCAGTGGGTCTAAGACAAGGAAATGACTGCCTCTGAGGTTCCTCTGGAGAGGTGAGTTTGCAGATGGGATCTATTAGTTGTATTTCTAAGCTTTGAGAGATCATCTTTCTTTTACCTTGAAGGTAAAACTTTCCTCTCTAATAATCCGCAGAGTGATTTTCTTATCTGCAATTTAGATTACCAGGGCCATCTGGGGACATGTGCAAAGCCTGCTGTGTTGTTTTGGAAATAGGTGTCTGGTTATATCTCCACCTCCCCCCCACTTTAAAGACCCTATTTTTTCTGAGTCCCATTTAAAAACACGGAATGGGTTAACCCAAGCGAAAATCCGAGACAGACGATTGCTAAAAAGAATCTTGCATTTCGCCACCGACTTTAGTATGGGACTTAAAATGGGAACGTCTTTAGAAGTATTTTAGGTCGAAGAATAAAAACAGACACACCAGAGGGAGATTTGCCAACTATATAAATACATAGGCGTTAAGCCCCCTATACAGAAACCAAATATAAATGGAAAGACAATGAGCAAACTGCACATATAAACAGACAAAGCCCCAGTGGATAAGTCATAAAGATCTGACAGCAAGGACCATATGTCTTGAAAACTCTCAGCTTTTCTACTCAAGTAATGTGTTATTTGTCCCAGGTTCGCAGTTCACTCTTTCCACTCAGCATCCTGCCTGGCACTGTTCAGTTTGTCTGCTGTCTACACGTTTGGGCTTTTGGCAAATGGAGATGCTCTCAACAAGAACAGCTTTTGAGTGTTATTCAGACCCCTGATGGGCCTCAGATTGTATAAAACAAGGATTTGTAGCTCTTGAGAGATGTAGCTCTGTTTGAAGCAAAATATCTTCTCACTTCTTGCCAGCACTTACATGTGGGGAACTAATCCCAGAGCAGACACTTTCTTTCTTACAGTACCAGCACACAAACCATTTTCCCAGAGTTTGGAGAAACATGAGAAAGCTGACGAATAGTCTCTGATCATCGACTTAAACAAATCCTGAGCACAGAGTCGGACACGACTGAAGCGACTTAGCAGCAGCAGTAGTAGTGAGCTGTGTTTTCCCATAGAAAATAGTCTCAGGTAAATACAAGTTAGGAATCCTTCGAATCACTTGTTTTTTTTTAGTAACAAATGAAATGGCCTATGTGAAAGTATCGAGAAACTGTAAATCACTGTGCCGGATTATTACCGTTAGAGGGAAGTGAGGGGCTGTAAAAATTGACTTCAGAAGTCACGACTGGAGGATGGCAAGCTGGAAACCACTTAGGTTCTTAGAAGGTCTGTTTCCAAGGCACTGAGGAAATCTTTATTCTTCACTCAGTGGTCTGGTCATGTGATGCCCAAATGTATTCAATTTTTTGTCAACAAATATTAAAATATCATTCCATGTTATGATCTCTGGAATATGTTATCTCTGAAATTGTTAATTGATAACTGTTATGTTATCCCATTTTGGAAAGAGCTATTACTTTGAATAGCACTCATACATCGAACTCCCCAGTTTCTTTGGCTTCTAGGGTCTGGAAAGATTCAGGCTGTGATGATGAGTGTGTTCAGTTTGCACAGAAGGCTAGGGAGCCCCGCGGGGGTCTGTGAACAGACAGGCCTGTGAATATGGTGGCAAATCGCAATACAGCTGGCCATCCGGTGGCCTTGCTGTGAGCCATTGCCAGACCAGCCTTCGGAAGTGGCAGCTATTTACAAGAAGAAGGTGGAATATTCAGCCAGAGCAAGAACAAGGGGCAGCACAGTTTCTTACAAAGGGGTCGGGAGGCAGGGCGCTTTACCTTGCTCGGAATTATTCAAGACTCAATAGCTTTGCATAGCAACGGAAGGCTTATTGACAGGAGTTACAGGCTCCGGACAGCCACACACAAAGTCATTAACCCCCTGCGGGAAAGTGTGAAATTATCCTGTATTGAGGGCTGGCTTCACTTGTGTGGCCCTATTGAGGCCATTGCCCCCTCCCCCTCCCACCCAGCCAGTTGAGAACCAGTCTCCCCCTTCTTTCTGAATAATTAGTGAATTTTGGGTCCCATATCACCAAAACAATTGAGATCCCAGCCTTTTTTTCCTTCCTCAGGGGGCCATCATTCCCCTCCCCACAGAATTGTGTGTTTAGCTAATGCCTCTGCACCCTGCAGGAAATCCTCCCACCTTGACTTTAGGAGGAAATGCTTGCTCCTCCTCTTCTCTCCACTCGCCCCTCCCTGCCCCCCATCATCCTTCCTGCAAGGAACTCTTGCATTTGGAAGGGTCGATTTTTATTTAGTACAAAGAAATGAGGGGAGAATTTCTCAGGTGAATTGTTTATCACCATATGGGCCATTCTAACGGTGGCACTTTCAACAAGTCACTTAGCCTCTGAGCCAATTTCTATGGATTCAATAGGAAAAAAAAAAAAAATTCCTAGGGGAAGGTATCAAGGGAACAACCAAAAGACTCTCCCAGCTGGTGAGCTGGGTAAACATTCAGTGTAACAGAAAAAGCAGAGACTTAGCAATCATACGAATATGGGAACCTGGATGTAGGTAGTGCTAGCTCGCATGCTTTTTTTAACAGAACAGTCTCAAGCAATTAACTCATTTGTCTTTTTGAGCCCTAGTCTCCTTGTGAAATGGAGTGGGGAATGCCTACTTAGTAGAAGAAAGTGGAAGCAATCTAAGGACTACAAAGAGGGAAGCAGTCAGATAAACTGTGGGACATCTGCAGTAGAAAGTACTACATAAACTCTAAAAATAGAGACATATATATTGATGCGGAAAGATGTCTATAAATAATAAGGGATAAAAGCAAGATGGAGGGCATTGTGTATGTTTGTGTTCCTTTTCTGTAAATAAGTATAAAGCAGTTTTACCTGAGGACATGTGCATCCTAGTATGTACATAACAAAAAGGGAGTGATAAGAATCATAAGAAACAGTTAAAAGTTAGTTTGAAGGAGAGGGGTGAAAAGTTAGGTGTCAGGAGGAAGGTTTATACTACTTGTATTTTTTTCCTCTGTTAAGTTTTCCGGCCAGGGCCATGTATTACTATTATTTTTAAAACACCATCAGAGTTTATTTGCATAGTAAGATTATAAATCTTCCTTCCTTTCCATGTTTTTCTGGATTAAAAAATGAAAACTTCTAAAACTGATGTGAAACTTAAGTTACACATATTAAGAGCCTGAATCACAGACAGAGCTTGGTTTATGTTAGAGCAAATAAAACAAGAGGAAAGATCTGAAAGTTCTCTTTATCAACCTTTTTAATAAATGGATACTATTTTTAAAATAATAATGATTACTGTGTATTCAGTTCAGTTCAGTCGCTCAGTCGTGTTCGACTCTGCGACCCCATGAATTGCAGCATGCCAGGCCTCCCTGTCCATCACCAACTCCCGGAGTTCACTCAGACTCACGTCCTTCGAGTCAGTGATGCCATCCAGCCATCTCATCCTCTGTCGTCCCCTTCTCCTTCTGCCCCCAGTTTACTATTTTTATAACTAGTTTCTAGAGTATATTTACTGTCTTAACAGTTTCAGTGTCATCTTTGATGTGTGGAAGTGGTGAAAGGTCACTGGGTTGGTCGTAGGACCAGATTTGCTAACAAGTATTGTATTCTTGCCTGTAAAATTCCATGGACAGAGGAGCCTGGTGGGCTACAGTCCATGGGCTCTCAGAGAGTCGGACACGACTGAGTGACTGAGCACTCATGCATGCATGAGTGTAATTTGTGACAGGCTGGGCATTTAATAATCTTTCTGATCTTTAGTTTCCTTTACTTTCAGTTAACCAAGAGTCTGAATGATCTCTAAATTCCCTTCAAACTTGAAATTTACATATCCATTTGCCAATGACATTGATGTAACTCAAAAGCAAGAGTGTGCAGAGGTGCACTGTCTGGAGTTCAAAGACAAGAGAGAGAAGAAATGTCATAAAGATAAGCTTGAGGTTGGGAAAGCTTCCTAGGACAGACCCGATCTGTTACAATCCTCACAGCCACTAACTCATTTACTCTGTTTTTCTGTCAGAAATTTTAAGCTATTTCTGCCTATGAAGCCATAGAAGCAAAGCTCTATTACTGCTGTAAAAGGCTGCTAGGATAATTTCTATTTCCTTGGATCAAGTTTTGTTGCCCCTCCCTTTTCTTTTTGATGATTTGTTTAAAAATCTGAAAGACAGAGTAAATGCACTGGGATATGTAATTATCTTCTCCATCTCCTATTTGTTGGAGGAGATAAAGTCAGTTCTCTAGTAGGGAGCAGGCCTGTCCAACTGATGCCTACTCTGTGATACATGGGGGTTATGTATGTGCGTAATCTATTTAAAATAAAATAAACCTATGGTATAGAGTACTGGGAGGGGGGCGGGCAAACCAAAAGCAAGGTACAGAATGACTGTTCTAGCTGGCCCTTGCCAAGGGACTGGCCAACCCCCATCCTTCTCTTCAGCAACGAAGCAATTAGTTGAAAAACCAGCAGGCTCTCCCCAAGTTCCTAATGTGTGTGGAGATTACGTCCTTCCTTGAAGTCTTGATATTTATTGTTCTGGCAGCCTGGTGGGCTCCTGTGTGTGGCTGCAGGAAGCCGGGAAGACTTTGTTCCCTTCTCTGAGCCTGGCTTCCCCGGGAGCGGAGATGTGTAGTCGTGAGCAGTGGGCCTGGAGGACTCTTGTGTGCTGTTGCCATGGTCACATCCCAGCGTGCCAAGGACCAGTCCCTGCATCCGCTGTGATTCTTCATAAGGGACCGAGCAGGGTGTGACCACAAGCCTCGAACCACTTCATCAGATCTGGGGCCTGGCCCTTTTTCCTTCTTGTAGTTTTGCTTCATTAGCAGAATCGAACTGATCTGGGGCCCACAGACCAATGTGTTCTTAACACAAAAGTAAGCACACTAACACTTAATACACCCTTGATCGGATCAACAAATCAAAGTGTAACAACATGAAGGGAATCAATGAGAATATTGTTTTATAATCAAAACAATAATCGGAACAAATTACTGACATGATTTGCCAACTTATCATCCTATGCCCAGGACTTTTGTACTTTCTTCACCTAACATGACTTTGTAAACATTTTCTGTGGCTTTCATACTTAGCTTCACTATGATTTAAGGAAAATCAACATGCTTGGTGTTAGGCCCCCCTAGGAACTAGCCTCTAGGACATATGACATGATAAAGGACTAACTGGATCATATCAAATGTCTCTAATTTGGACTAGCGTGGACTTTAGTTATGGGAGTTTGTCAGTGCTTATGAAGGAGTCTCAGAATTTCTCTTCCTTCAAGGCAAGTCCATGGGTTTCTCTGCTTGTCTCCATGTGATGTGCTGGAAGCGGCAGTTACTTGCCTCTGTCTCTCTTGCCCTCATCTGAGGTACATGTCAGTCATTAGTAGGAAGTAACACCCCACCACCTGTCCCACCAGACATGTGACCAGGAACCACAGGTAGCATTTCTCAATGTCCCAACTTCTTTCTCCAAAGTCATTTTAAGAACTCCTATCAGAGAGAGTGAAGCTACCTTAAAAAAAAAAAAAAAAATTCAAAGGTTCTGTTTAGTATATAGAAGTCAGAAAAGGTACCCAGAATTCAGGCAGATTAGCCACTTGATTTCCTAATATAGGAAATTTCCATGACATTGACTCTCATTCTCTGTTGAATGGCTCAGGAGGAAGGGCAGTTCCTACCAGTGGGATAGACATAGGGCACCTCCATTTCCCTGAGCAGAGCTCTGATCCTCCCAGCCGCTGACTGGCTTTAATGTGTGAGGTCCCGGGGCTTTGAGGGAAAAACGTGCATCTGGGTGAAAGCTGTGTTGCGAGGGCAGAACTCCCACAGCCAGCCCAGGCTCTCCTTCCTCCCCTCTGGAACGTTCTCACCAGCTTGCCAAATCCCAGAAGTCCTGCCAGCCCCAGTTCAGGACCCTCCTTGGTGCCTCTGTGGCACAGCAGCATGGCCTGTCTGTGTGGCACCTGTCGGTCATCCATGGCAGGGCTGTGTGTCACTGATGGGAACCCACCTGCCCCTGAGAGAAGGAGGCTGTCTGAGCATGAGGAGGGCTGTATGACAATGTGGACACGTCTGAGAGAATAAACCAGGGTCCTATACATCCCCCGGTAGAAGCAGTCCCCGGATTCCTAAGCACAGAGCATAGAAAAGGCTCTTATGAGACCAACCACACCTTAAGAAAACTGGGAGTCCCACGTAGCTAGCTAGTGGGACTACCAACTGAGTGGGTAGCTCAGTTGGTAAAGAATCTGCCTGCAATGCAGGAGACTGCACTTCGATTCCTGGGTTGGAAAGATCCCCTGGAGAAGGGATAGGCTACCCACTCCAGTATTTTTGGGCTTCCTTGGTGGTTCAGTCGGTAAAGAATCTGCCTGCAATGAAGGAGATCTGACTTCAATCCCTGGGTCGTGAAGGTCCCTGGAGGAAGGCATGGCAACCCACTCCAGTATCCTTGCCTGGAGAATCCCCATGGACAGAGCAGCCTGGAAGGCTAAAGTCCGTGGGGTCGCAAAGAACTGGACACGAATGAAGACTAAGCACACAACAGCACATGTAGCTAGTACAGGGAGGTGTCAGACAGAGAAAGGAAGCAGGGATTGTTAAGAACACGGATGAAGCTTTCAAATTCAGTGACCCTGGATTGCATCTGAATAGAGCCAGCGGTCATGGCAACAGCGGTTCTAATTAAGGGTTTGCAATTTTATTCGAGTCAGCTGTAGGAGAAGGAGAAGGGTGATTTTTCTTGGTTTGATTGTTTTCAGCTTATAAAACAAATTCTGTTTCCCCCTACAATTATGTGAAATTACTGTCTCCAAAGAAATATTTTACATATGGTTGCCCTCTGATCTGTCTTCCCCTGCCCAGTTTTTCAGGCAGCCTGGGAGGGTCATTCATCGTCCAGCAGGGCTGGGGAGGCAGGAGGTTGGCCCAGGCCCACCAACAACTAGCTGGTTTAAGGAGTATAATCTGACTATACCCTGTAAGTAGTTACTTTGATCTTTTCTACCAATAATCATGCTTGTCAGAAAATAAGGGGGGAAATCACTGCAAGTCAAAACTTTTGCTGAAAGATAAGATGTTATGATCTTTTACTAATTGCTTGCCTGCAATTAAGAAGTTGGGGCTGATCGCTCAAAGCTTCCAGTACATAAGAATCAGCAGCCATTTTCACTGAAAGGCTACATCCTGTGACCTGTTTTTAATTGACTTTCCTCCTCCTCGCTCTTCAAAGCAGGGTTCTCCCAAAGCCACCAGCTTCTGACTTTGAAGCTCCCTTGAAAAAGAGAGGAAAAAACAAAGGCCAAAAGTCAAGGGCTTTCAATTGCATATGGTTTAGGTCAAATTTACAAATGTATTTGAAAAAAGTTCTCAAAGGTTACTTTTAGTGAGTTCTTTGATCTAGAAAAACAAAAACAGAAAGGAAGACACCCCCTATTGATCATGTTTTAAAAATTATTTAACAATTGGTCTAGTCACAGATGTCTGCTTTTCTAATTTTTTCCCGAAGGTTGAAGCTTAACATTTCTGATAGGCATAGAATAGAAGATCAACTTCCCGTCCCCACCACTGCCCCACCTTTGAAATACCTTTCTCTAATGTAATGATCACATCCTGGCAGTGACTTGTTCTATTGGGAAAACTCTTTGCTAAACACTATGGGCAGCCAGCTGTGGCTCAGTTATAGTTCTGGGCTCATGGTCTCCGTTCATGGAACACGTCATCATCCATGACCACCTTAAATTATAATATTTATATTACAAAAGTAAAATCCCAATAATTTAACATTAAATTGATTATTTGCTAAGTTCAGACATACATGAAAAATGCTTGCAAATTTGCGGAAGAAAACAAGACATCCTAGCCCATTTTGGAAGGAATATTTTGAAAATAGGTAAATGCTCAAAGCTTAAAAAAAAAGGGCCTCCTTGGAAATGTCAATAAACCTTGCAAAATCTTCATTTTTTAAAGGGCTGAAATACAATGCAGCCCACTTAGTATGGTGCCCTTTCATGGGTCTTTAAGTCAAAGAGAATATGTGTTTTTATCTTGGCATCACCTTCTCATTTTGACAGTGTAGAATGTCCTGGGTTCTTTATTAACAATAGCCCACATTTAGATAATGTTTTTCCATTTTATACTCCCTTCCCCAATTTTTCTGATCTTACTTACTTTCTGATTTTACTTACTCCAATCCTGTGAGGTAAGTACTGTTGTTATCTCTATTTTATAGATGTAGCTGCTGAGGTTCACACAGATTTTATTACATTTAGTAAGCAGAGGAGCCAAGACCAGATCTTCTGAGTCACATGTTGTGTATACTCTGTGCATCTCTTTCCTCAATGTGTCCAGGCTGAGCGTCCAAAGGAGTAGTGTGGGGCAGCGTCCATTCTATGCCTACACGTTCTTTATTCTGGGAAACTTGCGTATCTCATGTTATTTTTAAAAAAGGACATTATATGACCATCAAATTCATTCATTCCACACTTTGGGGGAGCACCATGAACCACATTGTATTTTACACATAAGGATACAACAGGGAACAGATAGAAAATATTAGCCCTTCCTCTTAGAAGGGGGAAAAAAAAAATAGATGCGTAAAAACAAACAAAAAATCCCCACTTCCTGATTGTTAAATGCATTGTGAAGGAAGCAGAGCAAGGGGAATATGTTAGGGATGTCTGGGGAAGTGAGGTGGAGGTGATGGGTACGGTGATGTTGGTGGTAGTGTGTTTAGTAGGATGTTCACTGTCAGTGTGTCTCAAAACGTTCAGAGTTATGTATACAGGTTCTGTGCCAACAGATGGATTCAACTGATGCATTGCATGACATCTTTCATAAGGAATGGTTTTTACCTTACAGTTTGAAAGAAGAAAAAGAAACTAAGAGAGAGGTCAAGGAGCTTGGTTAAGTTCACACAGGTTATTTGTGCAAGGTTAGGGCCAGGATTTAGTTTTCCTGACTCCCATGATCGAGCCTCCTCCATCATACTGTGCTGTGTTTATTGGCATGAGCCACGCACTCACCATTCAGCAGCTTAGCTGGTTCTTCTGCCTTATGCAAAAGGCCAGGGAAACTCAAGCAGGGAGACAAACAGTGCATTCTAGGTAACTCAGAGCCATATTTCCTAAGAGCATGCTCACTCTGAGTATGTTAGTATGCATGCAGCTTATCACAAATTTCCAGATTTTTGGTTGTAAAAACAGGGTGTGTGTGGCTATAGGGCATGGATTTTTCCGGGACTCTGAGGACTCTGAAGCTGTGGTGATTCTTTGTGAATTATAAACAAAGGATTTGGCAAGGCCGATGGTTCTCAGGCCACGTGTGCTGTGGAAACCCAGTTGGGTCAGCTTAGATTCAGTCATTTGGTGCCATTCCCAACAGCTCACCTCTCCATCTCTATGGAGTAGACCTGGAAACACAAACTGGACTCAAAGCCACTCGGCCGAGTGGAGTGTGCCAGTCCCAAGTCTGTTGTTTCAGCTCATTTCATCATTTTTGGCTCCACCCTTGGAAAAGTACTTTCATATAATTGCAAGGGCAAAATGTTTTATTTTCTCACTGTAGGGAAAAAAAAATGCATGCTCATTGCAGGCAATTTAGAAATTATTGAAGAACACAAAGAAGAAATGTAAATCACTCACTCTAATCTGATTACCTGACAATGATCATTAGTAAATGGAAAGTAAAGCCTCCGTCTATTTTTCCATGACTTAAGATACCTTTTAAAAAATAGAAAAAAATGGGATCCTACTGCAAATTGCATGGTAATTGGCCAATTTTAATATTCTTAATATCATCCTCCTAATAATTTAATCTATATTTTTATCGCTTGTCTACTACAACTCAGATACAAAATTTCTGTGCAACAGCTGCTGCAATTCCTATTTTACTGCTGAAGAAACAAGGATTCTGAGGTTGTTTATTCTTTCCCTCCATTGTCTCATTAGATAACCTCATTCCTGGCCAGGTCTCACAGTTCATTTGTAAACTCTAGCTCAGGATTTTATTGTCAGTCCTGACCTTTCCACTCAGCTTTAGACTTTTATTATCCAATTGCCTATTTGACATCTCAATTTGGATCTCAAATGTGCCGAGGACTCAGCCCATCCAAAATCGTGCCGAGGTCCTCTGCATTGTACAGGGCCAGGTCTGTCACCACAGCCTTGGTCTGAGCTACCATCTTAGCTGGTCTCTAGCAATGCACTCTTGACCTTGAATGTGTCTTCTACACAGCAGCCAAAGGATCTTTTCAGAATGCAAATCTGATTATACTGCCACAGACTTACAGCCCTTGAATGACTTTCCTCTGCTCCTCAGGTAAAGACCAGAAACCTTAACGTGACCTCCTAAGCCGGCATGATCTGGCTGTCTCCCCAGCCTCAGTTCACACCATGCTCCCCACACTCTGCACCCCAATCACACAGATATTCT
Organism: Bos indicus; assembly: GCF_029378745.1. Lineage (NCBI taxonomy): Eukaryota > Metazoa > Chordata > Mammalia > Artiodactyla > Bovidae > Bos > Bos indicus. Next base: position 36,862,103 of record NC_091766.1, on the reverse strand, counting down.
TTTAGTTTATGTAACTAGACCTCACCAGGCTTTTGGCACTTGCTGTCCCTTCTAACTGAAATGTTCTTCTCAGCATCTTGTTTATTCTCTACCTAAACAATTACCGCGTTCTCAGGTACCTCAGCATATGCAGTAGAGCAGGGAAGATGGCATGATTTGTCCAAAGGCACAGGGCCACTAAATGGAAGCTCCTGGCCTCGAATTCACATCCCCAAACTCCAAGTTTGAGGATGTTTCCAGTGCCTCTTGCATCTGGGTTAAGTGTAAAAACTTAAGCTCTAGTTCTCTGAAATCTCTGTGAAGTTCCCCACAGAGGCGGAGGCTCATCTTCCAAGTTGAAGAATATATTGGGAATAAGACAGAACTTGATCTGAAACAGCCCTGACCTCTCCTAGGCTCAGCCCTTCTCTCTCCCAGCATCAGGCAGGATGCCAGCTCTCATGGAGCAGTGATTCTGTACCAAGTTCAGCAGGGAGTTTTGGATTAAGATTCTCTTGTTGACAGCAATTTTTCTTGTGAAGATGCACAAAGCCAGCCTTATGAATTCCTTTCACACCTGGGAGAATTGAAATATATTTCCGTTTGCAAACGTATATACCTTGGTACATATCTCATAAAAAACAGAAATGTGATTTCTTTGAAAATAATTCACAGTTACTCTTCCATTTCAATCATTTAGTGAGTTTTAAATGTGCTTTTCTTTCCAGAGTCCATGAAAAGGTGTTTATTTTCCCTCGTCTTTTAACTAGCTGGGTGCCAGCATTTTCTTTCCATCCCTTGATCTGACGTAAGTTCAATGTTTTGCTTCTGTCTGCTATTCCAGCTGGTAACCTCAGGTTGTTGGATAAAAGAAGCTTTCTCTCAACTCAGGCAATGCACCAAGTCCCACCCCAAACACAGATACACATACACACACACAAACACTGTGGAGTACAATAGTTTGACGTACAGGATGCTCTGAAGAAAGAAGGCAGTTCACTTCCACCCACAGGCCTCTGCAGGGCAGTTCGGGGCAGTGAAATTGGCTGCTATCCGTGCAAATCAGCATCCTGGCAAAGGAAGGTCTGGGTCAAGAGGAAGGAATATCCTATCCTGAGGAAAAAAGATTAGGTTTGTTCTGTATGATTGCTTGGGGATAGCTTCCAAATTTACAATGCACTTCAGCTCTTAAATTAGCCTGCTATCAGTCTAAGATTGCAAAACTGTATTTAGAAGAAAGACACATTCATTATTGTTATTAAGCAGCCTAATTTTAGAACTATTACTAGAATAAAACATAGTAATATGATAATATTTAACTAGAAATGTGACTAATAAAGCTTCCCCTCTTTCCACATTTAGGTATTAATTGCAGAATTAAATGTAAGTAGTGAAACAGGGGAAACATCTTTTGGGTAGTATGACAAAAGAATGAATTGCTTTTAGCGAGCATTGTTTGGTTGAGTGAGTTACTCAAATGACAGATTTCCTTTTCAGATTTGGTCCCATTTTAATTAGATTAGAGACTGACTATAAAACATACTCTTTTTGTTTAGGCTGGATGGAGACAAAGGATTACTTCTAGTTATCACAGGACACACAGTTACTTTATTATAGATTGATGAGGAACCACCTTGGATGCTGTGAACATAGGGTCAGAGACACAAATGAGATATTGAGACTAGGAATTTCAGGTGACTTGAGTTTTCACTCAAATCTAGTATATAGTAGTATTGTTTGTTAACTTGATAAATTTCCCTCCCTCCTTTCTTATATGCATCACTCTGTTTGTTTGTTATTTTGTTTTCTTGTCTAATTGCTTTGGCTAAGACTTGAAAATGATACTAATTAAGGATAATCATTGTAGGTATTTTTATCTTCTTCTTGACTTTGATGAGAAAACTTATGGTTTACTTTCAGTCATGATGACAGCAGAATGTTTTAAGTATGTATTCTGTCTCTCTCTCTTGTTGCACTTATTGGTAGACCTTGGAATAAAGCATTTTATGACCTTTATCATTTAAGACCTGCATGGTTTTCAGGTCACTGCAGCCATACCCTTTTGTGTACCTAATTAGCTTTGTCTAAGTCTCAGGACCAGTTTCTAACCTGAGTCAGAAGAAACGTTTGGAAGTCTAGCCTAGCATGCTAGGATGCACCGCTAAGTTATCTTTGATGATAATCTATCATTGGACGTATGCTTTGGCTCTGACACATGGATTTTCCGCCTTGTGCCTGAGACTTTACCTTGTACCAAGTTCTGTTAAGTGAACTTCTGTGATTGTGTTTCTGTCTCTATAAATGCCTGTAACAGGTAGTAGTTAGCATAGTGATTCTGGACCATAGGTCCTGGGTTCAAATCTTCTACCTATTAGCTGTTTAACCTCAGGCAAGCTTTTCCATGCTTTTGTGATTTCTCAGTTGTCAAACCAGTATAATAGCAGTACTTGTCTCAGAAGGTTATTATGAACTTCAAATTAAATAATACATATAAAAGCCTTGGAAAGATGTTGGTACCTACTATGGCACTCACTAAAGGCTTGTAGTTAGGCTTATTGCCAGTGGAAAATGTAGCAGTACTATTGTCCCTTTGAATGTTACCTGACTTCTTTCCATCTCCCTGCTCTCAGGGTTGGGTTTCCATTACTTGAGTCTCATCTTGGTGGTTGGGGGTCTACTGCCTGCTGTTAGACTTGTCTTTACAGGGCTCTGCCTGTTAACATACTGACCTTTGAATACAGAGTGTTTTGAAACTATCCTACTGCCTGACCTCAGATTACACTGTTCTATCTGGTGGGTGAAATTCTTTATGAAGACTTACTTCTGAGTTTAATTCTACTGCTCACCTTCCATCCCACTGTTGTGAGCCTTCTCTTATCCAAAGATTTTGATCAGCATATTCATGTTGTTTTTTTGTTTTTAACAGCATCTAACACACTCTTATAACTTATGTTAGTGCTTTTCCAGAAGTGACACTGATTTGTCATTAGGGATATTGTTCCAACTGTGTAAAAATCTCTTCTATTTATCGTGAATGAGAGTTCACAAATATAAATTCATGTTAATTAATCAATTTGTTCATTTAGTACATATTTATTTAACCTATAATCTAGGGAATAAACTGTGTCAGGACATAAAATAAATACAAAATAATGTAAGACATGGCTCTTGAAGAGATCTCTAGTCTTTCCTATTCTATTGTTTTCCTCTATTTCTTTGCGTTGATCACTCAGGAAGGCTTTCTTATCTCTCCTTGCTATTCTTTGGAACTCTGCATTCAAATGGGTATATATTTCCTTTTCTCCTTTGCTTTTCGCTCCTCTTCTTTTCACAGCTATTTGTAAGGCCTCCTCAGACAGCCATTTTGCATTTTTGCATTTCTTTTTCTTGGGGATGGTCTTGATCCCTGTCTCTTGTACAGTGTCACGGACCTCCGTCCATAGTTCATCAGGCACTCTATCTATCAGATCTAGATCTATTTCTAGATCTTAAATCTATTTCTCACTTCCACTATATAATCATAAGGAATTTGATTTAAGTCATACTTTAATGGTCTAGTGGTTTTCCCCACTTTCTTCAATTCAGAAAAACATCTATTTCTGCTTTATTGACTATGCCAAAGCCTTTGACTGTGTGGATCACAATAAACTGTGGAAAATTCTGAAAGAGATGGGAATACCAGACCACCTGACCTGCCTCTTGAGAAACCTGTATGCAGGTCAGGAAGCAACAGTTAGAACTGGACATGGAACAACAGACTGGTTCCAAATAGAAAAAGGAGTACGTCAAGGCTGTACATTGTCACCCTGCTTATTTAACTTCTATGCAGAGTACATCATGAGAAACACTGGGCTGGAAGAAGCACAAGCTGGAATCAAGATTGCCAGGAGAAATATCAATAACCTCAGATATGCAGATGACACCACCCTTATGGCAGAAAGTGAAGAGGAACTCAAAAGCCTCTTGATGAAAGTGAAAGAGGAGAGTGAAAAGGTTGGCTTAAAGCTCAACATTCAGAAGACTAAGATCATGGCATTCGGTCCCATCACTTCATGGCAAACAGATGGCGAAACAGTGGCAGATTTTATTTTTCTGGGCTCCAAAATCACTGCAGGTGGTGATTGCAGCCATGAAATTAAAAGATGCTTACTCCTTGGAAGGAAAGTTATGACCAACCTAGATAGCATATTCAAAAGCAGAGACATTACTTTGCCAACAAAGGTCTTTCTAGTCAAGGCTATGGTTTTTCCAGTGATCATGTACGGATGTGAGAGTTGGACTATAAAGAGGGCTGAGCACCTAAGAATTGATGCATTTGAACTGTGGTGTTGGAGAAGACTCTTGAGAGTCCCTTGATCTGCAAGGAGATCCAACCAGTCCATCTTAAGGGAGATCAGTCCTGGGTGTTCATTGGAAGGACTGATGTTAAAGCTGAAACTCCAGTATTTTGGTCACCTGATGTGAAGAGCTGACTCATTTGAAAAGACCCTGATCTTGGGAAAGATTGAAGGAGGGAAGAGAAGGGGACGACAGAGGATGAGATGGTTAGATGGCATCACTGACTCAGTGGACATGAGTTTGGGTAAACTGTGGGAATTGGTGATGGACAGGGAGGCCTGGTGTGCTGTGGTTCATGGTGTCACAAAGAGTCAGACACGACTGAGTGACTGAACTGAACTGAAGACATGGCTACTGCCCTTCAGTCAGAGACCATGATTGCCTGAGGCCCAGCTATGGAAGTAAAGGTATGAAGGGACAGCTTAGGAGGGAAGTAAGATCCTAGTTGAATCATGTAATTTTTATTTATTTATATTTTTTTCTCTTCCTTTTTTATTTTTTAAATTATAAAAGTAGGATAACACATTTACAGGAGACTTGGAAAATATAGAAAAAGGTTACATATAGTTCTACTATATATTACAATTATTTTTCTAAGTAGATAAATTAAGATTTTCAGTTGGAGTTTCAATATCAAACTCTCAATTTGAATTAATTCAATGAATATACAGTTAAGTAGAAGCATATAGTATACCTGAAAAGCTATGAACCAATTCAGTATAATTAAGATTTATACAGTTTTCACACAACAGTACGATATACATTCTATTCAAGTTCCCATAAACTATAAACTAGGAGACACTGGAACATATCCAGGGACATAAGGCAAGGTGAATTATGCAATTTTTAAATATAGCACAATGAGTTTTGGAGAAGGAAATGGCAACCCTGTCCAATATTCTTACCTGGGAAATTCCATGGACAGAACAGTCTGAGGCTATACAGTCTATAGGGTCACAAAAGCTAGACACAACTTAGTGACTAAACAATATCCACAACTGTGAATTTTGCATTTTTTCCCTAGAGTCCATGAGGAAGTGTTTGCTCTTGTCTTAACTACTCTCTAGTTGCCTTTGGTATATTAGCACTGCAGTTGTGAGACTGCAGTTCAGTGTCGTCAGTCCCCCATGCAAAGCATTGTCCCTGTAAAGTTTTGTCAGTCACGCTTTCTAATGGAGTAGTAGCATTTCCATATATTTTTGAAGCACATAAAGGTAACTTTAAAGCAGACGTCATCTACTCTCTAGGTGCCTTGCTGGGCTTCTCGCTGTGCTGGCTTCTCTTGTCGTGGAGCGTGGTCTCTGGATGCACAGGCTTCACTCGTGGCAGCACGGGGCTCAGATGTTGCAGCTCGCCGGCTCCAGCGTGCTCAGTAGTTGTGGCACACAGACTCAGCTGCCCCACTGCACATGGGATCTTCCTGGACCAGGGATGGAACCCGTGTCCTTTGAATTGGCAGGTGGATTCTTTGCCACTGGGCCACCAAGGAAGCCCTTCTTTTTCTGTCTTTTGATCTGAAGAAAAAAGGAGGGGGTTCCAAATGGAGTACTAACATTGTATGTAGGTTCCAGTTTGATGATATTAATTACAAGTGATATGATACACTCAGTTGACTAATTCGGCTATTCTTGTGCTATTTTCATGATTTCCCTTTGTCTGTATATTATCTGCACCATTATTTACTTAATAGTTTTAAGTCCCTGTTTTTTTTTATTGTCGTTAAATAACTTTATTAAGAGTTGTCATCACTATCTTAAAATAGAGAAGTAGTATACTTTGCCATAAAAAGATAGCACAGAAGATATACACAACTATTTAAACCCATTAATCACCTACAATTGTCTCCATATTGGTACTGGGAAGCTCTGGCCTTGCCATTCTGATGCTCCTTTGGGGAGGACCCTGGACAGTTTGTTGAGATCTCTGCTTCAAACACTGCTTGACATTTCACTCCCCCAGTTCTAGTTTCCTCCCGTTATTCCATTCCTGATTTTATTTTCTTCACAACATGTCTTATTTTCTAAAATTGTATTGTTTATATCCTGGCTTATTATCTGCACTTTATGGCTAAAATATAAACTCCAGGAGAAGAGGAACTTTTTCTTGTTCACTGCTGTTGCCTAGGTCTTGGTGTATATTAGGCACCAATTGCCTGACTTTCATGGAAAAGTGGTAAGAAACTGCAAAAATCTGTCCTTGGATAAAATAACCCTGCTTGCTAGCTCAGTGCATTATGACATGATTTTCTTTTTTTTTTCTTTCCTGTGTCTTTGATGATCTACTATGACTTTGCACTTTATTTCCCCACCTGAGCTCTTGGGACCTTTTTATTTACTTCTCTGAATCTTTTTACCTTCTTGCACATACTTCTTTTTTTCAAAAAGTGAACCTGGAGGATCCAAATCCTTTCCTGCCTAGACTACCTAACAAGGCACTGACTGGATTCCCCTATTCTGGTAGCTTCCTGGACTGCCCATCATTATGCATCTAAGTGGCCAAAAAAAAGCCGTTTGGCATTTGTCCAGGAAAGGCAGCTATAGCAATTCATTCATCCTGGATGGTGTGCTCTAACATTTGAAAAATAAATAATAGGACAATGCACAAGCACGTTTGTCTGTCTGTGCCAAGGGTAGCTCTCCTCAGAGTAGGAAATGGCTACCCACTCCAGCATTCTTGCCTGGAAAATTCCATGGACAGAGGAGCCCCACCCTATGGCGGGCTACTGTCCACAGGGTCGAAAAGAGTTGGACACGACTAAGTGACTAAGCATGCATACATGCCAAGAGTAGCTTTAACTAGAGGCTTAGATATATCCCTCAATTTTGATTCTGAAAACTTTTTGGATTTTTCATTCTTAAGGCAATGAATGATTAATTATCAAGGATGTTCTCCCAATAGATGAGGTGATTTTCAGTGGATTTGAATGAATTTTACCCTTATTTTAAAAAATGTTTTGCTTGATATTTATGTATCAGTCAGAATCATTTAAAGAGAATATGATCTACAAGATGCTGTTGTTTAGTTGTTCAGTCATGTCTGACTCTTTTCCAATCCCATGGGCTGTAGCCCACCAGGATCCTCTGTCCATGGGATTTCTCAGGCAAGAATACTAGAGTGGGTTACCATTTCCTTCTTCAGGGGATCTTCCCAACCCAGGGATTGAACCCATATCTCCTGCATTGGCAGGAGCGTTCTTTACCACTGAGTCACCAGGGAATCCCATGATCTATAAGAAATGTTATTTAAAGTATTTGCATCTAGGTTTTTATTCTTCAAAGAATCAGTTTGCTTTCACCTACCTAATTAGATAATGGTAAGTCGAGGGGATGAAAGTCTATACCTACTTCCTGTGACAAACCCAATGCCTGTTAAGGCTGGTTGATTAAAGAAGCCACAGTTCTTGGTGATAAATGGCTGAGTCTACGATAAGGCTCATGCACTTCCAGTGAAATCTTTCATGTCGTGAAAGAGGAAACAAGATTGCAAATTTGAGAGTAGATGTTAATGATTAGTATTGGGTGCTATTTATAATCAGTGACACAGGATGTTAATTAGTTGTTTTCAATACAGTGACTGAGCTGATCCCAATAGAAAAAGCGTATATGATTTTATAAATGAAAACTATTTTTTGAAAGTACTGAAACATTTCACGGCTTTGGAAAGATTAGGAAGAAAGCATGCTGAGTAGTTAAAAATGACACAATCGGCAATTTTTACTGTGAACAGAGATGACTATTTTAGATTTATTTTATTTTAATAAAATAAGTAACAGAGTATTTGAAGGAACTTGGGTATGCTTTCATAGAAAAAGGGACCTTTCTACTTTGGCACTGATGATCCTCATAAAATAATGTTATATTCTCCAAATATACAAAGCATTTACCCTGTGGGAATAAGTACGAAATGTGATAGTAACTGACCTAAACTACAAAGATACTCTTTAATGCACTGTGGGAATATTTATTAGTGAATACCCATGTGGCCTGAAAGAGTTGATTGATGTCATTTGCTAAAGGGCCTAACTTGTTCCCAGAGAGCCATTCATAAACTGGTAGCATTTGGCGATTATTGAAAAGCATGACCCTCTCGACAAAAGTAAAACTTGTAAGCGAGCTGATAAAGATTCAAGTCAGAAAAGGACCAGTCTGATTATAAAACACATTCTATCTGTACAGTAATTGGAGGGCTCACCTAGACAGTGGCCAGGCATCAGAGTGAAACAGCTTGCATAGTGTTTCCTGTTCTTAGTGGCCTTGATTCTTACACATCAACAGGTTTAAAATAGTTAAGTAATTTAACTAAAATGACTAGTGATAATATGTCTTTCTTGATATCCTACAATGGGCCAGACACTTTGTTATAATATATACATGCATTATCTGAGTGGATTCTTGCAAGAGCCCTTAAGAAGTACCATTTTTAAAAGGAAGACACTAACTCTGGGAGAGAAGTCCTGAAACTTGTCCAGGGTAGGAGAGCAGGGCAGTGGCAGAGTCAGGACTGAAGCCTAGGTCGGCTGAATTCTGAGGTGACCTTCTATCACTAGGGTAGGTCTTGAAACAGTCTGCAGCATCAGTCCCTACTCTTCTCTACTTGCCTCATCCTAACCCCTTCTTTCCTCTGGTGGATAGTCAGATCTTTAGCATTTGGAGGTTCTGCTTTTTTTTTTCTTTCTTAATTTTGAAAATATTGCTTATGTGTATTAGAGTCATTTGTATTTTTTTAGAGTAATTTTAGAAAACCTACTCTTCTTTTTTTTTGTAGAAAAACAGCAGAAAGTACAAAGCTCTGACTCACCTCTTACCTCCCCATGTAGTTGTTATTTGCCTGTTGTGGTTTTCTTCTTACAACTGATGAACCAATGCTGCTGTATCACTATTAACTAAAGCCCACAGTTTATATTAGGGTTCACTCTCTGTGTTAACAAACTCTCCAGGTTTTGACATGTGCGTAATGTCATGTATTCACTTTTATAATATCATACAGAATAGTTGCACTGTCCTAAAAATTCCTTTCTGCTCCCCTTAATCATCCCTCCTTCTCTCCTCCCAGGGCCTTGGCAACCACTGATTTTTTTTTTACTGTCTCTGTAGCTTTGCCTTTCCCAGCATGTCATACATATAGTTGGAATTATACAGCGTGTAGTCTTTTCAGACAAGATCTTTGGGGCATAAAAATATGTATCCCTCCATGCTTTTTTGTGGCTTGAGAGCATAATTATTTCTTCCTTTGCTGACCTATACAGTAGACTGCCAGAAGCACAGACTTACTCAGAGCTTGTTTTTCCTGAGCCAGTGTCTGCCAGGTAGGAGTTCTTCAAGACGACAACACTGAATGTTGACTCCATCTTCTCAGCTGCTTTCTTTTACTCCTGTGACCTTGTTACTCTTTTCCATTTGAAAAATAAAAGAGGACCAAGACCACAGGAGAGATAAAAAGAACCCTAGTCAAAGGGATGCTGGGGCATTTTCCCCTTTAGCCCCAGCTGAGCATGGAGCTGCAGGGACCATGCCCAGTCCTTCAGGGTGCCTTAGTCGCTTTACTGGTCCACACAGCTTGTGGCGTAATTGATTGGGCCACCGGGAACATTATTGATCATGGAGATGACCAAAATAATTGGAGCAGCCAAACTGTGGTTCAGTCCAATAAGTATGTGCCTATTTGATGAGTGTTCTTGTAATTTGGTGATTTTTCTTTGTTTGTTACAGAATTTCAGTGTTGGAAGGGATCTCAGAAATCATCTGGCATAACATTCTTATTTTAGAGATTAAGTCATTTCGTTCAGAGGTTAAAATCTTGACCCAAGGCCTGTGTCTGGGGGTTGAAACATTTGTTCCCAGGCTCCTAATATCTTTTCCTTTCTACTGCAGGTGAGTAGGGGACTGAGACGTAAGCTTCTACTTTTATTTGTCTCTGACATTTCTTTTTCCCTGTAACTGCAGTGCAACCTACCCAGGCTATCTGGTTCTTGTATGACTAATTGTATGAATAATAGAGTCCTGTGGACATGTAAGATTCCTTTGAAAGGAAGAGGTGGGTGTAATGCCAAATGCAGAGTCCCACACACAACTGTTGACTATCTACTCTTTCACAGACTTGTAGTGTGTGTGTGTATGCTTGCACACTTAGTCGATCAGTTGTGTCTGACTCTTTGTGACCCCATGGACTGTAGCCCACCGGGCTCCTCTGTCCATGGAGTTTCCAGGCAATATTGGAGTGGGTTGCCATTTCCTATTCCAATGTATATGTTTGGGTGTGTGTGATTGTTGTTACAATGTTATATTTAATTTTATAAATATTACATACCTTTCTTGAGATTTAGAGCTCTTTTCAGGGAATTTGTGGATTGGAAGTTTATTTTCTTGAAGAATAGTTAGTAAAATCAAGGAAAATAAGGTAGACCCAGAATGCCAGCTATTGGTCCCAATTTATGAACCATTTGTTGGGATCCAGAAACCAAATCAGAGAGTATCATTCAAGAACTTCTCTTTTAATGGCCGAAAGTAATATGTAAAAATCTCAACCCATTGAAAAAAGTTAAGAAACTTAAAGGGGGCTTTGACAAAATAGACTGAACTGATAGTATTTGAAGGATGTACATTTCCAGCCAAGTTAACCCACATTACCTGCAACCCTGGCGATCCCACAGCTCTTTGTGGAGTTCTCTTTATTGTGGCTTTTCCTTGCTGTGTGTGGGTTTCTACAGGTGGCTTGTCAAGGTTTCCTGGTTAGGGAAGCTTGTGTCGGTGTTCTGGTGGGTGGAGCTGTATTTCTTCTCTCTGCATTCCTTTCCCCAGCAGAGACTGTAGGGATTGTCCCCACTGTGCTGAACAGATCAGGGAGAGTCAATATAAAGGACTCATCATACTCACAATGCTGCATGGGGGCAATTTGGCCTGGGTGGCTGGGGTCTCCTTCCTCACTGCCTCTCATCCTCAGTGGCATCAGCCAGCCTTGTTGCACGGCAACAACGTCCAGACTCCCTGAAAAGACGGGTGGAGGGTGGGTGGGGGAAAGCATCCATGTCCTCTCCAGGTTCAACACCCTTCCAGGGCCTCCATCTTCCCCGGGAAGTATAGAGCTCTTAAGTATAGAGCTGAGTGTGCAAAGGGGGCCAGAGAACTGGCTTGTGCCCTCACAGTGGTTGAGACTGGGTCCCACCAGGGGAAGACCTGTTCTAGTCCAGATCCTGTGCTCAAGAAGCAGTGGAAATGATGGGAGTGGGACCAACACCCACCTGGATACCTGTTCTACCAAATGAGCTCTCCTGGAAGCAGACACTTGAATAGGAGGTAAGGTTGTGTTGTTGTTGTTGTGTTCTTAGGCTTCCCAGAAACAATGACATTTTCTGAGACGCTTCATAACACTTTCAGAAGTTCCAGTAATTATTTCAGACTCTAGACTCTGCTGACAATAACACAGACGTTGGAAACATCCCAGGAGCTGTTTGCCAGAAAGAACACCCTCCATGCCCCTTATGATTCACATCTGACTGTTCACCTTTCCAAATTCCACAGACACTTCCCCTCTACCTCTGCTTTTGTTTATCCTTATGCTAGAGCCTGGGTGGCCTTTATTTCCTTTTCTATCTCATCCTTCAAGGTTGAGTTCAAATGCCCCAACTTCCATGGTAAATACCCACAAAATTGTTAAAGCCCACACTGACCTTAGAGCCCAGCAGTTCATTCCTAGTTATTTATCCAATAGAAATGAACACATGTATTCATGAAAGATTTGTATAAGAATGTTCATAAGAGCTCTATTCAAATAGCTAAAAACTGCAAACAATCCAAATGTCCATCAACAGTAGATCCTAGATGAACAGACTGTAGTGTAGTCATACCATGGAATACTACTCAGCAATAAAAAGGAAGTAATTACTGGTTTTCATAACAGTGAATACATTGTGTTCCATGACAAGAAATGAGTGTGTACAGAATATTTCTATTTATATAAAATTTAAGAACATATGTGATACTAATCTATGGTGAAAAAAATGAGAACAGTGATTGCCTTTGGCCAGGAGGGCAGCAGAAACGGACTAAAAGGGAATGGAGGAAGCTGTGTGGGATGCTTGAGAAGGGTTTGCATTCATGAAATATCAAACTGTAACATCTAAGATCTGTGCGTTTCACTGAGTATCAGTTGAAACAATTTAAAAGAAAAGCATGGAAGGAAGCACATCATTTTTTCCTAGCTCTTAGTTTTCTTTATTTCCTATTACTTTACAAATTAAGCTTTCCTAGTCAGCTCTTTGCAAATTTACAATCAGAAAGACAACAGAATATAATTTCATTATACTTCATGTTTATTGCAGTCAGTGGATTTAAAGTATTTGCTTTCAGGTCAAAGTATTGCGAACATTGCACGGAGGACAGGAGAGCTATTTGGGGGTATTGCAAGGTTCTTTTTGCTTCTGACGTCACAGCCAGCTGGTTTATTCACCTGTGAAGATTGTTGTTGATGCCTATGGAGTTATTTATTAAGGATAGTTTTCTTTCTTTTCCACATCCTCTCACTTACATCTACCTACAAGACTGTATGGGTGTGTCTTTAAACTTCCTTTAATAATCCTCCTTTAGGAAATTCCCTGGTAGTCCAGTGGTTAGGACTCTGAAGTCTCACTGACAAGGGCCAGGGTTAGATCCCTGGTCAGGGATTTTCCTATAAGCTGTGCAGTGTGGCCAAAAAAATAAAAAAATAAAACCCCCAAAACTTCCTTTATAACCCACTGTCATAAATTTCTGCAGAGTCTTTTTCTTTTATGGTACTTCCAAATTATTTTTTGACGTGTCCCTTGACATGTCTCTCTCCCTCATTGCACTTGGAGCTCTGTTAAAAGTGGGAAGTATCTTAAAAAATCAGTGCCCAGCACAGGCTCTGAAAAAATACAGGCATTCAGTAATGTTTATTGAAAATATTAATAAATGACACTATTTCTTTTCCTTATATGGCTGGTGAAGTGAGAAACAGCTACATTCAGAGGCCAGAACTTTTGGATGGCTTGTGTTTTACAGTTATATTATCTGTGCTCTCATCAGATCAGATCAGTTGCTCAGTCGTGTCCGACTCTTTGTGACCCCATGAATCGCAGCACGCCAGGCCTCCCTGTCCATCACCAACTCCCGAAGTTCACTGAGACTCACATCCATCAAGTCAGTGATGCCATCCAGCCATCTCATCCTCTGTCATTCCCTTCTCCTCTTGCCCCCAATCCCTCCCAGCATCAGAGTCTTTTCCAATGAGTCAATTCTTCGCATGAGGTGGCCAAAGTAAAGTACTGGAGTTTCAGCTTTAGCATCATTCCTTCCAAAGAAATCCCAGGGCTGATCTCCTTCAGAATGGACTGGTTGGATCTCCTTGCAGTCCAAGGGACTCTCAACAGTCTTCTCCAACACCACAGTTCAAAAGCATCAATTCTTTGGTGCTCAGCCTTCTTCACAGTCCAACACTCACATCCATACATGACCACAGGAAAAACCATAGACTTGACTAGACGAAACTTTGTTGGCAAAGTAATGTCTCTGCTTTTGAATATGCTATCTAGGTTGGTCATAACTTTCCTTCCAAGCAGTAAGTGTCTTTTAATTTCATGGCTGCAGTCACCATCTGCAGTGATTTTGGAGCCCAGAAAAATAAAGTCTGACACTGTTTCCAGTGTTTCCCCATCTATTTCCCATGAAGTGGTGGGACCGGATGCCATGATCTTCGTTTTCTGAATGTTGAGCTTTAAGCCAACTTTTTCACTCTCCACTTTCACTTTCATTAAGAGGCTTTTGAGTTCCTCTTCACTTTCGGCCATAAGAGTGGTGTCATCTGCATATCTGAGGTTATTGATATTTCTCCCGGCAATCTTGATTCCAACTCTCATAACACATTTCTTTTTCTTCTCATTCCTACCCTTGCCTCCACATATGACTATTTTATAACTGAATTAGTACAGTATAAATGTTCCTACTAATTTCATACTGGCCAAGTTTTTGAAAAAATGACATTTTAAAATGAAAGCAATTTGAACCTCCCAAAGGGATTACTTTTCAAATGAGATTGCAGAGTTTTACACCTTGGCCTTTTGTTCAGTCGCTAAGTTGTGTCTGACTTTTTGTGACCCATGGACTGCAGCACACCAGACTTCCCTGTCCTTCACTACTCCCAGAGTTTGCTCGAACTCATGTCCATTGAGTCAGTGATGCCATCCAACCATCGCATCCTCTGTCATCCCCTTCTCCTCCTGCCTTCAATCTTTCCCAGCATCAGGGTCTTTTCCAATGAGTCAGCTCTTCATATCAGGTAGCCAAAGTATTGGAGTTTCAGCTTCAGCATCAATCCTTCCAATGAATATTTAGGACTGATTTCCTTTAGGGTGGACTGCATGGATCTCCTTGCAGTCCAAGGGACTCTCAAGAGTCTTCTCCAGCACCACAGTTCAGAAGCATCAATTCTTTGGCACTCCGCCTTCTTTATGGTACAACTCTCACATCCATACCTGACTCCTGGAAAAACCAAAGCTTTGACTATACGGACCTTTAGTCTTTGGCCTTTTACTTTCTTGAAGTCAATGATTTTTTTTTCACCAGGCTTCTCAAAACACAGTATGTTCAGATTGGATTGGGCTTCAGATGTAATATTTAAAACAGCAACATGTCTGACAGATCCCAGAAATGAAATATGTCCGTTTCTTTTAGCAAGGAGCAGAAGGCAACATAAAGCAGCTGCAGGAATTAATTCACCGAGATAGTTGACATTTTCGAGCTGACTGCCTCTTAGAGAAAATGATGTCATCCTCTAGCAGCCTAATGACAGTCATCAGCCTGAGAGGACACATGCTAATAAGGTTCATTGCTCACCTACTTTTCTTCCTTGTTTAGCCAGAGTGTCCTTGGATGTCCATAATTTTGTGTTGTGTTCCTAGAATAATTTCTAAGAGGGACTGGAGTGTGAAACTCAGGGAATGATTTTTTCTTTTTTGGTCAGAAAAGGGAATTAATAGATTCCTTCCTTCTTCTAGTGACTCAACGTTCTATTTTCAGTTTGTTCATAAATAACCGCGTTCAGGTTGACTTGTCTCTCTAAGGTGCTGGAACCAGTGTTTAAAATGTGAAAGACCACTGCATCCAGATGCTAGAGCAGTACTGACAACAAAGAAGAAAAGGTGGGATAAAAATCTAACATGTTAGTCTCATCTGTGATGGGTTAGTCGCTCAGCTGTGTCCAGCTCTTTGCAACCCCATGGACTATAGCCCACCGGGCTCCTCTTTTCGTGGAATTCTCCAGGCAAGAATACTGGAGTGGGTTGCTGTTCCCTTCTCCAGGGAGTCTTCCCAACCCAGGGATTGAACCTGGATCTCCTGCATTGAAGGCAGATTCTTTACCATCTGAGCCAATACTGAACATTAAATCTGGAACTTCTGAAATACCTAGGGTAGGTGTCATGGGTTTGATTTTCCTCCTGGACAAAATTATTGTTTTTGAAGGAGTTCTGAGATGAATTTCCACAGACCAGGTGTGAACAAGAGAATGAACAATACCAGCTTAAGGGAATGAGCCATGCCAGCTCACCCACAGCTCTCTGACCAGGGCTTTCAACTGATACCAGGAGTCATCTCGAACAGGAGACTTGTTAAGTTTCCCAAGCCTTTCTGTCTTTACCTCCTCCCTGATAGACAGCATCAGCATAGCCTCTTCTGAGCACTTTTGCACTGGGGACATCCTGATGAATGTAGTGGACCTGTGTAACTCCCTTCCCTAGCAAGGCCCACTGGAAATCTTTCAATTGAGAACTTTCCTGAACAAGTAAACTGTGTTGGCTAGAGGCCAATTAAGGAAGTAAGCCATGAATTTTGGAAAAAATCAATGAGTTGCAAGTATCAGAGGACTATGATTCAGAGTAGTATTTATTGCTAAGGAGGTTTTCCTGGACCCCACCTTTGGCCCCCTAGTCTTGCTAGAGATGAACTTCTGGAAAAAAAAAGTTCATACTCCACTTGGATGAATGCTTGAGAGTTAGACATTTAGACTCAGTTGATAGGAGAAAAAATATCTCCTTAGCAACCAGGGTGCTCCAGATGATTCCAAGGCTCCCTACACTGGAGGGCAGGCCGGTCACCTACCATATCAATGGTCAGTGCTGTTTTGTTGATAATACAATGAAAAAATCCTTCTTGGTTGAGTCTGTGAAAGCATAGATTCAATCAATTTAATAAACTAGGTAATTTATAACCTCTGGATATGACATCTGACATCCTTTGAAGTGACTGTATGTAGAATTAATTTGGTTAATGCCAATTTTGCACTATATCTGTGGAAGGCTTCTTCTAGGCTTTGGAGGAGGGGAAAGATCAAGGAGATACCATTCTTGCCTTCAAGGATACACCATCCAAATGGTGTATGAACATATGTACACAAATAACTTACATTTCATAAGGAATATGCCACATATGTTTAATCATCACAACCATCTTGTGAGTTGGGTACTATTATTATTTACATGGTTTTGCCTCAGTGCAAAGTATTTCTTTTGTCTATGTCTCTGTTTTCTGTAAAATGGGAATTTTAGAGTAATAGTGATAACACTAATGGCGAACATTGATTATGTGCTATTTGTCAAGTGCTTTGGAAGTATCAGTTAATTTAATCTTCACAGCAACTCTAGTGAATTCTGTCTCTTTTTATGGAGATGCAGCCAGGTTAAGTCACATGCTCCAGGTTAGAGATGGAGCTCAAATCATCTGGCTCCAGACCCAGTGCTTGAAAAGAGCAGCTTCCCTCCTGATTGGTAAGCAGTATGTCCAATAGCAAAAGACATGTGACATCCATGGAGGGGACATTACTTCTGATTGCTGAATTCTGAGGCTCTCTGGAAGAATTGGCATTTTAGCTTGTACACCTTGGAAACTCAAGTTTGACCATAGACAGAGGAGCCAGCTCTGTGATTCCTCTTTATGAGTGACCTTCTAGTCCCTTGCAGATGTTCTCTTTTTATTCTTTCTTAATTCCAACACTTATTCTTGACAACTTTCCAAGTAGAAAATCTTATTTCCTATTGACTAAACTATTGTAGCTTTTGTCAAATGCAGGGCTAATCTTTTTAAAAAAATCATTAATTTTTTAATTGAAATATAGTTGATGTACAACATTATAAGTTACAGATGTACAATATAGTGATTCACAAGTTTTGAAGATTATACCTCATTTAAAGTTATTATAGAATATTGGCTGTGTTCCTTGTGTTGTACAATATATATCTTAGTAGCTTGTTTTATACCTAATAGTTTGTACCTCTTAATCCCCTCCCCCTATATTGCCCCTCCTCCTACCAGGAGGAAAGCACTCGAGGCTGCATTTGGGGCAGAATTAGGTGTGATGGTCATTCATGGAGAGAGGGAAATTGGTTTCGGATGAAAGGTCAGGGATGTGGTTATGGTCGTGGCTTTTCTTATTGCTTCTTTTATGTCTTTGATGAGCATTCTCCTTTCTCTAGGCTCATTTCCTTCCTCACCTATGAAACCATTCTATCTTCTGGACTTCAAACAGCTATTGGCAGTTTCCAGTGAGGCAATGAACCTGAGAGTTCTTTGTGAGTGACTCCATCAATGTTACGTATGGCCACTATCATTCATAATTGTCTTTTTAGGAAACACCAATAAAAATATCCTCTAGATGTTTTTTAGACATCATGGAAAAAATGTTTTTTCCTCTAAGGAAAGAGTCAACTGAAATATCAATTAAAATCAGACTTTTTTCACAGCAAGTAAAATATCTGTGGTATCCAAGTATGTAATCTCTATTTTTTTTTTTAAAAATTCACTTAAGGGTTTTGAAGAACTAGACCTTTGACATCTTACCTTAATCTTTTTTTTTTAATTTTATTTTATTTTTAAACTTTACAATAATGTATTAGTTTTGCCAAATATCGAAATGAATCTGCCACAGGTATACATGTGTTCCCCATCCTGAACCCTCCTCCCTCCTCCCTCCCCATACCATCCCTCTGGGTTGTCCCAGTGCACCAGCCCCAAGCACCCAGTATCGTGCATCGAACCTGGACTGGTGACTCATTTCATACATGATATTATACATGTTTCAATGCCATTCTCCCAAAACTTCCCTCCCTCTCCCTCTGCAACAGAGTCCATAAGACTGTTCTATACATCAGTGTCTCTTTTGCTGTCTCATACACAGGGTTATTGTTACCATCTTTCTAAATTCCATATATATGCATTAGTATACTGTATTGGTGTTTTTCTTTCTGGCTTACTTCACTCTTTATAATAGGCTCCAGTTTCATCCACCTCATTAGAACTGATTCAAATGTATTCTTTTTAATGGCTGAGTAATACTCCATTGTGTATATGTACCACAGCTTTCTTATCCATTCATATGCTGATGGGCATCTAGGTTGCTTCCATGTCCTGGCTATTATAAACAGTGCTGCGATGAACATTGGGGTACACGTGTCTCTTTCCCTTCTGGTTTCCTCAGTGTGTATGCCCAGCAGTGGGATTGCTGGGTCATAAGGCAGTTCTATTTCCAGTTTTTTAAGGAATCTCCACACTGTTCTCCATAGTGGCTGTACTAGTTTGCATTCCCACCAACAGTGTAAGAGGGTTCCCTTTTCTCCACACCCTCTCCAGCATTTATTACTTGTAGACTTTTGGATCGCAGCCATTCTGACTGGCGTGAAATGGTACCTCATAATGGTTTTGATTTGCATTTCTCTGATAATGAGTGATATTGAGCATCTTTTCATGTGTTTGTTAGCCATCTGTATGTCTTCTTTGGAGAAATGTCTATTTAGTTCTTTGGCCCATTTTTTGATTGGGTCATTTATTTTTCTGGAATTGAGGTGTAGGAGTTGCTTGTATATTTTTGAGATTAGTTGTTTGTCAGTTGCTTCATTTGCTATTATTTTCTCCCATTCTGAAGGCTGCCTTTTCACCTTGCTAATAGTTTCCTTTGTTGTGCAGAAGCTTTTAAGGTTAATTAGGTCCCATTTGTTTATTTTTGCTTTTATTTCCAATATTCTGGGAGGTGGGTCATAGAGCATCCTGCTGTGATGTATGTCGGAGAGTGTTTTGCCTGTGTTCTCCTCTAGGAGTTTTATAGTTTCTGGTTTTACGTTTAGATCTGTAATCCATTTTGAGTTTATTTTTGTGTATGGTGTTAGAAAGTATTCTAGTTTCATTCTTTTACAAGTGGTTGACCAGTTTTCCCAGCACCACTTGTTAAAGAGATTGTCTTTAATTCATTGTATATTCTTGCCTCCTTTGTCAAAGATAAGGTGTCCATATGTGCGTGGATTTATCTCTGGGCTTTCTATTTTGTTCCATTGATCTGTATTTCTGTCTTTGTGCCAGTACCATACTGTCTTGATGACTGTTGCTTTGTAGTAGAGCCTGAAGTCAGGTAGGTTGATTCTTCCAGTTCCATTCTTCTTTCTCAAGATAGCTTTGGCTAATCGAGGTTTTTTGTATTTCCATACAATTTGTGAAATTATTTGTTCTAGCTCTGTGAAGATTACCATTGGTAGCTTGATAGGGATTGCATTGAATCTATAAACTGCTTTGGGTAGTATACTCATTTTCACTATATTGATTCTTCCAACCCATGAACATGGTATATTTCTCCATCTATTAGTGTCCTCTTTGATTTCTTTCACCAGTGTTTTATAGTTTTCTATATATAGGTCTTTAGTTTCTTTAGGTAGATATATTCCTAAGTATTTTATTCTTTCCGTTGCAATGGTGAATGGAATTGTTTCCTTAATTTCTCTTTCTGTTTTCTCATTATTAGTGTATAGGAATGCAAGGGATTTCTGTGTGTTGATTTTATATCCTACAACTTTACTATAGTCATTGATTAGTTCTAGTAATTTTCTGGTGGAGTCTTTAGGGTTTTCTATGTAGAGGATCATGTCATCTGCAAACAGTGAGAGTTTTATGTCTTCTTTTCCAATTTGGATGCCTTTTATTTCTTTTTCTGCTCTGATTGCTGTGGCTAAAACTTCCAAAACTATGTTGAATAGTAATGGTGAAAGTGGGCACCCTTGTCTTGTTCCTGACTTTAGAGGAAATGCTTTCAATTTTTCACCATTGAGGATAATATTTGCTGTGGGTTTGTCATATATAGCTTTTATTATGTTGAGGTATGTTCCTTCTATTCCTGCTTTCTGGAGAGTTTTTATCATAAATGGATGTTGAATTTTGTCAAAGGTTTTCTCTGCATCTATTGAGGTAATCATATGGTTTTTATTTTTCAATTTGTTAATGTGGTGTATTACATTGATTTGCGGATATTGAAGAATCCTTGCATCCCTGGGATAAAGCCCACTTGGTCTTACCTTAATCTTGAAGCCATGCATAAAGATACTTTGAGAAGAGGCTGTAAGCAACATGAGTACAGGAGAGACATGCTGGAATTCGTTTCTTTATAGGTTAGACCATTAATGTTGGAGGGAGAGAATCAGGTTCAATGACTGGGACACAGAGAGAAAAGACAGACTTGAATCTCCATGTTGACAGGTAAGAAGAGACGTTTTATGGCCCAAATGATAAGGCAGAGTGTTCAAGCCATTGTAGTCAAGGGGCGCAGACAGTGGAATACAGAAGAAGCACTCTTCTGAAGGCTCCTGTTAGATGATATTCCTGGTCATTGTCAATACAGAAATCTCACAACAGATTGAAAAAATTCACTGTCTTCATTAACATTCTCCCTTGCTTTCACTTTGCATCTCTCTGTCCATTTTTTACTCTGAATGGAAGTTTCCAGGGAAACCTTTTCTATGAATGGAATGTATGAGGTTTGTCCCAGGGGAGAAAAAAAAAAAACACAAAAAACCACAAGGAACTACAACAAAGACCTTCTTCCCCTGAAATATTGCCATGAGGAGCCTATAACACCTATCTTTTTTCAAGAATGGGTAAAAATTTCCACCCTCTGCTATTCAGGAGTACTAAGAATGTTGCTCCTTCTATTTAATGGCAGAGTTTCCTTTCTTATTTATTAAAAAAAATTGAAAGGGGTTTAAAATTACTTAGGTTTTTAAGAAATACTATGGTGGAGCCTTCTCAGTCACAGATAAGCATCAGCTCTTTCTGATCTGCTCTATTGTCAGCTAAGGAAGGCTCTGTTTGTACATTGTTCTCCCTGTGCCAGACAGAAGGGAGAGAAAACCTTATCCACACAGGCTCCTGTTACTAGCAGACACTCCTTCCTGCCAGAGGTGGGCTCTGGGAACACAGTGCCTTCAATAATTAAAAGACGGGGAGCAGCCAACATTTGCACAGGTTACTGATATAGCCTATCCCAGGTCAACCTGGAGTTTTTGTCTGTGTATTGTTGTCTAATTTTTTTTTTTTTAAGCAATGAGAGAGAGAATATATAGGCTGCTGAGCTGTATTGCTAACATAGGGAACACTTGAGGAGTAGGGTAGGGGCAGGTGAATCACTGGTAATTAAAATCAGGTTTTTGCTTGAAACCTCTTACTACTTTTGTATAGCAGCTTCCTTGCTACAGTAAGCATTCTTTTTGACCTGGGTACAAAATGTCTTAAAAAAAACAACAACACAGTTTTACTGAGTTGTAGTTTCAGTTCAGTTCAGTCATTCAGTCGTGTCCGACTCTTTGCGACCCCATGAATCGCAGCATGCCAGGCCTCCCTGTCCATCACCATCTCCTGGAGTTCACTCAAACTCACGTCCATCGAGTCGGTGATGCCATCCAGCCATGTAGTTTACTTGCCATTAAATTGCCGCTGAAAATTTGATGTTTTTGAACTGTGTTGTTGGAGAAGACTTGAGAGTCCCTTGGACTAAAGGAGATCCAACCAGTCCATCCTAAAGGAGATCAGTCCTGGGTGTTCATTGGTAGGACTGATGTTGAAGCTGAAACTCCAATACTTTGGCCACCTGATGTGGAGAGCTGACTCATCGGAAAAGACCCTGATGCTGGGAAAGATTGAGGGCAGGAGGAGAAGGGGATGACAGAGGATGAGACGGTTGGATGGCATCACCGACTCAATGGACAGGAGTTTGAGTAAACTTCGGGAGTTGGTGATGGACAGGGAGGCCTGGAGTGCTGCGGTTCATGCAGTCGCAAAGGGTCAGACACGACTGAGCAACTGAACGGAAATTTACCTAAGGTATATAATTTGGTGGTTTTTAGTTTATGAATTTGTGCAGCCATCACTATAATCTTATATTGTTTTTATGACTTCAAAAGGAAGTACCCACTGTTGTCAGGCCCTATTCTCTCCTTCCCCCACCAGCCCTAAGCAACAACTAATCTACTCTCTGTCTCCATAGACTCTGTGGAATCTTTCATACACGAACATGCAATGTACGTTTTTTTGGTGACTAGTTTCTTTCACTTAGCATGATGCTCTCGAGGTCTGTCCATGTTGCAGTAGAATTGCATTACTCTTTAAATCACCGAATACTGTTCCACTGTGTGGATGGAACACGTTTTGTTTAGTCATTCATCAGGGGATTGACATTTTAATTGTTCCTACTCTGAGGCTATTATGAATAACACAGCTATGAACATACATGTGCATGTTTTTGTGTTGACATCTATTTTCATTTCTGTTTGGTATTTACCTAAGAGTGAAATTGCTAGGTCATATGGTTAACTTGATTTTTAATATTTTGGGGGCACTTCCAAACTGTTTTCCAAAATGGCTGATCCATTTTACATCTCTGACAGCGATGTATGAGGCTGACACCTGTCTTCTTGCATTTTTCTCTTGTTTATGAGGTCCTAAAGCTCTCTGAAAGATCAGAAATGTAGCAAGTAGTTTATGTTGACACCTATTTAGGAAGTCTCTTTTCTCTTCACAAACTATAAGCATTGCTATTGTCTAATGAGGAGGTGCTACCACCTATGAAGCAGGAATACAAATTTCTTCTTTGATTTATAATAATCTTCAATAATTACAGAAGAATCTGTGTATTTAGCTTTATATGTATCAACGTTCTAGAGTACTAATGTTCCTTTTTAAAATTCACATTCTTTAGTGTTTTGCTATTTAATAATTTGTACCTTGATTAAAGTCATTAATGCCTATTTTGTTAATAAAACCAAGTTCATCTTTGCATTTTAAGATATATCATTTATCTCATACTGATCCCAAGCAATTCAGTTTTTCATCTATAGGAACGTTTAGGCTAAGTTATAAAACAACTCCTATAGACAGACTAACATTTAGTCTTTGTAATTGAAATTTATGTGTCTTTTGTTTATATATGACCTCAAAGTATTAGGTGTGGAATGCATTTTAGTGCCTCAAATGTTGTTGCATATGCCAAACCCTTATCTTAGAATCATAGTATATAAGGCTAATAAGATAAACCTGTTTTTAAGACAAAAAAATTTGTCTTCCATGCATTTAGATTTATATCTTCATTGTACTTAATGTGAAAGATAGTTCCCTATTTCAGACATTAGTTGGCATTTTGTCTTTAGTTTCAACATTTGTTAATAAGTTACGGGCCCAGCTAACCTTCATGGACCAACTTGGAGCAGCATTCTTAATGAGCAGGAGCTTTCTCCAGATACTATCACTCCTGCAACTTGAAACCAAGTCTCCTAATGACATGTGTTGAAGGACAGGGCTTGATTTCAGGTTTCCCTTTGGCTTGTTTCATCTCCATTTGCTGACCCTGGATTATGCAGATAATATCCTGCTTTGAGTAATCTGGCCCCCTGTGCCAGACCTTGGCTGTCACACTACATTACAACCAATGGTTCAAACACTTCTTTTACATAAAGACTGTTTTCTTCCCAGTGATCCTTCTAAGATATTCATGGCTAACTAAAAATACTGCTGAATCCTGTTCTCGAATAGAGTTTCAAGGTTAACATGGAAACTGTTATCACTTGCTTATGCTGCATAAAAATCTGTTTTATCTTTGTAACAATCCTTTTATTAAAAAAGCATTGCCATTCCTCTGTTACACAAGTGTTTTCTAAGATACCAAGCTGACTGTGGCTTGCTGGCAAGAAAACAAGTTATGGTTATTTATATGCCAGTATGCATTTATTCCCATCCAGAGTTATATACAATTAATTTATGATAATCAATTGTGACAGCAAAAAGAACTTCTACACACTAGCTTATATTTCCAACAACAGAAGAACAGAAGTCATTTTGATAATGTCTTATGTGTCCAGTGAAGTAATTTTCCTATTACTGGCTTTTAGCAAGACTTTATAATTAAATGAGAGTGAAAAAACACTGATAGCCAACATTGTGTTACATTTATTTCAAGTGTAATGTCAAAAGTTTCATGGATGGCCACTGAGGCATTGAAGAAACACAAAGACTAGAGAACAGATATGAGGTCATGAAGGTTTATGTTCATATTCCTGCCTCCCCAAAATCAGAAGGGCAAACATAAATAAAAGTATTTGCTTAACAAGGCGCTTGAGTTTCTTTATAAACCAAGAATGGATAAGATGGGACTCTACTCTTGATTTTTTTTTCAAATATAGTAAATCTCTTAAATCTGTCTTTTAAAAAGAAGTTGCTTGAATATACAATGTTGTCTATGCCTATATATATATATATATATATATAAAATCTTTAGATAGATTTAAGAGAATTACTTTGTATATTTTATATAAAATATACAAATACTTATATATGTATATATACCTGTATACAATATATAAAATTTTATATGTCGCTCATTAAGGATTTGAAAACATGTTTATCCAGGTTTTTGTTTTTCACGTCGACTTATGCACTTTTTAAAAACGTTCCCGACAGAAAAGAAAAGCATTAACAGCACTGCAAGATTAAAACTATGTTTTATGGCAATTGATTTTAAACTTTAGGAAACCATCTTTAAAGGCTGCAAATGAATGCCTGTTTTTCACGTAGGCCTGTGGTGATTGTGTATCGCCTAGAAATACAGAGACGCTCATAGAGCATGTGGACTAGTGTGCATTCCTGTCCTCATTATAACGTGGCCTGGGGCTTGGAGCTAAACATTTTTCTAGAACATAATGAGCTGTGTACTGTAATGAAGGTGTTTGAAATTGATTTGACTGTTATTTAGTATAAAAAGTCCCAGATCAAAGACTCTGGCAAACCCACAGACACATAGGCGTCCACAGACAAAGGATATCGTATGACGGTCGAGGGGCAAGTGGAGAGGTGTAGTGGCTTAAGCCGAGCCAAGGAATCTATCAAGTAGTTATCTGATCATTTTTATTTCACGTCACCATACATTACTCACAAATTGCCATATGGCACTAGATGATTTGGGGGATTATTTTGAAGAATATTACAAAACCCAATTTAATTTCCCTTGTTTCTTAGTATTTTTGCATTGCTCCTTCATCACAGTCATGGACACCCTCCCAAGCTCATTTGTAAAATGAATTTTACTGAATGCCATTTAATCTTATTGCCATAGTTACAAACCAAGAAATCAAAGATTGCTAGGCTGAGCTGAAAATAGCTGACTTGATACACGGTAGAGGACTAATTCTTATGCAAAGCTCTCTACTCACATACAATCTCTGATTCAAAGAACAATGGAAAGTTTGATCCTTGAAAACCTGACCTTCTGATGCTTTTTCACTCTTCAACACAGAACAACCATAGGTTTGAATGCAGTGTGTAATGCATGTGTAGATGAGGCTCTGCTTTGCAACTTGCTGTTTTAGCTTCTATGTTATTATTGCAATGAGCTCACAGCATATTTGTCTTGATATTTTCATAAGCAATACTGGGGATTTTTTATAACCACTTGCAAATTATAAAGCTAGGAACTAATGTAATGTTTATAATTTAAGAAAGAATTAAGAAATTTAAATTATCTCTTGATTATTACTATTTACAATTGACAAATTTTATCTATTTACCTGACATATCTTTCTATCTATATACCTATATCTATCTATTTACCTATATAGTATGTATGTATGATCTATCTATCTGTAACTCTATCATCATGAAGCAAACCCATAACCTGGATCGAACATGTACTCAATGGGAGAGCCTCAGGATTTCTTACATGAAAACCAATTAAGGCGCTAAACACTATAAAGCTTACTTTTGTAGGTATACGTATACCAAGATTATCATATCAGATCAGTCGCTCAGTCATGTCCGACTCTTTGCGAGCCCATGAATCGCAGCACGCCAGGCCTCCCTGTCCATCACCAACTCCCAGAGTTCACTAAGACTCATGTCCATCGAGTCAGTGATGCCATCCAGCCATCTCATCCTCTGTCGTCCCCTTCTCCCCCTGCCCCCAATCCCTCCCAGCATTAGAGTCTTTTCCAATAAGTCAACTCTTCGCATGAGGTGGCCAAAGTACTGGAGTTTCAGCTTTAGCATCATTCCTTCCAAAGAAATCCCAGGGCTGATCTCCTTCAGAATGGACTGGTTGGATCTCCTTGCAGTCCAAGGGACTCTCAACAGTCTTCTCCAACACCACAGTTCAAAAGCATCAATTCTTTGGCGCTCAGCCTTCTTCACAGTCCAACTCTCACATCCATACATGACCACAGGAAAAACCATAGCCTTGACTAGACGGACCTTTGTTGGCAAAGTAATGTCTCTGCTTTTGAATATGCTATCTAGGTTGGTCATAACTTTCCTTCCAAGGAGTAAGCGTCTTTTAATTTCATGGCTGCAGTCACCATCTGCAGTGATTTTGGAGCCCAGAAAAATAAAGTCTGACACTGTTTCCACTGTTTCCCCATCTATTTCCCATGAAGTGGTGAGACCGGATGCCATGATCTTTGTTTTCGGAATGTTGAGCTTTAAGCCAACTTTTTCACTCTCCACTTTCACTTTCATCAAGAGGCTTTTTTGTTCCTCTTCACTTTCTGCCATAAGGGTGGTGTACATACCCATATATATAGAGAGAGAGACGGTAAAGAGATAAAAAGGTTATCAAAATAATTAGAATAAGTATATTTGAAGGAAAGTTCTATGATTGCTTGACAACAAATCAGGTTTTAAGATTTTTCTCAACACCAAATCTCCTTTAATCTAATATTCAATATACAAAAAGCCCATTCTGTGTGCTAATGATTTGTCAGCATCTAGTTTGTATTATTCTTGGTTCTTGGTTCTTACAAACAATAAAATCAATGTCTTTTGACATTTATTTCATTTCCTTGGGTTTCCTTTCTCTCACCTGTAAAATGAGGGGTTTAGAACCTCTGAGATCTTTGTCAGGCAGACAATTCTGATTTACTTGTTCTTTAATTTCCACTAATTCAACCTGCAATGTATCCAATTTAAATATGATGATTTAAAGCTTTGGTGTATTAGAAAATAATTTTATGGTATTTGACCAACAATTCAAAAACCAACCATAGTCACAGAAGATTCAGAGTGAATAGTAAGTACAGCATGTATTGAGGGAGTCCACACAGCGAGGTTTGCTGCACTCGCCAGGGCAAGAAGCCAAGAGGCCAGAAGCTGTATCACTATTACTATGCAGCGCTTGCTGACTGTCCTGGGGCTTCGGTGCACTCCTTTTCATATGAAAAAATCTCTGGAGACTTTGAGCATCCTGGGGAACTTCTCATTGAATGTTGGAAGCACAGAAGCTACCATGGTGCTTTCTTTCTCTAACCACCTCAATCACGAGGCTATGGGAAATACTGGCCTCACCCATGTAGGGAAAGTAAGTAAAGTCACTCAGTCGTGTCCGACTCTGCGATCTCATGGACTGTAGCCTACCATGCTCCTCCATCCATAGGATTTTCCGGGCAAGAGTACTGGAGTGGGGTGCCATTGCCTTCTCCATGTAGGAAAAGGGGATGCTAAAAGAGGTTTTGCAGTTTACTTCCAAGGGACCTTCTGTTGGTTTGAAAGTGTGAGAAATGCTGGGTTAAGCAAAGGAAACAGGCTTCTTCTTTTTTTGTTTTTAATTTTTACTTTCACATAGGTAATTATGTATACAGTCAGATAATATAACTGTTATAGTCAGTCAGTCAGTCAGTTTAGTCCCTCAGTCACGTCTGACTCCCTGCGACCCGATGGACTGCAGCACGCCAGGCCCCCCTGTCCACCACCAACTCCCGGAGTCTACTCAGACTCATGTTCACTGAGTCAACGATGCCATCCAACTTCTTTACTGTAGGAGTCCTCTAGGTCTTTAAAGTTCTAGTTTCCAAAAATGTAAGTCCCTCAAAGTAGGAGGATGCAACACTGCTTACTTTTTATTAACCTTTTCTCCTCTGGCCCACCAGTACTGTGTGAAATGACTGTGTCATTAAATGCAATTGGGCAGAGTAGCTAATAGGTGTTTTCTTGAGTGCTGCATTTGATCAGTTGGCAGAGACTTCCTATAGTTATTCTAAGAAGGGCTTGGAGGCTGGCTCTAGTTAGAAGGAAAGAGAGGGATAGCAGAGTTTGATACACATGGATTTGCCATCCCCACTCTTGTTCTTAAGAGTCTTTCTGAGTCTTTCAAACATCACTCATAAATATGTCTATATCCTGGAGATTTCAATTACAATTTGACTGAGTCTAAGATACTTTTTATTTTTTTCTGGAAGAAGAAAGTTTATTTATTTATTTTTGTGTGTGTGTGTTTGTCTTTTTTTTTTTTAAACTTTAAAAAAAATATTTAATTTTAATTGGAGGATAATTACTTTACAATGTTGTGTTCGTTTCTGCCATGCATCAGAGTGAATCAGCCATAGGTATACATATGTCCCCTCCCTCTTGAACCTCCCTCCACCTCCCACCCCAGCCCACCTGTCTAGGATGTTACAGAGCACCAGGTGTCCTGCAGCAAATCCTGTGTGACAGGAAGCTCCCTGTGTTATACAGCAGCTTCCCATTAGCTATCTATTTCACATGTGGTAATGTATATATTTCAGTGTTACTCTCAACTCGTCCCACCCTCTCCTTACCCTGCTGTGTCCATAAGTCTGTTCTCTATATCTGAGTCTATATTCCTGTCTGCAAATAGGTTCATCGGCAGTCTTGATTTCACACAAGTTGGAAGCTCAGAAAATACCGGGAAGACTCTCTAGTTGGCTGCAGGTCCAGAAGCTATGGCCCTGTTAACTGGAGATGCTGCTTTAAGGGCAGGAACTATTAGAACCAAAAGAGCAAGAGCCCTTGACATCAACACACACTTTCTAGGTATAAATTTCATTCACGCAAGTACAGTCAGTGAAATACTGCATACATTAAAGGCATGCTCATCTGTTTACTATGGAAGAAGAATTATGTTTTGGGCTACCTTATTTTAAAAACCTGTTGAATGAAACTTTATTAGCTGTTTGGAGCAAAAAACCCCACACCTGTTTATTGTACACTATGTAAACTGTAAAATACTTATTAAACTTTACTGAAAATGTAGTTACCATTCCTTGCATTCTTATGAATATATATCATCACATTATAGTCAGACCAATTAGATCACAACTAAATATAATCTGAGTTTAGATGGTGTTAGCAGATGTTAACATACTGAGTTATTGCTTATACATCATCTGTAATTCGGCATCAAAAAATGTGGTAGAGATGGTTTATTAAAGATAATGTAGACAGATTTTAAAGGTGACCTGTGGTTAATGATAAATAATAAAATGTTAGGGTTAAATTAATTCCCCCAAAATGTCTGTGAGAAGAACAGAATATAAGAGAAGACAATTTGAACCAGACGAAAAGACTAGAGCCCAGTGCCTCTGAAATAGCCGACTTGTGTGGGACCCGTGTCTTGCAGGCTCCAGTGTGTGCTCGGCCCTTCAATAAATAGGGGAAAAGCGACAACACTGGAGCCGTTGCAGGGTGCTTAGTACAATTACAGACAAAACAAAAAATGATGCTAGCGCCCCCTATGTTTTTTACCCAGAACTATTTATGGAAATCATTATCAAAATATTGGTACTTTGATTTCAGATTCTTTTATCCACCGGCCATTGTTGGGAGAGTTGGGTAATATGGAAAATCAGTACTTTGAGAAGAACAACTTTTTAGGAACTAATGGCATCTGTATTATTAATATTTATGTTTGGAATACACCCATGGTTCAATTTCATATCTTAGGTAGCTGTTTCTTATAGGCAGAAACTACCAAGTATACATCTCTATTTCCAATCATCCTTCTATCTCCCCAAATAGTGACACTGACCCATTTCCTAAGGATTGCTTAAAGATAAATGAAAGCTCTATGCTTGCTATACCCAAAGTAAAAATCAAATCAAATATATATGAAGGAGGGAAAGGGATCATCAGTGCAGTTCAGTCGCTCAGTCGTGTCCGACTCTACCAACATTTAAAAATGTGGAGTATCAAAACTCTGTCACAATTATGGTTGTGAATGACTGTGTTCTCTTTTCAGCTTGCCTTTTTGTGTCTTTTGACAGACTTTAAAGCAGAGATTGGGCTCACATATATAGACTTTGGAGTAAACATCTGAATGTTTTGGGGAAGATTTACTTGTGTCTCCCAGGCCCGGCCCATAGTAATTATTAAAGAAAAAGTTTGTGAGCAGTGAGCAAACGGGTGGAAGAGATGCTTATCTAGGATCTTCACAGGTGTTTCTGAGCTGTCGATTTTGGGGGTGTTTTAAATCTTAGCTCTGAATACTTACTAGGTATATGATAGATCCTTGTTTATTTTGGAAAGGTAAACTTTATAATGTGGTAAAAGATTTTAATTAATTTAGTTATTGAATCTTTATCAAAGCCTTTGTTATCGCATTTTTCTTTTTCTTAGCGCAAACCTTGGAAAGGCAGAGTTTTATAAACCAGTTTTTATATGATGCTGTGGTCTGGAATTTCTGAAAACATTCCCAGTTAAGAAATGTTGAAAGAATTATTTCTCATAAAAAAAATCAATGCTAACTAGATGGAGCATTTTTTTGCAAAGTGGCTAATGAGCAAAACCAGATCTTTACCTCTTGATAAGTAATATAAAAGGTTAAAAATAACCAGTGTGTTACCAAAGGCTGGATCCAGATATGCCCTGTATCGACATTTTGGCATATTTTGACTTAACATAAGATGACTAAGAAAAATCTTAAAATGCCTCTAAGTAGCTCAAGCTAATGAACAAGTAATTGAAAGTGAGTCTGGGGTAAGTAATGCCCCAGGAGGAAGATGAGAGTGGAAGATAATGATCTTTGATTTTGTCCCTTGAACTGAGGCCAGCTGAGCATAGGAAGCTGCTTAGTTGGAGCCAGGCATGTGGAAAAGGCAAGGGCCATGGCTGTGACACATCACAGCCTTGTCCTGACCCCTGGACAATCCTACCACTCTACCTTCCTACATCTATAGGTCCTTTATGGTCTAGATTAATTTAATCAGTGAGTCCTTCATTTAACAGGTTTTTAAATGCTGCCTATAATAGAAACTTTTTGTCTGAAGCAACAGGGACTGGCAGTGGGTCAGTGAATGAAAAGTCAAAGCAGGGGAATCACACAAAAATATCTTTTTTAACTTAAGTATTGTATTTTAATATGACATATATAAATATACATTCATCTACTAATCTTTGATATTGGCCATGGCTATTCTTTGGAGTTTTCCATAGCTTTTCTCATTTAAACTAGACCATAATGCACTGTCATTGATTTCCATTATCAGGGATATATTTAAAATGGAGCAAGAACTCAAATATACATGCAAATCAATTTGAGTGCAGAGGCCTGTATTTTCCCCTGACCATTTACCTTTTGCCCACAACTAACTTAACAGCATTTTTTTCTTAGTGACTGATTTGTATCATTTTTCAAAGCACACCTTTGATTTTCATAGGAACAATGATTTTTTTCTTATTCTGCTTTTATGTCTTTATTAATGATAATAAAATGTGCAGGTGGCACCAACAGGTGTACAGGGCAAAAGGCTACCAAACTCTAGGGGAAGCACTACCTGCCCGGAGCCTACCCAGTGCTCTGGCATGCTCATGTCACTCCGTTAAGGGAGCTTCAACTATGTATGTGACAGGTTTAGGAGGTGAGAAAATAAAAGGGAATAAGATGCCTTTATGGCGTAGTGCCAATCCGAAAGAAACGCAGTGACAAAGAATGTTTAAACTGCTGCACAATTGCACTCATCTCACATGCTAGCAAAGTAATGCTCTCCAAGTGAGGCTTCGATAGTACGTGAACAGAGAACTTCTAGATGTTCAACTGGGTTTAGAAAAGGCAGAGAAACCAGAGATCAAATTGCTAACACCCATTGGATCATAGAAAAAGCAAGAGAGTTCCAGAAAAACATCTACTTCTGCTTCATTGAATATGCCAAAGCCTTTGATTGTGTGGATCACAACAAACTGAAAAGTTCTTCAAAATGGGAATACTGGACCACCTCACCTACCTCCTGAGAAATCTGTATGCAGGTCAAGAAGCAACAATTAAAACTGGATGTGGAACAATGGACTGCTTCCAAATTGGGAAAGGAGTGTGTCAAAGCTGTATATTGTCACTCTGCTTGTTTAACTTATATGCAGAGTATATCACGCAAGGATGGATGAAGCACAAGCTGGAATCAAGATTGCCAGGAGAAATATCAATAGCTTCAGATATGCAGATGACACCACCCTTATGGCAGAAAGTGAAGAGGAACTAAAGATCCTCTTGATGAAAGTGAAAGAGGAAAGTGAAAAAGTTGGCTTAAAACTCAACATTCAAAAAACAAAGATCATGGCATCTGGTCCCATCACTTCATGGCAAATAGATGGGGAAACAATGGAAACAGTGACAGACTTTATTTTCTTAGGCTCCAAAGTCACTGCAGATGGTGACTGAAGCCATGAAATTAAAAGATGCTCGCTTATTAGAAGAAAAGCTTTGTCCAACCTAGACAGCATATTAAAAAGCACAGACATTACTTTGCTGACAAAGGCCTGTCTAGCTAAAGCTATGGTTTTTTTCAGAAGTCGTGTTCAGATGTGAGAGTTTGACCGTAAAGAAAGCTGAGCACCAAAGAATTGATGCTTTTTGAACTGTGGTGTTGCAGAAGACTCTTTTTTTTTTTATGTTTTATTTATTTATTTTTTTCTAATTTTATTTTATTTTTAAACTTTACATAATTTTATTAGTTTTGCCAAATATCAAAATGAATCCGCCACATGTATACATGTGTTCCCCATCCCGAACCCTCCTCCCTCCTCCCTCCCCATACCATCCCTCTGGGCCGTCCCTTGGACTGCAAGGAGATCAAACCTATCAATCCTAAGGGAAATCAGTCTTGAATATTCATTGGACAGACTGATGCTGAAGCTGAAGTTCCAATACTTTGGCTACCTGATGTGAAGAACTGACTCATTTGAAAAGACCCTGATGCCGGGAAA
Organism: Bos indicus; assembly: GCF_029378745.1. Taxonomy (NCBI): domain Eukaryota; kingdom Metazoa; phylum Chordata; class Mammalia; order Artiodactyla; family Bovidae; genus Bos; species Bos indicus. Next base: position 36,828,501 of record NC_091766.1, on the reverse strand, counting down.
GATTGAAGTCAGGAAGAGAAGGGGACGACAGAGGATGGGATGGTTTGTTGGCATTACTAACTCGATGGACATGAGTTTAAACAGGTTCTGGGTGTTGGTGATGGACCGGGAAACCTGGCATGCTGTAGTCCATGGGGTTGAAAAGAGTCAGACACAACTAAGCGACTGAACTGAACTGATATGTAAACACACACATACACACACAGGCTTCCCTGGAAGCTCAGCTGGTAAAGAATCCTCCTGCAATGCAGGAGACTCTAGTTCAATTCCTGGGTTGGGAAGATCCCTGGAGGAAGGGTAGGCTACCCACTCCAGTATTTTTGGGCTTCCCTGGTATCTCAGACGGTAGAGAATTTGCCTGCAGTGGAGACTTGGGTTCGATCCTTGGGTGGGGAAGATCCCCTGGAGGACGGCATGGCAACCCACTCTAGTATTGAATCCCTAAGCACAGAGGAGCCTGGCGGGCTGCAGTCCATGGGGTTGAAAAGAGTCAAACATGACTGAGTAACAAAGCACACACACACATGCATACAAATAAATACATGTATGCTGCTGCTGCTAAGTTGCTTCAGTCATGTCTGACTCTGTGGACCCCATAGACGGCAGCCCACCAGGCTCCCCCGTCCCTGGGATTCTCCAGGCAAGAACACTAGAATGGGTTGCCATTTCCTTCTCCAATGCATGAAAGTGAAAAGTGGAAGTAAAGTTGCTCAGTCGTGTCTGACTCTTAGTGACCCCGTGGACTGCAGCCTACCAGGCTCCTCCGCCCATGGGGTTTTCCAGGCAAGAGTACTGGAGTGGGTTGCCATTGCCTTCTCTGAAATACATGTATATGCATAATTAAAAAAAAAAAAGATATACAAAGCAGTACAAGAGAACAAAGGACTAATCCTGTGTGTTTAAAGAAGCTTCCCTGATGAACACAGTTCATACTAATCTTTCTCTTCTCTCATATGGTTAATTTCAAATATGCTTCATATGAATGATAAGGAAATGAGGACAAAGGCACTTCTATCAAATTTAAGTTTATTGGAAAAGGTTGTAGGTTAGAAGTAATTGTTGTAAACAGTGTGCATCATTGAAACATTGCCTCGGTGGTACCATTTCTGTGAGGGATGGATGCGTGAGTTGGGTCTAAAGGGGTGGGAGGAGGTGACAGCATCTATTATAAAATAATTTTAAGTTTAATTGAGAATGTTCTTCTAAACCTTTGATAGAGTGACTGCAACTTTTTGATATTTCCAACTATACTATAAATTTCACCATGCTGGACTTGGTTCTAGAATATCTGTCCTGTCAATGGCCTACATGCTATACTTGAATTGATGATTTTCTTTTTGATGACAGTTCTAGGTCATCAGTTCAGTCAGTTCAGTCACTCAGTCGTGTCTGACTCTTTGTGACGCCATGGACTGCAGTTCTAGGCCATAATGATGACTAATCAGGGAGGCAATCAATGGAATGTGCATAGTGCATTTGATTCAGTGGGATTAGTATGACTGCATAATGTGACAGGTATTGTGACACTTAAAACATTTAATTGAATTACACACATGGCCGTTCTATCTCCTGGTTACTGTTAGAACCCAAACACCGACACTGACAGGCCAGAAAAAATTTTGATTTTAAAGACTGGGCATCATCACTGAAAAGGAAATCATGTTAATACGAAAGTTTTAAATCAATAAGGTAAAAATTTAAGGTATCTTTTTGGAGGCAGGATATGCTTGTTGGAGACCAAGAAAAAAAAATTAGAAAAATACAAAATCTCTCTGGAATTTGTATAATATTAGGACCTTACATATAAAGCATTTCAGTGGCTGTTATTCTTGCAGTCAGGTTTTCTTTGGCTGAGGTTACTGTGAAAGTTAAAGACCAGACAATAGCACCTTAGATAAATGAGAAATGAGACAGAAATTCAAATACTGAAAATATTAACACTTAGGAAAATAAGATGAAATACAGCTTTTAAATTACATCAGTGGCAGGAAAAATAATCATTTGTCACATACAAGGTTGTTTTATTATGAAAAAAAGTGATAAAATCATTCAGATTGTTTGCTGTTACCCTGGCCGTCAGATGGAACCTCTGTCCTTGGTTAAACAAAAGCCAGCCATCGGTAATAAGCAACCACAAATGTATGGGGATATCTTTTTAGCTGGAAGCTTCTGAATTAAAACTGGAACAAATCATTATTGTCGGAGTGTCAGTTAGGTTGTTGTACCTTGGAAAAATATAGTACCGATCTGCCAGAAGCCAGAGAATTAAACCTTTTCTATTTGCTTTTGGAGCACGTTCTTATTTTGTACTTAGAAATAATTACTTCCACTTTTCACACTGATTCCCTGTTGTTGCCAGTTGTAAAATGTGTGTTATCACGTTTTGATTCCTATGTGTTATGAGGAATGTGTTCAGATGGGAGAAAGCTTTCGTAAGGTCTTATTGCCTAAGATGTGGGCTACTGGTCTTTAGTTTCCCAGGCTGAGAGTCAATGTTATTAACAATTTTTTTAATGTCCTTTTCCCCCCAGATCTCTATAGTTAGCAATTCTAATATGAGGTTCTTTCTCTAAAGCTTTACTAAAAACAGGAATTGTTGCAGAATGACTGGCTTTCTCTTTTGAAATAATGATAGATAACATTTATTGACTGTTTAGTGCATGTTAAGGTTTATAAATATTACTTCATTGACAGAGTGGCTGTAACTCTTTGATATTTCCAACTATGCTAAATCTACATTTTAGCTTTCCGAGATTGGTAATGTTCTCACTTAGGTTAGAAATCATTTTCAAAAAAGGTAAAATCATGACTATCATACAGATCTAAAAAAAGGATGTCTGTTAAAGGTTTTTGTTATTAATCAATGAGAGGAACATGCAGATGTTACAACCTATCTAAAAGAGAATCCAGAACACAAACACATTTGTAGATCAGAACCATTGAAGTGAGTGTACAAATGGAGGCAAAACACGTTTTCCAAAGCAGGATAAAAAAGTCAATTGATCTTCTTCTTAATTGAACAGAATTTGCATCTCTGTAGACAAGAAATGTATTGTGTTGCTGTCAGTTATGTATGACATACAGAATTGTAGAATAGCTCCCTGGAGAGAGATCCCCTGGATAATGCATAGTTTTCCACTTAAGCACAAAATTTCCCCTCCCTCCATGCCCATTTGTGTGTGTGTGTGTTCATGGATTGGAAAAATAAATTAATGTTTTTTTTTTTTAATTTTTGTTTTATATTGGAGTATAGTTCGTGTCAGTGGTATGTTGGTTTCAGGTATACAGCCAGGTGATTCAATTATACACATACATGCCCAGTTTATAGATGGTGATATCAAGGTTCAGAGGGGACAGGCTTTTGAAATATTCATTAGTAAAGAAAGTCACTGTATTATGGTAAAGAGGAGATATCTGAGTCAGTGGAAATGAGATACATTAGATGAGCGAAATCACTGAAAGATGTGCACACCTCCAGAATCTTATAGAGAAACGAATGAAGTAGGGAGTGAAAGAGGAGTGCAGAATGTTTACATTTGACCCATTTGAAGTCTGACCAAATGAGGCAAAGGATCCAAAGTGATGTTCATGCCCTTCAACTGATTCCTGGAAATGGGAAAGTGAAAGCGTTAGTCGCTCAGTTGTGTCCGACTCTTTGTGACCCCATGGACTGTAGCTGCCAGAATCCTCTGTCCGTGGCATGGTCCAGTCAAGAATACTAGAGTGGGTTGCCATGCCCTCCTCCAGAGGATCTTTGCAACACAGGCACTGAACCCAGGTCTCCCGCCTTGTAGGCAGATTCTTTACTGTCTGAGCCGACAATGGGAACCCTTCTCCAAATGCATGGCATTCCAATGAAAACAAATACACAAACTGTTCAAATGGTGCTTAGAGTCAAGCTCATTTTTTCCCCCTTAGTTTCACCTAATATGAAAGCCTGGGGAGGAGTTTTGTAGGGGCTTATGATGCAGATAAAGAATGAGATTCTTTGGGGCCTATAGGTAAGACAGCTTCTGGGTGTGGTGCAGGTTGCTCTTGCATCTCTGACTCTAATACAAGTTAAGGTATTAGACTGTGTAGTTACCCACTGTTACGTCATCACCACATGGAAGGAAGCTAGGTAGGACAGGTGTATGACAGAGGCTCATTTCCTTGGTGCTCTGGTAGGTTGTCTCAAGGCTGGAGCAGTTGCTGAGATGACTATCATCTCTGCCACATCCCAGGACCTGGGGGTGTTGAGCCAACTCAGAGGAGGTTGTAAGAATCAAATAGAAAGCATGATTGACATGCTAGTGGACACAAAACTGCTAAGTGAGAAAGCCCACATTCAAGCACCATGCATGTTCAAACATCATGGATCTAACTCCAGATCATGTTCCTAACTTCTCCATTATACTGTTTACCCTGGTTCTGGTAAAAGCTGGATGCCAGAGATCTGCAGTAACTTCTGATTGTTTTAGTTGAGTTTTTTTTTTTTTTTTTTTATCCATCTCTGGTGTGTTTTTATAGAGTCATTTAGTGGGTCCCATCACTTCGTGGCAAATAGATGGGGGAACAATGGAAATAGTGACAGACTTTATTTTGGGGGGCTCCAAAATCACTGCAGATGGTGACTGCAACCATGAAATTGAAAGACGTTTGCTCCTTGGAAGAAAGGCTATGACCAACTAGACAGCATATTAAAAATAGAGACATTATTTTGCTGACAAAGGTCCATCTAGTCAAAGCAATAATTTTTCCAGTAGTTGTCTATGGATGTGAGAGTTGGGCTATAAAGAAAGCTGAGCACTGAAAAATTGATGCTTTTGAAATGTGGTGTTGGAGAAGAATCTTGAGAGTCCCTTGGACTGCAAGGAGATCAAACCAATCAATCCTAAAGGAAATCATTCCTGAATATTCATCGGAAGGACTGATGCTGAAGCTGAAACACTTTGGCCACCTGCTGTGTAGAGCCAACTCACTGGAAGGGACCCTGATGCTGGGAAAGATTGAAGGTGGGAGGAGAAGGGGATGACAAAAGATGAGATGGTTAGATGGCATCACTGACTTGATGGACATAAGTTTGAGCAAGCTTTGGGAGTTGGTGATGGACAGGGAAGCCTGGAGTGCTGCAGTCCATGGGGTCACAAAGAGTCAGACATGACTAAGTGACTGAATTTACTAACTGACTTGGGATCAGTGTTGACTATGAGTGGTGACAGTCTCTGCTGCATGCTGTTACTATTGGAGAGTGAGGTTTCATACACCTTTGACAGCAAAGTGATGTCATTTAGGGTACAAATTGAAAGCCGATTTCCACTACTTGAGGACAGGAAAATGTCCAGGGTGGCATCACACACCATCCACAGTGTCTCAGGTCTTCCCATTTATCCCCTTCACCTTTAGTATCATACTGGAAGTGCATGGGCTCAAAAAAGAGCAACAAGTTGGAAGTCTTGGTTATTGTTCCAGAGCTTGAACATCATTACCTTTTCTGTGTCTCCATTCTTCTCATTAATGAAACAAGGATAATAGCATTTGAGCTATATAGCTTCTGTGTAATTAATTCCATGAGAGAATTTAACATAGGGAAAATGTTTCACATATAAGAGACGGTGCTATTTGTTGTCAACCATAGAAATGCAGACTCTTGAAGGGAACAAACAGAACCTTGTGCACCAGGACCCAGGAGAAAGGAACAGTGACCCCACAGGAGACTTGCCTGTGGGTGTCTGGGAGTCTCTGGTGAAGGCATGGGTTGGTGGTGGCCTGCTGAAGGGTTGGGGTCATGGACTGTAGCAGTACATGCATGGGATCTTTTGAGAGAGGTCACCATTATCTTCATTACCTCCACCATAGTTTGGCCCCAGGTAAATAGCAGGGAGGGAACACAGCTCTACCTATCAAAAGAAAATTGGATTAAAGAATTACTGAGCATGGCCCCCCAAATCAGAACAAGACGCAGTGTCCCCCTCAGTCAGTTTACCCCATCAGGAAGCTTTTATAAGCTCTTATCCTTCTCCATCAGAGGTCAGACAGACAGAAAGCCACAATCACAGAAAACTAACCAATTTAATCATATGGACCACAGCCTTTTCCTAACTCAGGGAAACTATGAGCCATGCCTTGTAGGGCTACCCAAGATGATGGGTCATGGTGGAGAGGCGTGACAGAATGTGGTCCACTGGAGAAGGGAATGGCAAACCACTTCAGTATTCCTGCCTTGAGAACCCCATGAACAATATGAAAAGGCAAAATGATAGGATACTGAAAGATGAACCCCCCAGGTCGGTAGGTGCCCAATATGCTACTGGAGATCAGTGGAGAAATAACTCCAGAAAGAATGAAGAGATGGAGCCAAAGCAAAAACAACACACAGTTTTGGATGTGACTGGTGATGGAAGCAAGGTCCAATGCTGTAAAGAGCAATATTGCATAGGAACCTGGAATGTTAGGTCCATGAATCAAGGCAAATTGGAAGTGGTCAAAGAGGAGATGGCAAGAGTGAATGTTGATGTTTTAGGAATCAGCGAACTAAAATGGACTGGAATGGGTGAATTTAACTCAGATGACCATTATATCTACTACTGTGTGCAGGAATCCCTTAGAAGAAATGGAGTAGCCATCATAGTCAAAAAAAAGAGTCTGAATTGCAGTACTTGGATGCAGTCTCAAAAACGACAGAATGATCTCTGTTCGTTTCCAAGGCAAACCATTCAATATCACAGTAATTCAAGTCTATGTCCCAACCAGTAATGGTGAAGAAGCTGAAGTTGAACGGTTCTATGAAGACCTATAAGACTTTCTAGAATTAACACCCCCCAAAAAGGTCTTTTTAATTATAGGGAACTGGAATACAAAAGTAGGAAGTCAAGAAACACCTGGAGTAACAGGCAAATTTGGTCTTGGAGTACAGAACGAAGCAGGCAAAGGCTAATAGAGTTCTATCAAGAGAATGCACTGGTCATAGCAAACACCCTCTTCCAACAACACAAGGAAAGACTCTATACATGGACATCACCAGATGGTCACCACTGAAATCAGATTGATTATATTCTTTGCAGCCAAAGATGGAGAAGCTCTATACAGTCAGCAAAAACAAGACCAGGAGCTGACTGACACTCAGTCCATGAGCTCCTTATTACCAAATTCAGACTTAAGTTGAAGAAAGTAGGGGAAACCACTAGACCATTCAGGTATGACCTAAATCAAATTCCTAACGATTATACAGTGGAAGTGAGAAATAGATTTAAGGGACTATCTGATAGAGTGTCTGATGAACTGTGGACAGAGGTTCATGACATTGTATAGGAGACAGGGATCAAGATGATCCCCAAGAAAAAGAAATGCAAAAAAGCAAAATGGCTGTCTGAGGAGGCCTTACAAATAGCTGTGAAAAGTAGAGAAGTCAAAAGCAAAGGCGAAAAGGAGAGATATAAGCATCTGAATGCAGAGTTCCAAAGAATAGCCAGGAGAGATAAGAAAGCCTTCCTCAGCGATCAATGCAAAGAAATAGAGGAAAACAATAGAATGGGAAAGACTAGAGATCTCTTCAAGAAAATTAGAAATACCAAGGGAATATTCCGCACAAAGATGGGCTTAATAAAGGACAGAAATATTATGGACCTGACAGAAGCAGAAGATATTAAGAAGAGGTGGCAAGAATAACTGTACAGAAGAACTGTACAAAAAAGATCTTTATGACCCAGATAATCACGATGGGGTGATCACTGACCTAGAGCCAGACATCCTGGAATGTGAAGTCAAGTGGGCCTTAGGAAGCATCATTATGAACAAAGCTAGTGGAGGTGATGGAATTCCAGATGGGCTATTCCAAATCCTGAAAGATGATGCTGTGAAAGTGCTGCACTCAATATGCCAGCAAATTTGGAAAACTCAGCAGTGGCCACAGGACTGGAAAAGGTCAGTTTTCATTCCAATCCCAAAGAAAGGCAATGCCAAAGAATGCTCAAACGACTGCACAATTGCACTCATCTCACACGCTAGTAAAGTAATGCTCAAAATTCTCCAAGCCAGGCTTCAGCTATATGTGAACCATGAACTTCCAGATGTTCAAGCTGGTTTTAGAAAAGGCAGAGAAACCAGAGATCAAATTGCCAACATCCACTGGATCATGGAAAAAGCAAGAGAGTTCCAGTAAAACATCTATTTCTGCTTTATTGACTATGCCAAAGCCTTTGACTGTGTGGATCACAATAAACTGTGGAAAATTCTGAAAGAGATGGGAATACCAGACCACCTGACCTGCCTCTTGAGAAATGTGTATGCAGGTCAGGAAGCAACAGTTAGAACTGGACAGGGAACAACAGACTGGTTCCAAATAGGAAAAGGAGTTCGTCAAGGCTGTATATTGTCACCCTGCTTATTTAACTTATATGCAGAGTACATCATGAGAAATGCTGGGCTGGATGAAGCACAAAGTGGAATCAAGATTTCCAGGAGAAATATCAATAACCTCAGATATGCAGATGACACCACCCTTATGGCAGAAAGTGAAGAAGAACAAAAGAGCCTTTTGATGAGAGTGAAAGAGGAGAGTGAAAAAGTTGGCTTAAAGCTCAACATTCAGAAAACGAAGATCATGGCATCTGGTCCCATCACTTCATGGGAAATAGATGGGGAAACAGTGGAAACAGTGTCAGACTTTATTTTTCTGGGCTCCAAAATCACTGCAGATGGTGACTGAAGCCATGAAATTAAAAGACGTTTACTCCTTGGAAGAAAAGTTATGATCAACCTTGACAGCATATTCAAAAGCAGAGACATTACTTTGCCAACAAAGGTCCATCTAGTCAAGGCTATGGTTTTTCCAGTAGTCATGTATGGATGTAAGAGTTGGTCTATAAAGAAAGCTGAGCACCAAAGAATTGATGCTTTTGAACTGTGGTATTGGAGAAGATTCTTGAGAGTCCCTTGGATGGCAAGGAGATCCAACCAGCCCATCCTAAAGAAATCATTCCTGACTGTTCATTCGAAGGACTGATGTTGAAGCTGAAACTCCAATACTTTGGCCACCTGATGTGAAGAGCTGACTCATTTGAAAGACCCTGATGCTGTGAAAGATTGAAGGCAAGAGGAGAAGGGGACGACAGAGGATGTGATGGTTGGACGGCATCACCGACTCTATGGACATCAATTTGAGTAATCTCTGAGAGCTGGTGATGGACAGAGAGGCCTGGTGTGCTGCAGTCCATGGGGTCGGAAAGAATCAGACATGGCTGAGCAACTGAACTAACTGACTGATAGAAATGCAGATTCAGACAATGTATATACTGACTAGAGAGCCAGAGTAGATAAAGTTATGGTAATCTGGATATTGGATAATTCAGAATGATCCTTTAAAAATGCCTCCTGTCCAAGTGTTTTAGTTGAGTTTCTCTCCATTGCAAGTAACCAAAAACCTAATTCAAATGATCTCAAGCAAAAAAGGGGGTCTTATTTTTCACTTAGGATACTTGAAAGGTTCAGGGGTAGATGTAGACTTTAAGTGTGACTTGATCTGATGGTTTAAATGTCAATATCAGGACTTGGTTCTTCCCTTCCCTTTCTTCTCCATCTGCACTTTGGTTCCCTTTGAATTGATTTCATTCTCCAGGAGATTTCTAGATCAAATGACAGCATTTCTGCTGGTCACTTTGAATTTTCACTGGAGAAAGAATGCCTCTCTTTACGAGCCTGCAAAAGATATGGGGTTAGGTAGGACTGGTTCTACTAGGCTCTCTGGGCCAATTTTTGGTTCTAAACTCACCCTTAGGGCTGGAATTGGAGTCAGCCTCATAGAAGCCACATGAATTGAGAAGGGGGAGGAGAAAATTCACAAAGAAAATAAAGTTACTCTTAAAGGGAAAGACCAAACATTAAAAGGCAGAAGTGGAAACATTCTGAAGGTATTTGTGGTAGAACTTTGAGTTATCCAGATTGATAGCTATGGCAATCAGTACTGTAAAGTATGAAAGGAACATCAATTAAAATATTCTTATTTTGCTATGGGGATGTTAGGGAGATTGAGGTTGAGAGAAAAAATTGCTTGGAGTTAGAATAACAGTTCTATCAGAAATATTTCTTAAGGGGGCTATGGAATGAATATTTATTTAGCTGGATTTTAAAATTTTATTTCTGTAATAGAATAATGGAAGTTCGAAGAGTAGTGATATAAACTTATCATTTATCTGTCTACCCAGATACTCTGAAATATGGAACCTGTGTTAAAAATGATGTGGATTCAATTTTTCTTTTCTGTTTTGAGAGAGATTTTCATGATGTTGGCTGTTTTATTCATCTGTTCAATAATTATTTATGAAGATCTATATACAAGGCACTGTATATTCCAGGAAAAATAATTTAGCCATGGTCTTGCTGTATTTTAGTATATGTTTTCCTAATTGAAAAAAAAAATGACATAAATTATATTGTCAATTCACAAAAGATGAAATTCAGCAGGCATATGGAAAATTGCTTAACGTCATTATTAAATAGAGAAATAACATAAATAAGTTTCCTTCTTGACTCATCAGTGTTGATAATATCAGGGAAGATATGGTAAATATAAATTATACTTAATTTATAGAGGGGGATTTTGCAATCTATTAAAATTTAAATTGTACACAAGCACTCATAAAAAATGCTTATAGTAGCATTGTTTGTGGTAGAATAAAGCTGTACATAAACTAAAATTCTAGCAAGGGAAGAATGGTTAGAGTGGTCAAATAGGCTAAACAAAAAGTCTACATTAGAAATGTTACACAGCTGTGAAAATGAATTAGGGGTGTGTGTGTGTGTGTGTGTGTGTGTGTGTGTGTATGGTTTCCCTTGTAGCTCAGTTGGTAAAGAATCTGCCTGCAGTGCAGGAGACCTGGGTTCAAACCCTGGGTTGGGAAGATCCCCTGGAGAAGGAAATGGCAACCCACTCCAGTATCATTGCCTGGAAAATCTCATGGATAGAGGATCCTGGTGAGCTGAAGTCCATGGGGTCGCAAAGAGTCAGGCATGACTGAGCGACTAACACTTACTTACTTACTTATATATTATATATGCACACACACATACACATATTGAGAGCAGTAAAATATACTGTAATCTAGCATGAATATATATATTATATCATATCTATATAGATATGATATAATGTTTAAAGACATATAAAAATTCTGAAAGTATACTTATCCAACCTATAATAGTGTTTCCTCTGGCCCCCCTCAAAGGATGTGTGGAATGGACATATCCTTTGTCCACATACCTGATGGAGTGGGAGTGGGGAGGCTTCATGTAACCCTACATTGTTTGAGGGGTTTGAAAGAATGAGCTCATGTATACTTTTTAAAATTAAAATTCAATTAATTTTTAAATTGGAAAGATGCATATAGCTATGAGTAAAATATATACTGAATTTCTACAGGCAATCAATTTATTACTGACTCTGTGTAAAGAGCTTTATGTTTTGAGTAATTTAATTCCTTTCTTAAATGTATTTAAACATGACAGTTTTTGTGTCATTGTAAGATGTATGCAGATGATACCATTCTAATGGCAGAAAGTGAACAGGAACTGAAGAGCCTCTTGATGAGGCTGAAAGAGGAGAGTGAAAAAGCTGGACTCAACATTCCAAAAACTAAGATCATGGCATCCAGTCCCATCACTTCATGGCAAGTAGAAGGGGAAAAAGTGGAAACAGTGACAGATTTTATTTTCTCGGGCTCCATAATCACTGAGGATGGTGACCACAGACACAAAAATAAAAGACGCTTGCTCCTTGGAAGAAAAGCTATGACAAACCTGGACAACGTATTAAAAAGCAGAGACATCACTGGGCTGACAAAAGTCCATCTAGCTAAAGCTATGGTTTTTCCAGTAGTCATGTGTCGATGTGAGAGTTGGACCATAAAGAAGGCTGAGCACTGAAGAACTGGTGCTTTCGAATTATGGTGTTAGAGAAGTGTCTTGAGAGTTCCTTGGACTGCAAAGAGATCAAACCAGTCAATCCGAAAGGACGTCAACCCTGAATATTCATTGAAAGGACTGATGCTGAAGCTAAAGCTCCAATACTTTGACCACCTGATGTGAAGAACTGACTCATTGGCAAAGACCCTGATGCTGGGAAAGATTGAAGGGAGGAGAAGGGGACGACAGAGAATGAGATGGTTGGATGACGTCACCAACTCAATGGACATGATTTTAAGCAAACTGGGAGATAGTGAAGGACAAAGAAGTCTGGTGTGCTGCAGTCCACGGGGTCACAAAGAGCTGGACATGACTTCATGACTTAACAACAAAGACATATTGCAAAGCCTTGAAAAATTTGTGCTCTTCAATACAGTAGCCACATGTGACTTTAATTTTAGATTTAGATTAATTAAAATTGAACATTTATTTTCTCAGTTGCACTAACCATATTTCAGGTACTCAGCAGCCTCATGTGATTGGGAGCTACCAGATTTAGAACGTTTCCATCATCACAGACAGTTCTAGTGAACAGTGGTGGACTAAACAGCTTTATTTTCCAGGTTGTCTCCTGTCTTTTGAAATTGTACATTGCTTTTGAAAACATAAAATATATTAACTCTGGCCAATGAAAGGGAAAAATCCGTATATTTATATCTGTCATCAGCTAACATTTCTTAAGTGAAAGGAAGTGAATGTGAAAGTCCCTCAGTCATGTCTAACTCTTTGCGATCCCATGGACTATACAGCTCATGGAATTCTGCAGGCCAGAATACTGGAGTGGGTAGCCTTTCCCTTCTCCAGGGGATCTTCCCAACCCAGGTATCCAGCATTGCAGGTGGATTCTTTACCAGCTGAGCCACAAGGGAAGTCCAACATTTCTTAAGTTAATAGAAAAAAATATTTCCCAAGCCCATGAAAATACAGTATTTGAAGATACTCAGATTTCCAGTGTTTGAGTTAAACTTTTCTTTGAAGTTGCCCCAGACTTTCATAGGAGAACCCTACAGTGCACCAAGTGAGGGGTTGAGGCATAGTGTTAGAGTCTACCAGGATGGCGTTCACCAAATTTCCTGAAACTTTATTAATATGCAACAACCAGCCCCCTGAGGAAGAGCGTTTCTACCTTTGCTCTTGTGGCCCACACTAGGGTGCCTGTGGATTTTCAATGAGTCGATTCCTGTGTATTCTCCCACTGGAGCTTTGGGCTTTGTGATTTTTTGTTGTACATTTCTGGGAGATTCTAGCTTTCTTAGGCTGTAACTGTTATGAGCTCAGTATGCAAATTCCCGGGTTAATATCTTCAGCTCCAAGAGAGTCTGCAGGAAAATAGGTACAAATATGACTAATATGGCCATGTCAAGACAACAGCAGCCACTTCAGATTCAGGGAGGACTGAGACATAACTATTGCAAATGTGGGACAGTGGGAAGAGGTTTAGGTTAGGAAGGTCACTTTTGGGAAATCTTAATGTACCTGAGCAAGACCCTCTGGGGCTTTCCCAGGACAGACCCTTCCCTGCTATTCTCTGCTGTAGCTCCTCTCTGAAGTACCTAGATATTAGTATCTGACGCACACTTTCTGAGTTATTTTACAGATGCTAAAATCACCACCAAATGGAAGAAATTAACTACTTGATGATCATGAGCCCCTAGACCTACTAGCACCTAAGGATTAATAATGTTAACCATCTTGTTATCCCTCCATCAACAAATCAGAGAACTGTGCACGAGCTGATCACATGCCCTGGGACAGCCCCCTGTCCACCCCCCCACTACCCCTGCCCCACTATCTGGCCTTTAAAAAGGCTTTGCTGAAACACTTTCTGGGAGCTTAGGAGTTTCTTAGTATGAGCCACCTATTTTCCTTGCTTGAGTTGGCAATAAACCTTTCCCTGCTCCAAACTCCAATATTTTGGCTTATTTGGTCTCATTGTGAATCCGGCAGACAAATTTGTGATCAGTAACATTAAGAAAGCCACCACCAGAGGTCTTGGGTATCTTCAGCTCCTAGAAGTTGATGGCAAACACCATAGTCACCTATTTACTTGTAACTACACACCTGCCAGTAACTGCTGCTGGAGAGGCATGGCTTCTTCTTTTCTTTCTCATTCCTCCAAACTGAGCATAACTGCCAGACATTGATAGAGTCCAGCTGGAACTCACTGGTATGGAAGCCTGAGAAAAGTAGTTACCAAGCTTTATGCTCTGGAGGGATTGGCAAGAGCTTTGGGGACAAGGAAGACACAGAATGTCACAAACAACATCCATCAGGCACTATACCCTAATGTATTGCCATTGAGCATGCAGAAGTGGGGACTGGGCAATCCTTGCTTCCAACCTCTGATTTGGAACATGTTTATTTCTATGATTTGTTCAGCAAGTACAAGCAATTAAGATAAAGGTTTTGAAAACTCTCAAGGGTGATTTAATTCATTGGGTCCCCCGAGTTGCTACTTATCAGTGTTACTGAGAAGTATTCTGAAAACCTTGATTCTTGAACCCTACTTCAGAACCACTAAAGTAGAATCTTCATGGTGGGGGTTGAAGGCAGGGGTGGGAAGGGAGTTCACTAGACATGGGTGGTGCTGATTGGGCTCTAGTTGTCACACCAGCATCGGAGAGACTGATGAAATAAATTTCCTTCCTGTTTTCTGGAATGCCATGCAGATTTTTCCGAGAATGATGAGAATCTGTCCTCCCTTACAACTGTACATTCTGGTTTTAGAATGGAAAAGGACCACCAGATGGTGGTACATAGTCATATCCTTGGGGGCCCCAGTGGCTGTTAATGAAGTCAAATTAGCCTGAGCATGATCCCGGAGATGATGAAGACACCCCCAGAAATGAAATGTTGATAAAAGCCTAAGTGTTGGTAAAGTTTCATTTTGCAGGGAGAAGAAAAGGGAAATGAAATATTTTGAAACTGTTTATATCAGTAATAAATATATGTTTTCTCCATTGGAAAAGGCCAACTATAAATAAGTATTACTGCTGTCATTGCAAATAAAAGATACACAAAACACGTACTGGGCTGATTATACTACTTTATATTATAAAAACATATATTAAGCTGAGGCCGATTCTGAACCTGTGTCTGTGAAAGGTGCTCATGGAACTTAGGGGTAAGCAGGTGTTGGTTGGCAAGATATGGCAGGTACATTAAAAATCCTTTTGTTAGTGTGATTAATTGGATGTTCTCTGGAAGCATGAAATATGAATTGAGTTCCAGTTTTCATAATCATTCTGGTTAATTTGTAGGGTGGCTGGAATATATGATTTGCAATATTTTCTTATAACTAAAGTTGGGGGGGAGTGACTTGGTAAAGAAAACAAGGGATGGATCTCTGTCATCTACTGTTTCACAGTCTAAATAAATTTGTGGAGTTAATGTGTGCTAGTTGGAGTATCTTGTGCTCTCATCTTTCTTTCCTTAGTTTTTTTATTTTTTAAACAGCTTTATTGAGATATAATCGATATACCAAGAACTGTACGTATTGGATGTATACAATTTCTTGTACCCTCATCTTGTGCCAAAATTTTCAAAATGAATTTTTGCCAGAAGACCATGCAAAAGTCATTCAGCCAGGTAGATTCTGAAATCAGACTTGCTGGCGCAATAAACTTGATAAATGATGCTATTAACAATTGATGAAATTTCCTTTTATGAATCTGTGTAAAGAATGGAAAATCTGTGAACTTTAAACATACATGGAACTTGGCTGGCTTTGCAGTATGCATTTTGAGCTATTGCATTTGAGGGTTTAAAAAATACTCATTTCTTCCAGTGTCAAAAGAAAATTCTAGACAATGATGTCAACATGGGTACATGAAGGAGTTTGAACTCTTTACATCAAGAAAAAATTGTAGACATGAACTAACACTGGAACTACGTGAAACATAGGAAAAAAGCAAAGACTAATCAAACCGGCAGAATTACATGACTATTGTAGCCAAAATGCAACGTGACTTTTTAATTTTTTTTAAGGGATCTTTCCCTCACCTTTGTTTTTTAAAAAATCTACTTGTTTATTTTATTTCGGTTGCACTTGGTCTTCGTGGCTGCGTGTGGGCTTTCTCTAGTTGCAGTTAGTAGGGGCTGCTCTTTGGTGCGGTGTGAGGGCTTCTCATTGTGGTGGCTTCTCTTGTTGCGGATCACAGGCTCTAAGCACATGGGTTTCAGGAGTTGCAGCACACAGGCTCAGTAGCCGTGGCTTGCAGGCTCTAGGGTATGCAGACTTCAGTAGTGGCAGGGCTCGGTCTCAGTAGTTGCAGCTCTAGGGTCCCTAAGCATGTGGTTTTCCGTAGCTTTGGCACAGACTCAGTAGCTGCGGCTCGTGTGCTCTAGAGCACGGGCTCAGTAGTTGCCGTGTGCGGGCTTAATTGTTCTGCAGCATGTGAAATCTTCCCGTACCAGGGGTCAAGCCGGTTGCCCCTGCCTTGGCAGGCAGATTCCTATCCACTGTGCTACCAGGGAAGTCTGCAACAGGACTTTTCAAAATCTGAGTATTAACTTTAAGAAATAGTTGATTTGGGAGAAAGTCAATAATAGAATCTGAACGTCTGATAAATCCTGTGAACATTTTATTCATAAAACTGAATATATGTGAAAGAAACACTATATATTTATTTTAAATTTCTATAAGTTGAATCATACAGTATTTTGTGTGTCTGGTTATGCTTTCATTAATATGTTTGTGAAATTCATCTTGATTGTATGTGGTTTCAGTCATTTATAATGCTTTATTCTTTCAATGTATGAATATATCACAGTTTAGTTATGCTCTCTTCTGTTGGTAAACATTTAGACTATTGTATGTTTGTTATATGAACAATATACATGAATGCATTCATTCTTGTTGGGCATGTACTTAAGACTGAAATCATTGCATATGCAAATTTTCACATTTAGTAAATGACGCCAAACTGACTTTAGATTTGTTGTGAAAGTTTATACCCCTACAAATAGAATGTAAGGTATCCTTTTGACTCATTTTCTTGCCAAAATTTGATGATGTCAGAAAAGCAAGAACATCATCATAACATGTTGTAATAGTGGTTTCTTGGAAGTGAGACGGACTAGTGATTGGGTGAGAACAAAAGGGGCCTTCTGTGGGTACTGACAGTTTTCTGGTTTTGACCTGAGTTATGCTTGTTTGATGTTCACCTTGTGATAAGTTGTTGAATTGTACATTTTGTGCACATTTTCACATTTTCATTCTTTAACAAAAAGTAAAACAGAAAATATGTTAACATAAAACTTCACATATGATTCATGACATTCTCAGATATTTTCTGTTGTAAAATATTAGAAAATAAACAGTCTTAATCGTGAATATAAAATTTAATGTTTGACATCATCCAGCCAGGAAGTGGGATTTTTTTTCCCCTCTGCTAAAAATGACCCCGGAATGCTCTCAAAATTAGTATTTGAGAGTATTTGGCAACACAGTATTTGCGTTATAAATTTGTGAACTTATGCTATTAAAAAAAATTAGAGTCTTCATCCTTATTCACGATGGAAAATATTATGAAAGCAATCAAGAGTTTTGGCTTAGGGCTTAGTAAAACTCTGAAGTTGCATCTTGGCACCATGGGGTCCACTCATGTTGATGTTGATCCTCAAGGGGGGGTTCATAAGTGTTAGTGTGCCTGAGAACTAACTGAGGAGATTATGTCCGTTACAGATTTCTGGGCCCAAGCCCCGAGAGTCTGACTCAGAGGTTTAGGGCGGGTCCAACAGTCTGGGATTGAACAAATGCTGCAGGCAGTTTTCATGCTTCTCTGAATACATGCTGAACAACGCTGATTTGAAGTGATGAGGCTCTTGGTCTTTTTTTTTTTTTTCAATATTCTTTTCTATCTTTCAGTTTGCCTCTAGCATTCACTCTGTTTATTTTCTCTTTTAATTTAGAACTCTCTGAATATCTGTAAGACTAGAGTTTTTCTCTTTTTACTAATGCTTTATTCCGTCTCTGTTAATGTAATCCTTCGTAGATTGTGTTGTTTTCTCTGATTTCCTCCTGTTTTTTCTTTTCTCCTTTCTGTGATTTTTACCTTAGCAGAACCAGTCCACACAACTTCTCATTGTTGTATTGTTCATTTGCTAAGCCGTGTCCGACTATTTGTGAAAATAATACTTATTAAATCCATTCTTTTAAAAAAATATTTATTTATCTTGACTGTGCTGGGTCTTTGTTGCTACACAGTCTTTTCTCTAGTTTCTGTGTGCAGGCCTCTCATTGCGGTGGCTTCTCCTGTTGTTGAGCACAGGATTTAGGGCACTTGGGCTTCAGTAGTTGCAGCTCCTGGGCTCTAGAGCACGGGCTCAATAGTTGTGGTGCACCGACTTAGTTACTCCACCGCATGTGGGATCCTCCTAGATCAAATTTGTGTCCTGGATCAAATGTGTGCCAATGTCTGTGCATTGGCAGGTGGATTCTTTACCCTGAGCCACCACGGAAGCCCTAGCCCTAATGGTCTTTTCTTAATTTAAAACACAGATAGGTGAAGCATTTGATATTTCTGTTTCTTTAAATGTGACAAAAGTTAAATTAGGTTGCTTTTATTAATGACTTCATTTACTTCTTTGTAGTCTTCCTACTCTCTTTTGCTGATTTATATGTCCCTAGTTTTAGGTATGGCGTTTCCCAGGTGGCACTGCTTCTGCTAAGTCGCTTCAGTCGTGTCCGACTCTGTGTGACCCTGTAGACGGCAGCCCACCAGGCTCCCCCGTCCCTGCGATTCTCCAGGCAAGAACACGAGCGGGTTGCCATTTCCTTCTCCAATGCATGAAAGTGAAAAGTGAAAGTCAAGTCACTCAGTCATGTCTGACTCTTAGCGATCCCATGGACTGCAGCCTACCAGGCTCCTCCATCCTTGGGATTTTCCAGACAAGAGTACTGGAGTAGGGTGCCATTGCCTTCTCCGTCCCAGGTGGCACTAGTGGTAAAGAATCGGCCTGCCAATGCAGGAGATGCAAGAGATATGGTTTCAGTCCCTGGGTCTGAAATGATCCCCTGGAAAAGAAAATGGCAACCTACTCCAGTATTCCTGTCTGGAAAATTCCATGGACAGAGGAACCTGGCAGGCTACAGTCCATAGGGCCACAAAGAGTCAGACATGACTGAGTGAGTAAGCATAGCAAAGTTTAGGTATTAGTGAAGAAAGAAACCAGGAAAGTAAGAGTTCAAGAGGACAAGATGATTGGATGGCATCACGGACTCAATGGACATGAGTTTGAGGAAGCTCTGGGAGATATAGTGAAGGACAGGGAAGCCTGGCGTGCTGCAGTCCATGGGGTTGCAAAGAGTCAGACACGACTGAGTGACTGAACAACAAGAGAATAAGAGTTCAAGATGCCTCTGTGTCAGGATAAAGGCTGGCCTGTAGTCCTTTAAAAATTACAAACCAGAGGAAGCTGGGTGTATCTGCTGACAACTGACAGGCTTTTACTCCTTTTCTTCTCAGAGACAAAGAAAAAGAAAGTAGATTTGTTTCCTTTGTAAGATCTGTTCATTTTTTCCTAGGAAATCAGATCAGTATCTTGGGGAAAAATGATCAGTTGACTCTAGTCTGTCTATAAGACATCAAAATATAAGTTACCGAGCTCTATTTGATACAGAACAGATTGCCAGTATATTTTGGATGAAAAACTTCTGGCAAAATGTTATTTCTGGTATTTCTGAATATATGCCAGGTATTAGTTATCAGTTTAATATATGCTGTCATAAATGCCATATTTGTGTCCATAACATGCAAAGGACAGATATAAAAGAAAGTAAAATTTGAAATATATCTATGTTAGTGATCATTTACTTGTACTCAGATTTCACTCTCATGTGCTTCCTGGCTTAAGTCTGAGCAGCTGCATAGCCTAGTGATTAAGAGCTATGGAGTCAAGTGGACCTGAATTCAAATGCTCACTCAACCATCATATAGTAGGAGACACCACCAATTCAATGGAGGTGAACTTGGGCAAACTCCAGGAGATGGTGAGGGACAGGGAGGCCTGGTGTGCTATAGTCCATGGGGTCACAAAGAGTCACACACGACTTGGTGACTGAACAAGTTACTTAGCCTCTCTCAAGCCTGTTTTTCATCTGGGTAATGAGGATAATAAGAGTAGCTCCATCACTGGCTTGTTTTGAGGCCTCAGTGAGATATGTAGGCAAAGCATTTAGCACCCTGCTTGACGCAGAGCAGTGCTAGATAACTGGAACTATTATGATTTTTTCTGTTTGTTACTTCCCATAAAGTCTATACTAACAAAAGGAAACTATTAGCTTTTACAATAATACTCGTTATAGCTTTTCATTAAAAAAAATACAATCAAGATATTGTTTATGATGTCTAGAATGCATCAAACAAAACCACTGAAAAACTATATCATTTTGAAGCCTTTGCTTTATTAACCAAAATATATAGGGGGGTCCAACCAACTGTATAACTTCACCAAGGATGTAGATCTTTCGCTTGAAAGTACATGGGCTCCAAAACTGCCTCTTGCTATGTGGTCTTTGACAAGTCATTGAGCATCACATATTTTTTTCAAAATGAGGCTAAAATCCTGTGTTCTCAGATTGTTGCAAAGATGGAGACAACACATAAAAAGGCCTAGCAACCAGGGTCTGAATAGATACCTCGGTACTTTCTGTAAGAGTGTCTATAATTCACAACCCTCAGGGTGGGGATGGGCCTCAACCTCCCAGTAGAGCTATGGGATCCCTTCCCTCCCTAGGTGACATGGTTGGGTGGCTGATCTAAGCTAGACCAGTCAGACTTTCTTTTCTGGTCACTTGTAATTGGGACATGGAGACTATTATTTGGTCTTCAGCTCTGAAGATGAGAGGTCATTGGTCAGCCAGGGATGTGTTGGCTATTTCTTTCTTTCTTTCTTTCTTTTTTTGCTTTTTTACCATTGAAGCCATTTTTCACTAATGCAAAGAAAATCAAAGAGAAAGGACAAATAAAAGCAACACTCAGAGAAAAGTAAGAGCAACAAGAATCTGTGTGGGCTATAATTTTTATGAAAGTCATATGGGCTTCCCAGGTGTTCCAGTGGTAAAAAAAAAAGTACGCCTGCCAATGCAGGAGACACAGGAGATGCAGGTTTGATTCCCTGGGTTGGTAAGATCCTCTGGAGGAGGAAATGGCAACCCACTCCACTATTTTGGCCTGGGAAATCCCGTGGACAGAGGAGCCTGGTGGGCTACAGTCCATGGGGGGTCACCAAGAGTCAGATGTGACTTAAGTGACTGAGCATGCACACATATTGGCTCTGGAACACCCACTTCTTGGACCTAGTGCCTTGTCAGGCCCTATTCTAAATGCTTGCATTTGAGTATTACTTATACTTTTCAAAACAGTTGCTTTTTTGTTAAGCTAGCTTAGGTATGTTTTTCTTTTTTGCAATTGCATGATTAACTTCCAAACGCAAGCATTCACTAAATTTTAGCTGTCCTTTCATTTGCTTTAGAAATTTTATGAAGTCACAATCAGGGCTTAAAGGGCAGGAGTAATGTCATGGCCCTCTCGTTATACAGATTTGGAATGTGAGGCCCAGAAACCTGTTTCAATAGTATGTCCACTATCGCATGGCAGAAGAGTTAAATTTAAACCCAAGTATTTCACCTACCAAACTTGTTCAGTCACCCAGCCGTGTCCGACTCTTTTCGACCCAATGGGCTGCAGCACGCCAGGCTTCCTTGTTCTTCACTATCTCCCGGAGTCAAACTCACGTCCATTGAGTTGGTAATGCCATCTGACCATCTCATCATCTGTCACCCCCTTCTCCTCCTGTCCTCAATCTTTCCCAGCATCTGGGTCTCTTCCAATGAGTCAGTTCTTTGCATTAGGTAGCCAAAGTATTGGAGTTTCAGCTTCAGCATCAGTCCTTCCAGTGAATATTCAGGACTGATTTCCTTTAGGATTGACTGATTTGATCTCCTTGCTGTCTAAGGGACTCTCAAGAGTCTTCTCCAACACCACAGTTGAAAAGCATCAATTCTTTGGTGCTCAGCCTTCTTTATGATAACTCTCACATCTATACATGACTAATGGAAAAAAGACAACTTTGACTAGATGGACCTTTGGCAGCAAAGTAATGTCTCTGCTTTTTAATACACTGTCTAGGTTTGTCACAGCTTTTCTTCCAAGGAACAAGTGTCTTAATTTCATGGCTACAGTCACCATCCAAAATGATTTTGGAGCTCAAGAAAACAAAGTCTGTCACTGTTTCCATTTTTTCCCCATCTATTTGCCATGAAGTGATGAGACCAGATGCCATGATTTTAGTTTTTTGAATGTTGAATTTTAAGCCAGCTTTTTCACTCTCTTTCACTTTCATCAGGAGGCTCTTTAGTTCCTCTTCACTTTCTGCCGTAAGGGTGGTGTCATCTGCACATCTGAGGTTATTGATTCCAGCTTGTGCTTCATCCAGTCTGGCATTTTGCATGATGTACTCTGCATATAAATTAAATAAGCAGGGTAAAAATATACAGCCTTGTTATACTCCTTTCCCATTTGGAAGCAGTCCATTGTTTCATGTCCAGTTCTAACTGTTGCTTCTTGACCTGCATGCAGATTTCTCAGGAAGCAGGGAAGGTGGTCTGGTATTCCTATCTCTTGAAGAATTTTCCACAGTTTGTTGTGATTCACAGAGTCAAAAGCTTTAGCATAGTCAATGAAGCCGAAGTAGACATTTTTCTGGAATTCTCTTGCTTTTTCTATGATCCAGCTGATGTTGGCCTTTTGATCTCTGTGTCCTCCACATGGCACAAATAACAACTGAGGTTTGTATGTATGTATGTGTGTGTGGGGTAGGGATCCTCCTTTACATATTTTACACTGTTTACATGGCTTATCCTGATTGATGCATTTCAAACTTTTACACAGAGATGGAATGCTTCATTTGTGATCAATTCAGTTCAGTTTGGTCACTCAGTCATGTCCGACTCTTTGCAACCCCATGGACTGCAGCTCGCCAGGCTTCCCTGTCCATCACCAACTCCTGGAACTTACTCAAACTCATGTCCATTGAGTCAGTGATACCATCCAACCATCTCGTCCTCTGTCATCCCCTTCTCCTCCTGCCTTCATTCTCCTCCTGCCTTCAACGTTTCCCAGCATCAGAGTCTTTTCCAATGAGTCTGTTCTTCTCATGAGGTGGCCAAAGTATTGGAGCTTCAGCTTTGGCATCAGTCCTTCCAATGAATATTCAGGACTGATTTCCTTTAAGACTGTTTTGATCTCCTTGCAGTCCAAGGGACTCTCAAGAGTCTTCTCCAACACCACAGTTCAAAAGCATCAATTCTTCAGCGCTCAGCTTTCTTTATAGTCCAACTCTCACATCCATACATGACTATTGGAAAAATCATAGCTTTGATTAGACAGACCTCTCTGATCTTCTTGGCTAATGGTTAGTTGAATCTATTATCTTACATGAAAATATTCTATAGACATATATCTAGGGTCTGTTGAATACATGTGAAATTAATTATGAGTTTTAGCATTTCTGGTGAATTAATAAAGATGGACTATTTACATTAAGTAATTTTAGAAATCAGAACTGGAATTAGTGACAAATCTCTTCCCTCTCTTTCAAGCTTTCCAAACACTGGAAGCAAATTCCATAAGAGATAATCCTTTTTACTATCATACCCAAGAACATGAGTTGAGAAGTATGAATTTTAAAGACTTAGAGATGCTCAGCTTTCTGGCACTTAAAGAACAATACCCCAAAACATTCCTGGCTATATGTAATGTTTCCTTTCTTTAACATCATTTTATTACTTTACTTTCTGTAGTTAGATTGAGAAAAGTAGTGACATCTTGATGATATGGGGACATAGTCTGTTTACTAAGCCTGGGAGCTGACACTGCACACACGAGGTAGGTAGAGCATGGGGATTGGAATTGCAGGGTTCCCGAATCCACTGGATAATGTCTGCTGTATTTTGGAAATGATTTCTCCAGTGATCTCCACAGTGCACATTGAACTTTTAAATTGTATTTCTCTGTTGAATTAAATTGAATTCCAAAAATATTTATTGAACATCTATATTATTGAAAGGGTAATGTTGGTGAGGATTGGGGATTGGGTAATGTTCTATAGAAATGAACAGTGTGCCTTCTTCACCCTCAAGAAGTTTATAACCTAGAAGTTTTACTTAATGACGTTTCTGATCCATATTTTTATGAACGGTGATCCTTAATCTTGAATGCATATGAGAATCACTTGGGGACCTTCAAAAACTCTTAATGCCCTAGGCTGTGCCCAGACAAATTAAATCATAAATCTGGGGATAATATCCTATCATTTGTTTTAAATGTTCTCCATGTGATTTCAATGGGCAGCCAATCAGTTTTCTTGAGTGGATTATAGGTATGTCCAGATACTGATCTTGTTGACTCTTGGAGCTGTTGGGAGAGGCCTGGAATAGGTGGAGCTCACAGCCTGTTAGCTCTTGCCAAAATATCTTTCACCAAAAAACTGTTCAGTTATATTTCCTTTGTACAGTGACATGAAGAAGGCTGGGGATAACAGAAGTGTCTTATTTAAACCTTATAATAACACTGTAAGATAATCATTTTTTTCATATTTAATAGATGAAGCATTCAAAGCTTTGAGAACTGAAAATTGACTACTAAAATCACAGGGCAATTCACAGCGCTGATATTGGGTCTATACTTTCCTTACATTGCAGCTGCTCAGGTATATTACATTGCAGACTGTGAAAAGTACTGTGGAGTCATGCAAAGAAAATGCTCTGGGAACCTGGAGAAGTCTACCTTAATTTTGGTCTAGTGTGATCAGGGACAGCTACCTGGAGAATTTGTCTTTTGAGCTGGACCTTCAAGAATGTATGGATTTCCAGAGGTAGAAAATGTGGCATTATACTAGGTGTATATAATATAATAAACAGTGATCTTATTTGGCTATAAAATTAAGCATTAGAGCTTATCTCTCCTGGATCCCTATTAGAATTGTTTGGGGAACTTTCAAGTTAAATTAATTCCAGAACCCCACCATAAACCATTAAATCAGAAGAGTGGGGCAGGAATCTCTGGGACAGGGTGGAAGGAAGCAGCAGGATGTAAAACTGGTTTGGGGTTAGATCTCAGAGAATAGAGAATGTGAAATGATTTATTACTTAGATATGGCAGGCTAGGGAAGGCTTTTAAGCAGGACAGTGATAAAGCAATCAACTTATAAACTCTGTCCAACTCCCTGCTATCTTGTTTTGTTACTTATTTAGAAAATATCAAGAATGCCAGTGGCCATGGTTTTACTTCCAGGAGCCTACCAGGATTCCCTGGGAAGTATTTTCATTGACACCCTCTTGCTCCAGTTCTGGGATGAAGCCTGAGTCTTGAGGATGCCTGGATAATTTCATAAACTATATTCAAAGACAACCGCATCTCTGGCTGACCCCAATTTTAATGTATCCAGTTAGGGGGCAGAGAATGTTACGGTGAGGTACAGTCTACAAACCATCCTCCCTTCTGGCACCCATTTCAAGTTTAGGGAGTTCCCAAAACCATCTTCCATTTTGATTATTCACCAGAAAGATTAGTGGCATTCACCGAACTCTGTTATACTCCCAGTTTCGGTTTTTATGGGGCAAGGCCAGAATCAGTTGAGACAGAGATGTAGGAGGCCGAGTGCAGGAGGGTTCCAAAACTGGGCTTTTCAATTGTCCTTTCCTGGCTCTGAGGGAGGGTAAGTTCCTTCCTGTGGCCTCAAGAGCATGGGACAAATGCTGATTTTCTTTCTTACCCTGTCTTTTTACATCTTGGCCCTGATGTGACACAGTCTCAAGAAGTGCAGAGCAGTGTTAAAAAAAAAAAAAAGCCTCCATTCCCTAAAAATGGGATCCAAAAGGGGAGCTTCAGTGAACCAAAGAGAACTGAAGAGACCTAGGAGAGGAAGGAGCTTGGGAAAGGGACTCCATAAAGATGTGTATGAGCTCCAGGGATCACAGCTAAGCCACACATGTGAGTATCCTACTCGAGACAGTAAATGGTAGATTTTGAAGAGGACTGAATTACAGGATAGAACACTGCCCAGATCCCAGATTGGTCAGTGGATAGCAGACAGGATAGATCCAAATAGCATCACAAAGGCTTTGAAAATAGAACTGGCTTTGGAACCACAGCAGCAGTTGAAGGCAGGTCATAACTTGAGATTTAAATTCAACCAAATTGATTGCCTACTGAAGCAAGGAGTTCTATACAATTTAAGACTCAGAATCTTATAATATTCACAATGTGCAGGATATAACTGAAAATTACTTGGCACAGAGATAGCCAGGAAAATCTCAACTCGCATGGGAAAAGACAGTCAATAGATGCTAATGACAAGGTGACACAGGTATTAGAATTATCTGACATAGCCTTTGAAGTGGTTATTATAAAAATGCTCCAACAAGTAAGGATGAATTAAGAAAATTGGAATTGTAGAAAGTCTAAGCAAGTATATCTTCCGTCTTTGCTGTGGAATGCAGGGTCTCTAGTTATGGCATGTTAGCTGTTAGTCGTGGCACTTGGGATCTAGTTCCCTGACCAGGAATCATACCTGGGCCTCCTGCATTCAGAATGAGGAGTCTTAGCCACTGGACCACCAGGGAAGTCTCAAATGAAAGTTTTAGAATCAAGAAGTACAGTAACCAAAATTGAAAACTTACCTGTTGGCGTAATAGCAGAATGGAGATAGAGAAATCAGTGAACTTGAAGACAGATAATTTTACCCAATCAGAACAGCAGACATAATTAGTATTAAAAATAGGGAAAGAAACAAGGTCTCAGAGAACTGTGGTTGGAAAAATCATACTACCTAATTTTAAGACTTACTCTAAAGCTGCAACATAAAGATAGCATGATATTTATGAAGGACTAGGTCTGTAGAACAAAACAGAGTCTAGAAATTGTTGTGAAGTTGCTCAGTCGTGTCTGACTCTGCAACCCCACAGACTGTAGCCTGCCAGGCTCCTCCGTCCAGGGGATTTTCCAGACAAGAATACTGGAGGGGTTTGCCGTTTCCTTCTCCAGAGGATCTTCCCGACCCAGGGATCGAACCTGGGTCTCCTGCTTTGTAGGCAGATGCTTTTACCGTCTGAGCCACCAGGGAAGTCGAGTCTGGAAATAGACACATGTATAAATATGGCCAATTTGTTTTTGACAGAGGCGCCAAGCAAAACAACAGAGATGGCAGAGTCTCCCAGTGTTGGACCTCTGTATGTAAAAAAAAAGAACTTTGATCTAAATCTCTCTTTCAAAAATTAGTACAAAATGGATCAAACGTCTACAAATAAAATGCAAGGACTTCCCTGGCAGTCCAGTGGTTAGGACTCCATGCTTCCACTGTAGGAGGCTTGGGTTCAATCCCTGGTCAAGGGAACTAAGATTCTGCACTGTGTAGCCTAAAAATTAAAAAAAAAAAAAAAAGTGTAAAATACAAAACTGTATGATCTTTAGAAGAAAACATTAGAAGTCTTTTTGACCTGGAGTTAGACAAAGAGTTCTTAGATATGATATCAATGGAAAAAATCTACAAGTTACAATTTACCAAAACCAAAAACTTGAAGAGAATGAAAAGACAGACTAGATACTGGGATGAGATACTTGCAAATCACATATCCAACAAACAACTTGTATCAAAAACATATAAAAAACTCTCAAAGCTCAACATTAGGAAAACAAACCAGTTTAAAAGTTGGTTTGAGACTTAAACAGACATCACTTATAGAGAAAATATGGATGATAAACATATGAAAAGATACCCAATGTCATTAGCAGCTAGAGAAATGCAAATTAAAATCATCACATACCTGTTACAGTGACTAAAATTTAAAAAACAAAAAACCCTGATAATACCAAGTGCTGGTGAGAATGTAAAGTAAATAGAATACAAAATAGTACAGCCATGTTCCTTGTAAAGTTAAACGTACACTTATCATTTGATCCAGCAATCCTATTTTTAGATAATATTCTAAGTGAACTGAAATTGAAAACTTATGTTCACATATAAACTCCTATACATGAATATTTATAGAAGCCCTGTTTATAATCACTCATAACTGGAAATGTCCTTCAGTGGGCGAATGGGTAAACAAACCATAGTGCCTTCATATAATGGAACACTAAACATCTCTGCAATAAAAAGGAAGAAACAATTGATGCACACAAAACTTGGATGAATTTCAAAGGCATTTTGCTTGGTGAAAAAAGTCATTCTGAAAAGGTTACATACCCTGTGATTCTATTTCTATGACATTCTCAAAAAGACAACCCTATAGTGATAGAGAATAGAACAGTGGAATATGTATTGGGGTAGAGAGGATATAATCCCATAGATGGATAGCATGGAGAGGTTTTGGGGGTGATGGGATTGTTCTGTAAACAGGCTGAGCTGACTCCATCTTGAAAAGAAATTCCATCTTGTACTTTCAGTGAGCTTTGGACCATGTGCCTGGTAGCCATGGGGATAACATACCTACGGCCGAACTGGCCTCCTGGACTGATAAACACCAGATTCTACACCAAGATTTCCCGTTGCCAGAAACAATGTAATAATCCCCTATGTAGTCAATCACCTTTGTAATCTTTACGGCACCCATTGGGGTAGGCTATAATGTATAACCAGCTGACCCTTGATTATGAATCATGGCTGTAACCTGATTGTGTCTCCCTTTAACACTTTCCAGGCTAGGTTTAAGGAATTTGGGGATGTGGGCTTGAGCAGTACACTTAGGGTATATAAGGTTTTCACAAAAGTTGGTTGGGGTCCTTTGCTAAGAGGAGACTCTGCCTTGGGCCCGCCGGTGTAATAAACTGCACTCCACTATCTGCATTGTCCTTCTGAGTGAGTTTGTTTCCCGGAACGTGTGGCTACAACATCAGTGCTTATAATAGAAGCAGGACATAGGTTTTCTTTCTCTTCCAAAAATTAAATAAATGTAGAAAACGCACAGGCTTCAAGAAAAATATCTCTGTCCATTGGAGTAATACTCTGTGATATCTTAGACCAGGAGTTAGCAACCAGTAGCTCTCAGGCCAAATCCTGCATGCTTCCTGTCTTTCATTTCAATGGTAGGTAAAAATAAAAAATAATATTTCATAGTACACGAAAAGCCAAA
The DNA here is from genome assembly GCF_029378745.1 of Bos indicus. Lineage (NCBI taxonomy): Eukaryota > Metazoa > Chordata > Mammalia > Artiodactyla > Bovidae > Bos > Bos indicus. The sequence continues at coordinate 36,799,427 of NC_091766.1, read as the reverse complement.
TTCAAAAGCACATTCAAATTTCAGTGCCCGTAAATGAAGTTCTGTTGGAACCTGGCCATGCTTGGTCATTTAAGTATTGTCTATGGCTGTTGAGTAGTTGTGACAAAGATTGAATGGCTTCCCCAAAGCCTAGAATACTCTTAAGTGGACTTTATGGAAAAAGTATGCCAACAATTATTTTAGGATATTCCTTAGGTAATGTAAGTATTTTTATTTAATAGCAGAACCCTAAGTAGATTAAGATCTGTTTATATTTAAGCTCCATGAATAACTTTTGACAGTTTTTTTCAGAAAAATAATTTTCCATATATAAATAAGAATTTTGAAAAGATCCACAATATTTCAGATATTATCCCCCTTTTCTCCCTTTAAGATCTGATATTTGATCAAGGAAGGAAGTTCAAAAGTATCCCCTCACTGACACCAAAAGATGGGGAATCTGTTATCATTTTTATTATCTGTGGGTTGCCTATTGTATCTCTGTATTAGAGGTTAATTATAGCAGCCCATTTCTGGGCAATGGGTTATGGAACCAGAAGTTATCAGAGATAAACACTGCAGAATCTGATTTACTTGTTCATGAGTATACCATAAAATCCTCAGTTAAATCACACTTTATGACTATGGCCTCCAAGTTTTTAAATATAGCAGTTTGATTACTTCATAGTTATAAAGGCCTACTTTCTTTTTCCTACGTGGCTGTGAGTAATTTATAATGTCTATTAAGTGAACAATATTTACCAAGTGCTATCAAACCAGATAAAGATATATTTCACTGTGTCTTTACAGCAGTGTAGATGGCTAGAGAAAATATATTCACTACTTATGACTGCACTCTGTGACATTAAAGTTCCATGAAGTGCAAATCTGAAGTGATTTTATGACTGTCCTACCTCTATTTGTTCCTTGCTTAGTGCACTTTTGAAGGCCACTTTGGATGTCTTCTTTGAAAGGAAAAAAATGATGCCTTAAAATATGATTTTCTTTAAATTTAGCTTAAATGACTGTATTCCATATGGTGGGGAATTAATGTGCCAGTCACATGTGGTCTATTGAATCATGTCATGACTTCTGTTCATAATGTTAAAGACTATATAAAATAATAACTTGTATATTCATGGTTGTTTCATAATTAAATGTAATATTAGATGTAGAGTATATTACAAAGATACAAAAATATCAAGTATAATTTACATTTTCCCAAACATGTTCATATAATCTCAGTGGATTATAATATGAATATAATTGCAATATGAAATATACAAGTTAGGTATAATCATCTTTATCCTACAAGGAGGGAAATGAGATTTAAATAGGCTGAGCAACTTCCCCAGTGACACAGTGTATGAGTGTAAATTGAGGATTAGAAGAGAGATCTTCTAATTCCCAGCCCAGAGATTGTTCTGCTACAGTATATTTCCTGCTTTATTTCTTATTAAGAAAAACACTCTTTTGTTCTCTAAATGGCAATGTTCTTTTTAAATCAGGGAATGACTTCTATACATTAAAAATCAGAAGTGCAATCATTTGGCAAAAGTGTTACCCTTCACCCTACCCTGTTAGATCTCTAGACCTCAGCTCTATAATAGAGTTGATTTATCTGTTTCATTATTTATTTTGTTTCATTTCATTTTGGCTGCGCCATAGAGTATGTGGGATCTTAGTTCCCCAACCAGGTACTGAACCTGCACCCCTTGCATTGGAAGTGTGGAGTCTTAACCACTGGACTGCCAGGGAAGTCCCCTGGAGTTGATTTATACATAATTTCCTGTTTGAATTTGGTAGTGAAAATATGACATGAAAGTGTTCTATGTAACCCCCATTGTGGACTTGGAACAAATTGCTTTGGGGGTTTATTATTGTGCAATGTAGTCAGAGTTATTTCTATACTGATCTTTTCTCAGCAGCACTAAAACTCAGGCAGTATGGACACCACTGCAGTTTTACTTAACACCAGAGGTAGGATAGGTCTTCCCACCTGACTCATGCAGTTAGACTCATAGAATGTACTAAGATGGCAGATCGTAATGTCTCACCCACCAGTCTGCAAATATTAGATAAATAGGGGAGGTGACGTCTATTCCCTCAGGTCTATATTATTTTAACAGTTTATTTTGAGCTGTTGGTGCATAAAACCAACTACCCTCTTCCTTTACTATTTCCATGAGGCCAAATTTCTGATTCTGGGCCAAGTCGGTGCCTAAGGCCAAGGATACCTATGGATAAGGTGTGTGTGTTAGGGGGAATCCTTGTACTCAAATTCCTCAAAATGGTCTTTTCCAGTTCTCTTTCTGTTGACTTCTGTACTCGTGCTTTTTCTCACCCTTCTGTGATCTATCTTTCTTTGCTTTTTTGGGATCTTGACTAATTCAGCAGATACATTCCTTTTTTAAAATCTAGCTTATCGTTTGCTTGTTGCCCTGAGCCCTTATTAGTTTTGCAAAGGGGGAGAAAGAACTAACTTTGTTTCCTTGAAATTCACCCTCTCTGTTTTATTATGCTATGTCTATAACAAACACCCTCTTCCAACAACACAAGAGAAGACTCTATACATGGACATCACCAGATGGTCAACACCGAAATCATATTAATTATATTCTTTGCAGCCAAAGATGGAGAAGCTCTATACAGTCAGCAAAAACAAGACCAGGAGCTGACTGTGGCTCAGACCATGAACTCCTTATGGCCAAATTCAGACTTA